>NC_135030.1:1860000-2217500 GCF_051020955.1 Megalopta genalis
TACAAAAAAATAATAATGATATCTTTAGAAAAGTAACTTCCATACCTGAGTCTACAACCAAAATTTAAACGGTTGCAATATGTTGCAAATTTAAGCAAAAAGGAGTGAACACAGCTATTTTAATAAGTGAATCGTAAGAAAATTCGGCGGATAATATTATTGGAAACCCGATGCTCTCTCTCTCTCTCTCTCTCTCTCTCTCTCTCTCTCTCTCTCTGCTCCCATTATTATAAACTGACCACTTCCGGAAGGATTTAATTCTACCATCCGTTTTTTTTTCGACAGCCTCTCCGTGAAACGTGAATCGTGAATCGATTAAAGGAGACGGGAATAATAAATGAACAGCCACTCGGTAGAGTTACGGTTTCCTCTCTGTCTCTATGCGGCGTTTCTGTATATCAGATCACTCGGTTGGTAATTTTTCATCTAAAAATTTCAAAGAACCAGCAACCGTCCCTTTTCACGTTACTTCGAAAATTCAGAGATGAATAGGGTTCTTTTTTCAGGGCAAACGTTGAAAAACGAGCGCGGCAATTTTTTATACACGATTTTCGAAGCCTCGACGGTAGCCTTTTTGCTTCTTCGATGCGAGTAGTAATCGGAATAAAATATCGTGGGACGCGTAGTCTTTGACGATAAGCTTTGAAAATAATTCCTTTCCGATGACTCGCAATTATAGTAATTAGTAAGGGGAAGATCACGCGAATTTTTACGTTCATAGGTACTTGCATTTCATAAAACTGAAATTCAAAGAGATTCTCTTTTCTTCGCCGTACTTTCTACAAATTAAAAGTAAAAGGAAACTTTGTTAAATTAAGAAATTATTATATTCTCTAAATGCATAAACTTTTGTAATCTAGTGACAATGGTTTGGGCATATGATGCGCACTGTAAGCGTTGTACTGTCTCCGAATCTCTTTTGTACCATTTCTGTTACGTATACTGTTCACAATATTACATACACTATATGTTTAATGATGTCATTATATCAAGTTTTTGCACTCGGAGCTATTTTAACTGGAAAATTATGATATCTCTTCCAATGTATAGTGTTCTGATTTTGTAATAAATTTGTATTATGCGTATGTAAAGGGCTTCTTTGCTCACACATATTTATTATATTTAACGACTCTTTAACCAGTTAGCTGTTGCAATCTTTTTAAAAATTGTACAAGTTATTGTAATTATACTGTATATATTTGATTTTCTTTATATTTTGTTTAAATACAATAAAATTCTATAAAATATATAATATAATAAAGAATGTCAAAATATGTATCTTTTTGTTTTTCCTTAACCAGTTAACTGTTTTTGATCAGTATGCTCGTCGTGACGAAATGACAATATTTTGTGTTACGACCAAAATTTTATTATTTTAATAATTATATAATTATATATTATATTATATTAATTATATATTATTTTATATTAATTCATTATTTTAATTTTTATTAATTATATATTAATTATATTATTTTGTGTTGCCAAAACCGACTAACTGCTTAAATATAAATCAATGTAATCGTGAAAAACTACTTGAAAAAATGCTATAGCAATTTTCTGTGGTACCTCAGAATCACCAATTACATGCAAAGGTTAAAATGTCCTCTTAGTGATAAATAATGAATTGGTAATCAGTATCACCAAAGGAAACTAGTCGAAATTGTTAGTCCCACCAGAGAGCCATTATACTCGTGAATTAACATTACCGCGCGACAAAGTTTAAAGATCTTGTTATCAAATTGCGTAACTCGAAAATCAACATGTGTTGACATTCACAACTTCGTAAGCAGGTTAGAGTAGAGTTAGCCGAGTCCGAAACGGTGTACAATTGTACGGTTTCTGAGTTGCAGATATGAAATTACACAACTCGAATTATAGCATTTGGTAGCAATCCACACCGAATTACAAAGCATGTATAGTTATCGCTGTCGAACCACGCAATTCACGAATAACTCAATTTCATGTGATCCTAGAGTCTCGATAGTTGAACCTTAACAGCAAAGAGTTTCCGATATTGACACGTTTACTACTGGCGTTACACGTGTGTAACGACTGCAATTTTATTTTTCACGTGAAACTTAAATCAGTTTCGTAAAGATTGCTGTTTAACATCATCGATAATCTTGGAATCGTCATGCACATATAAGATGATCGAAATAACAGTGCTGTAATTTACATTTTTCTCACTGTGAGAAACAAGAAGTGTTATTGTTTATTAATATGTGTATTGTTTACCGATCAAATTTATCGTTAAGATGATTTAAGGTTAAGTGAATTTATAATAACGTTATAATTAATTTCACTTGTCATTTTGACACTTTGGTATGCATAGATTAAATTTTAAGATATAAGTCTCATATATATCTTAGACTTATATATAATTATATATATTAGATATTTATATATGTAAGTCTAAGATATATATGAGACTTATATCTTAAAATTTATATATATAATAACATAAATATATTTATATTATTATATATATATATTAAATACATTTATATTATTATATTTATATAAATATATTTATATTATTATATATATAAATTTTAAGATATATATATGTCTCAACTTAAGACTCATTATATTTTCATTAGGAACATGAATTAAAAGTAATTTAAAAAATTGTTGTGAAAGAATACAGTAACAAAATCGTGTCTATTATTCAAAGCGAAGCTATTCATTGTGCAACACAAAAGAAACTGTTTGAAAAACCATATGATTAAAGGATTTCAATTTTTTTGCTTAAAAATAACGCAATATCTGAAAATCTTTTTTTGTTGTTGTCAATAATTATTATCGATGACGAAAATTCTATTTCAATTGTTTACAATCGACGACTAGATTGCGGATCATCGTGCAAAATACAAAATGGTCTAATATATTCTTGAGACACCTAAGTTTAGATGAAAATGTCTTTTCTTATGCTTTTAATAATTGCAATAAGTTGAAAATAATGTTCTTTAAATTCTTGTAACGTTTTTTTTCCAGTTTTGTATTTGACCTATTCTTTTTTTGCCGTAAACGCATAGTTACGACTAATTTGCGAATTTTGTGCAAAATAAAAATTGTATATCGTCGTTGCGACAAACAGAAGTTAAATAAAAATTTATTTTCATTTTTAATCATTGTTACAGCTTGAGAATAATCCAACGGCATCATTAAATTTATCGCCTGCATCTACTGCATCGAATTTCACCTACCTCATTATTGCCATAAATGCATAATATTCGCAGTTTAATTATGACCAACTAAAACATTCCGTCGTTAGTCATGATTAGACCGCGGACCTTTATGCAAAATAAAATGTACATGCACTAGTTGTAAGAAACGAGAACTGCGTACATATTTATTCTCGTCTTGAATAATTTTAATAAATTATACGTAATGTAATCAAGCGATTAAATTGTTCTAATAACGTCATTGCTTTTTATTTTAGCTGTTATCTATATGTATGCATATATATATATATATATATATATATATATATATATATATATATATATATATAGAGATAGATAGATAGATAGATAGATAGATAGATAGATAGATATATGCATATAGATAGATAGATAGATATATGCATATCTATTATGCATCTATAATGCATAAAATCCGCAGTCTACTAACGATCAAGAGGACTACAAACAACGAATTTCAATCATATAAAATTATCACTTCTAACTTAAAAACATTTGAAAGAAGATTTTCACTGTCCGGTGTCTTTATGTCAAAAAGGACATTCTTTTTTACTCACTTATTGATTTACTGATTTATTCAAACTATTATACAAATAATTAATTTATGCTTCAAACCTTCTTTCCATTGTCGCGATTCTTGCAGAAATGCGCAACTGGAATTTGGTATTATCGAATCGTAAAACGCGGCGTAGAATGTACTAGATCAAAAGATGGTTGTAGAAAGCATCGTCGATCAGACATCGTATATCTAGATAGATTTTCAAATTTTACATGGAAATATAGGTTGTGTAATCCGACGAGAGAGTTCTGTATGATGACAGTGGAGGTTCCCCATTGCATCGCAGTCAAAGCAGCTTTGCCAATTTCCTCTCAAAGTTTCAGGGGAAATCCCACGCGGATATATCGCGTGCCGCTGATAGAAATGTTGGAAATCTGGTCGGCACCGGTGAAAGATTTCTCGAGGCTTTTTCACCGCTGTCTGTTTTCCCGGCAACAATTTCTGCTTACGAAGGCATATTGCCGCGACGCATAACTGTTACGCTATCAAAGGAGATTGGCGCGCCGAGAATTTCCGGGTTCATAGTTAACCTACTGTGTGTGCACACCGGCTGTCCCCCGTCCGACCGGCAAATCTTTGGAATTGTTCGCGCGTCAAAAGCCATTGGGGGGGCTGACAACGTTGTTGCGAGAATAATTCATGGTTTGTTCCCCGCGACGATTTTCGGATGTGTTTTTCCGAAATTTCCGAAAAATTCTCGTTTCATCAAGTTTTATCTGTGCCAAGGTATATCGATAAAAACTTGTGAAACGACGATTTTAAAATTGATAATTCATATTGATAATAATAATAGTATATATTATCTTTATGTATAGTAATACATAATAATAGTAATAATAATATATAATAATATAGTATATGTAATATATACTATATTATATTATAGTATATTAAAATAATACTAAATTATATACTATATTATTATAGTATATTATATATAGTATATATAATATATAATATTTGTATATTATAATACATAATAATAGTAATAATAATAATAAATATAATAATAATAATAATAATAATACATAATAATAGTATATATTATCATTATCAATCATATTGATAATAATAATTGATAATTCATAAATTGTACAGGACGGAAAAAATGTTAAATAGAAAAAGTGCCATGGTTTCAAAGGAGATAAATGCAGAATTAAAAATTTATTTCAGGTGTGAAAATTGTATAACTCATCTTGTATATGAGAAAATAGGAATTTGTTGGTTACACAAACTACAGTTATTTTTAAAAAATGTAACCTTCTGTTTGTTCTATTTAACTCTGTTATTAAAATTTCGGATTCCAATTACTTTGTTATATTTATTATCAATAAATGATAGAGACAGAGATAGAGAACAGAGATAATTTTCCACAAAAAAAAGTATTTAACAACAAAGGCTTAGAAAGGAGATATACTTTGATCAGTCTGGCGCATGATGCAGTTTCTGGTCAAGTATGAATGTTATACTGTTCTTTTAAGTTGAAATAAAATTCTATCTTCTTGTCATCACTATTTAGTCATTCGAATAAATGTAAATTAAAAATAATTATCAATTTCCTCTTTCTTCGAAGAAATGATTACAATCAGCAAGGTGTTAATTAATATTCTTTAAGTGCTGTAACGAAAAGCTAGTAAAAATATATACGGTAATATTTATATTATATTATATAGTAGTTTCGTAAAAATACAATTATTATTAATCACAAAAATTATTACCAGAGAAACTGTAACAAGGAATTTTTAACAATATCCAAAATATTGCCGAATGGTTATTTTCTTTAAATACAGGTCAGAGTAATTTAGTTTTATCTGCTCAAATAATAAATAAATTCCAGCGGATTTGAAGTATCCATTTTAATGCTATTTAAAATCAGATATCATTCTATCTGCGATTCCTTCGACAGCGAATAAAGTACCGTGCACGAGTTTCATTTCGAATTCCTCTCGCGTTAAAAGTTACCATTCACTCGCGCGAGCGCCATTTTTCCCCGATTTTTCTAAATCGATTGTCCTGCGACGTGAACCGTTTGACACCGGTTCAATGCGTGTCCCTTTTCCCGTTCATATATGCGACAGATTAATAAATCGATTCGAGCCGGTGAAATGGAATCCGAAATCAGGTTTTCGGAAATGAACAGTCGACGAGTGAAAAAGCGAAAAATATCGTTCGGATCTGTCGCCTGACAACTCGTTCCCATCGTTATCTAGGAGCCGCTCTTGCGAGAACGTGAAACATATTTCTGGTGACAATATTACCGGAAATGCGTGTCCGGTGACACAGTTAAAATTCGGTGGAAAAAACACATGTCCGTTAATAGGACGTTTACAAGCTCCATAAGGGAGATGAAAAATCGATACGACACACGCGCAAGTCTCGTTGTTTCAAACGATCGGCGGTGATCAATGGTGTTTGTACAAATATTCGGCCAATCATTTCTGAAATACAGTAAATTCTCTCCAATTGTCCATCATCTTGTTAACAAAAGTGGACAATTTGGGCAAAAGAGATACCATTATTCGAGCCTCGCGACTTGCTTTTATAGTCGCCGATTAGTCAACAGGTATAAAAACGAGCCACGAGACTCGAATAATCGTATCTCCTACTCGAAAATCGTCAATTATTCTTTACAAGTTGAAAGACAATTTGGGGAGAATTTACAGAACATATTAAAAATGAAAAAATCGGAAAAATCGAAATGAAAATATAATATCGATGTGAAATTATTTCTGTAAACTGATCAGGAAGATGCCATTAATTTATGGTTATTTCAGAAAAAAAAATTGAACAAAAATGAAAACTGTAGGTAAACAAATACCGAAATTATTCAAACGGTTTAAATGGAAGAAATGGGTTTCCGATTGCTCTGCGAATTATGGTAGGATTTCCTACAAGCGTCAGACATGACTGTATACGTTCGCCATTTGCAATTAGACGCAACATCCGCACGCAGATGACATTTTCTATTAGCGCGAGTCGCGTGCGTCAAGACGCATGCTTCGCATATGATTTACGCGCGATGCGTTCATTATCATATCAGATAGAGCAGTGTGTGTAAGGAAGGCGAAATAACTTTTTGAAATGGATCGAGATTTACTTGCACTTTCGCCGTTGTTAAAAGAGAAAGGTGATGAAGAAATTCAATTGAGAATTTTGACAGGAAGGAAAGAAAGAGTATCAATCTCATACGCTGGAAATTTATCGATGGATGCCTGCGACGAACCCTTCTAAAACAGTTATTTACGAGATCACCAGTGTGGAGAAAATTTTTGTTATCAATTCGGTACGATGCGATAAACTTCGATACGATGCAAAATGCATAACGCAACGAGACATTTTTTATATTCTAATTAGTTCCGTTATTTATTTATTTTCTTGTTTTTGGGCAAAGGGGACGCGCGTAGTATGTCGTTCCGGTGCAAGAGGTTAAAGATATACACAAAAAGCGAGACAAAAGAAATAAGAGAACGCGTACTGAATAATGAGGAAACATATAAGCAGCTTCTTAAATTGTATGAAGGACGAGTAAATGTATGGTAATTCTTATTGGCTTATTATAACGTTGAAATTAAACCGCAATGTGTTTGCATCCGGACTGCTTCCAAAGCAGACGATTGCTAGACGCTTACGTCGGACA
Source organism: Megalopta genalis (assembly GCF_051020955.1). Taxonomy (NCBI): domain Eukaryota; kingdom Metazoa; phylum Arthropoda; class Insecta; order Hymenoptera; family Halictidae; genus Megalopta; species Megalopta genalis. Next base: position 1,867,403 of record NC_135030.1, read on the forward strand.
TAGACGCAACATTTGGGAACGGCTTATGGGAAAACAAAAGCGTTATTTTCTGTTACGTCAGTATACAGGGTGTAATAATTATGTTAACGCTCGGTAAAGAGGTGATTCCTGAGGTAATTCGAAGTAAATTTTTCCTTAGCGAAATTGCAATCCGCGGCTTCGTTTACGAGTTATTAACGAAGAACACTGACCAATGAGAGACGAGATCGGCTGACGCAAAGCGGCCGGGCCAGCGAGCGGGCGGAACCCAGTTCTGCTCATTGGCTCGACCGCCTTCTGTCGACTGATCTCTCTTCTCATTGGTCTCTATTGTTTCGTTAATAACTCGTAAACGAAGCCGCGGATTGCAATTTCGCTAAGGAAGAATTTACTTCAAATGACCTCAGGAATCACCCCCTCTCCGGGCGTTAACATAATTAAGAGGCACCTTGTAAATAAGTCTGACGCATACGTCGCACGCTTATAGAAAATTCCGCCTTTGGAAACATAATGAGGACAAATAAAATTCTACGCAAGCGTTCGCAGTCTAACCGGTATCATTATACGTTGATCGCATCAAGCACTTGCCCACACCCGAAGACAACGTTTTTTCCCCCGGACAGGTTCATTTCCGACTATGCAAATCTTTCAAGTTCCAGTTTTCAAACTTACAAATTCCTAATCCCCGATCTCTATGACGCTAGGTTCCCACTTTTCCTTCTCGCGCGTACGCAAAGCGGAACGTTCGTCTCGGCACGGTGCACCTGTTACCGTTCACGGCTGTTGAAAACTTCAGCGTTCCACCTGTCATCGTTCTCACCGTGAACGTTAATTGGATTAAAACGAAGAAAAAAAGAAAAGAAGGGGGGAACGAGGAGAGAGAACGAAAATAACGGAGAATGGAAGGAACAAAAAGGACACGAGTGCCAGCGATTCGCGAGAACGAAAGATAAAAATGGAAAGCTGACGGAGTTGGTTGTCGCTCACCTTATCGCCATGCTCTTCGCCTTCAAGTGATGCCATCTCTGGTTCATCTCGTCCAGACGTCGTTGCAGCATAACAGCGTCATCCTGGCTGGCCAGAGAGCTCAACAGTTTTCGCCCGGTGCCGTTCAGGGACGCGTAAACGTCTCGGTGTGTTTCGATTTCCGATTGGAGGTCCTGCAACAGAAAACAAATACGCCCGTGAGACTCCCCCGAACTCCGATGGAAAAATACCTCTGCCATCCGCTCGAGACAACTTCCCCATCCTGTCGCCCGCCGAATTTCCCGAAGAAAATCCCAGGACCGGGGCTCGCATTTCCCCGAGTCAATAAAATGTAATTTAATCCTTTCGTTACGCCGGCAGTCTTGGTTACACAATGGCCGTGCGGCACGAGCGCGCGGAGGATCAGAGAAATAGGAATACGATAGTTTCTTCGGCAAATAGAACTGTGTAAGAACCTGAAATCGGGGCTATTTGATGCCTGGCTCGGATTAGGATCCCCGAAGTCCCCCGAGACGTAGAAATATCGGAAGTCCCGGAGATTTCGGGAATTCGACACGTGCTTGAAGGGGAGAGGGCCGATATTGCCTAATCCGACGTTCCTACGTTCTTTTCTGATAAGTAATAAATCACTGTAATTGACTCAATGTTGCACTGTAACCGATCTGTAATCCGGTCCGGATATTTGAACAGTTTTTCCTACGGCGGTCGTGTAATACTCTCTTGCTAGAGTTAGATTCAAATCCATGCGGAACACATGATTTAGCTTGAAATCAATGCGGAGTAGAAGGTTTAGATTCAAATCCATGCGAACCAGATGATTTAGCTTCAAATCAATGCGGAGTAGAAGGTTTAGATTCAAATCCACATGCGAAACAAATGATTTAGCTTCAAATTCTTGTGATATAAGTAATATAGATTCAAATGCTGGCGAAACAAACGAGTTAGCTTCAAATTCGTGCGGAACACATGGTTTAGCTTGAAATTCATGCGAAACAAATGATTTAGCTTCAAATTCATGCGATACAAATGATTTAGCTTCAAATTCGTGCGAAACACATGAATTAGGTTCAAATACTTGCGATATAAATGATTTAGCTTCAATTGCATGCGAAACAAACGAGTTAGATTCAAATCCATGCGAACCAGATGATTTAGCTTCAAATCAATGCGGAGTACAAGGTTTAGATTCAAATCCACATGCGAAACAAATGATTTAGCTTCAAATTCTTGTGATATAAGTAATATAGATTCAAATGCTGGCGAAACAAACGAGTTAGCTTCAAATTCGTGCGGAACACATGGTTTAGCTTGAAATTCATGCGAAACAAATGATTTAGCTTCAAATTCATGCGATACAAATGATTTAGCTTCAAATTCGTGCGAAACACATGAATTAGGTTCAAATACTTGCGATATAAATGATTTAGCTTCAATTGCATGCGAAACAAACGAGTTAGATTCAAATCCATGCGAACCAGATGATTTAGCTTCAAATCAATGCGGAGTACAAGGTTTAGATTCAAATCCACATGCGAAACAAATGATTTAGCTTCAAATTCTTGTGATATAAGTAATATAGATTCAAATGCTGGCGAAACAAACGAGTTAGCTTCAAATTCGTGCGGAACACATGGTTTAGCTTCAAATTCATGCGAAACAAATGATTTAGCTTCAAATTCGTGCGAAACACATGAATTAGGTTCAAATACTTGCGATATAAATGATTTAGATTCAACTGCATGCGAAACAAACGAGTTAGATTCAAATCCATGCGAACCAGATGATTTAGCTTCAAATCAATGCGGAGTAGAAGGTTTAGATTCAAATCCACATGCGAAACAAATGATTTAGCATCAAATTCTTGTGATATAAGTAATATAGATTCAAATGCTGGCGAAACAAACGAGTTAGCTTCAAATTCGTGCGGAACACATGGTTTAGCTTCAAATTCATGCGAAACAAATGATTTAGCTTCAAATTCATGCGATACAAATGATTTAGCTTCAAATTCGTGCGAAACACATGAATTAGGTTCAAATACTTGCGATATAAATGATTTAGATTCAACTGCATGCGAAACAAACGAGTTAGATTCAAATCCATGCGGAACACATGATTTAGTTTCAAATCAATGCGAAGTAGAAGGTTTATTTTCAAATCCATGCGGAACAAATGATTTAGCTTCAAATACTTGCGATATAAATGATTTAGCTTCAACTGCATGCGAAACAAACGAGTTAGCTTCAAATCCATGCGAAACACATGATTAAGCTTCAAATCCATGCGAAATACATCATTAAGCTTCAAATCCATGCGAAACACATGATTAAGCTTCAAATGCATGCGAAACATGATTTAGGTTAAAATTCATGGGAAACACATGGTTTAGCTTCAAATGCATGCGAAACAAATGATTTAGCTTCAAGTACTAGCGACAATAAATATTGTCAGGCTCCTGTCATTAAGATTTTACCGTATTAAATTAGTTTCATTGAAGCTGGAAATAAAATTTCATTTATCGTTTTATGGCAACAAATTATTTTGAGTTGCAGAATTGCATATTTCTGTCTACGCTTGTTGCATTTCTCTTATCAATTTGTTGAGCACACGTCAGTATAACGTCTTCATTATAGTTTATAATTAATTACATCGTGTTACACGTAAACTTATAAATGCATACCGTCTGTATGTTCGGTAACCCGTTAGGCGCGCATTTTAAGGACATATAACAAGCTTATTACTTAAAAGAAAGTTATTAAGTTCTTTTGTAATGTGCCACTACTAAGTATAAAATTTGAATAAAACCTAGAAAAATATTTCACTGTTATAATTGTACTGTTATTTGCTTTGTCATTGTATGATTTAGTCTTTCTTGTCGAATGTTTATTCATTGCTGGACTGTTTTTGCACACTTTTGTGCACTTTTGTACATTCTTGTGCACAATAAAAATTGTCGAAGTTAACTGTAAGAAATTCAAATCTGATAAAAATGTCATTTTTCTTCTGGTCATTTTAACAAGTTACACATAGTACAGTGAATTCTCTCCAATTTTCCCTTAACTAGTTAACAAAAATGAAAAATTTGGGAAGAGCAGATACGATTATTCGAGTCTCGCGGCTCGTTTTTATAGTTGTTGACAATTGACAGCTATATAAACGAGACCCGAGGCTCGAATAATCGTATCTTCCCTTCCGAAATTGTCCACTTTTGTTTACAAGCTGAGGGAAAATTGGAGAGAATTTACTGTATAAAAATATTCTCAAACTCTTCCAATGTGATCTCAGTCTTGTATTTGATCTAGCCATCCTTGTCAGAAATGCATAAAATCCGCACTCTTTTTATTACAAACCATTCTCGATCTACATTCCATAAAAACATCTTTATGACAAGACTGTGAATTTTTACGCAATCGTTACATGTGCTAATGTACAAAAAAGCAAGAAAGCATTAACACGTTCCGTGCCACGTGTACCATCGATGGTACACGCTTGCATGTTTACTTAGTGAACTGAACAAATTGTTTACAAGAAATTTAGAACCGAAGAATCAATTTCCACCGCAAGAATGGGCGTTGATAAGTTTTTGTTACGTTGTTATGTGTACGAGAATTAATAATTGCACGTAATACATCAAGTTTTAGTAAAATATCAAAGTGTGAAGATTCGAGTAAAAAAAGCTCGGCACGGAACGTGTTAATAAAGTTGAGAATGTGTAATTTCTGTGTTGGCAAAATCAACGGGTACTGACTGACGGCTATGACTGAACAACCATGAATGCGCGAGAGGAGGAAGTAAAAATGGAATGGCGCGGGCACGGACAGGCAGAAATGTCTAGAAAGCGACAGAGTTAACACGTGCGAGTATAAAGAAAGTCGAGTTAGAATGTAATCATAGTTGCATCGTATTTAATATAGTACTGTTCATTAACGGTCGAAGTATAGAGGGCGAGTCTCGTAACGTGACGACCTCGAATAACTCGTAAAATATTTGTTGTATGAAAAGATGTTTCAGATAGAAGTTGCATGGCTTCCAGGGGGACGTATAGTATTGTGATCAGTTTTATGTTATTTTGCTTTTTTATCAAGATGCGAAGGTCACCTTTAATTTTTTAAATGGAATAGTTAATATTTCTTCCCAAATTCGGATAAAGCCTTAAATTCTACATTAAAAAGTATAGAAAAGTATTACGCATCAACTACGTGTGCAATAAATAATACAATAAAAATCAAAGAAACGTAGATTTCTGCCAACAAAATTTTAATAAATAAAAGATAATAATACTTTATTATATACTTATAATAATACTTATAATACTTGTAATAATACTTATAATACTTGTAATAATACTTATAATAATAATACTTATTCTCAAATCATAATTTGTACAAATAGTCTAAGAAAACGTGGATCGAATAGTTTCTTATAAATTGATGTAAGTTGTCAAAAAATCTCAAAAATGAATTGTCTCGTTTTTATAGTTGTTGAGACAATCGGTAACTATAAGAACGAGCCGCGAGGCTCGAATAATCGTGTCTCCTCTTCCCAAATTGCCCATTTTCGTGCGCGATTTGAGCGCGAATTGGGAAGAAATTACTGTAACCCACTTTATCGGTCTGTCGGTCTTATCGGTCTACCGTAGAACGACAATTAGTACTGACATCTCGATGAATAACGACTACAAGTTGACATTAGAGGCAAAAGGGATCGATCCTTTATTGAATTTTTCTCTCGGAGGCAACATATTTTCCGCGTAGAATTACAAGAATTTATGCATCGAACGCCCAGAATTTTCTCTATGGAGAACATTCGCGGCGTTTCGTCATCGCGATGACGTGAATTGCGGCGAACGCTTGGGCAGAAGTGATTTATGCTCAGTTCTCATGTAAATCGTTGGCAGGGGGGGGGGGGGGTGCGTTGACGCGCGTCGCCCGCCGCCAATGAAAATAAATCGTGGCCGGGGCGCAACTGAATTAAGAAATATTCGCGAATAACGTTCGCGTTCTCTCCCGAGGCATTTTTCATTAACCGATATTCGAATATCGTAGTTTATCGCTGGTTGGTCGCGGTACATAGAATTGATAGGAGAATCGCGGTGCCTTTTCTACAACCATACTATTGTCATCTGACGTTAATTTAGTTATCGCAAGACCGCGAATTTTGTTAAGCTGTGGCGGACGCGGCTGGCAGAGAACACAAGAGGCGGGGCTTTATTAAAATTTTCGTTCGCTCCTTTATTTTCGAGCCAATTAAAACTTTAAGAGAGAAATTCATTTTCGTTGTCGTAAATCTGCCTATAAAGATCCGAGCTTGCTAGAATACCGGTGGGGACGAATCTCGTTCATTCTGATATATATTGTAAAACATGTAGAGTAGAAATAAATGTAGATATATATATATATATATATATATATATATATATATATATATCATTTATAACTACATATATTTTATATCTACATATCTATACATATCTATATATATATATATATATATATATATATATATATATATTTATATCTACATATATTTTATATCTACATATCTATACATATCTATATATATATCTATATCTATACATATCTATATATTTATATCTATATATATCTATACATATATATATATATAGATATAAATATATAGATATGTATAGATATAGATATATATATAGATATGTATAGATATGTAGATATAAAATATATGTAGATATAAATGTCGATTATCAGAATACCTATTATCAAAACACATACAGTGTAACATATGAAAACTATGTAACAATGTTTATATTTTGGAATACGCATCATTCTTGCTACAAATTCTCTGCGTACTGTATCTCGTCCTCGTTGCACGAATGTACGTACCAATTACGTATATCATGAATATGAAAAGGAGAAGAATTGTGCTGACGTTAGACAAAAAATTAAATTAAAAGAGCTCGGAATACGTTATGCAACGATATAATACACCTAGAAAATTGTGAGGAGAACGGTATTCGAGAATGGCTGTGAAAAAAATGAGGACAATCTAGGATACAAAATTACGAACGATGATGAAATTGTTTCCTTAATTGTTGATGAGAAGCATGGTACCGATGATTCTGTTGAATTCTGTGCTGTTTTACCGCATTGCAGAGCTAAGTAGCTAACTAGCTAAGTAAAAAGAAATACATTATTCATTAAGCATTTATTCTAGAAGGAGTACGACATATGACAATATCAAAAACAAAATCAATTTACTTTTTATCTTGCATTTTTCACAGTTATTCTTCAATTTAAAGTTAATGTAAGATTATATTCATTATTAGCATTCACACATAATAAATATAATATGTAGATATATAATAAACTAAATGAAATGTTTTATTTTCAGTTGTACGCAAATTTTATTCTCCAGGTCTGATCATTTGAAAAACCAATTATAGTCGATTGTAGTGTAGTAAGCCGTAGTCATCGCGAAAATACATAAATTCTTATTAATAAGTAATAAGTAATAATTAAAATTATTTTTACTTATTAATAAGTAATAATTAGCATTATTTTTACTTATTAATAAGTAATAATTAGCATTCTTCAATGCATTTAATAATTGGAACGAATAATCAAACAAGATCAAGTTTCGCAGCAAGAGGAGAATAAAGAAGCTCTCAATTTAAAGTGATTATCATTAATATTCCGACACAGTTTTTAAAAGAGAACATGTTTCTGAAAATGGGACCGAGCGAATTTTTTCTTGTTAACTTTGCGTTAACGTAAAATAATATAAAGAAGCACACAATATTTCTAAACATTTATAAATTTACTGCACATTTTTGTAAACTCGTAATCCTGTGCACTTTTTTTGTAAAATTGTAGCGAATAATGGCGTTATTTTCATTCCCAAGTATTTTTATCCTAATTTGTAGTATTCATGAAAAATCCGATCCAACACAATACGTACATGATTTATATTATACTATGTAATACTATGCTTTGTTATTTGAATCAGTACTCTGCAAGGGTTAAAGTTTATCCGAATATTAATGGAAGTGACTGTATGCGTGTACGTTGGAAAAGCAAGAAGTCACAAGTTTGTTAGCAAATTTTGCCGTGATATACGCGCTATAATTCAGGAGCTCTTGTTCCCGACGCAGAACATTAACTTGTATAATTCAAGGGGACACAGATTCAGACCCGTTCCACAATTGAACATGGGACCCGGAAGAGGATACTTCATATTTCCGGGGGCAGGTTTAATCCCAGACAGTGACTGTCAGATTACCCGCGAGTTACGTCTGTTTCCTTTGATTCGCGGCAAGATTCGATTCCGGTCTGGGCACGCTTGGATCGGATCAAACTGCGATTACAGAGTGAACCGTCTGTATTCGAACAGCCTAATGCACGAACATTCCGTTATTATACGAATCGTTCGTAAGTGTTTCACGACTAGACAACGTCTAGTTTCGACGTTCAAACGGCGGATCCTCTTGACAAAAATATTAGGTTATGTCAAGGTTATGTCAAGGTTATGTTATCCAGCTTTATGTCTTTCGATCGGTGGATCATGGTATTATTGTTTCTAGGATAGATTTTACTTGTTTAGTTAGTTATTAATCGAATAGTCAGACATAGTGGAATGCAACATCGTTTATCACGCTATCGTAATCACTATTCTATCACTTTCTTTGCATACAATAAAGCTGTATTTTCTTCTTAATTTTTTATAAAGTATTACACGCACGTCCAATTTTCACAATGCTAAGAATACTTACGTCACTTGTCAACCATGAGGCTCAATTGTTAAATATAAATCTGAAACTGAAATGCTGAACCAAAATGCTAAACAGGTCTGTGTATTCGCGAGACGGGGTGTAGCAGAAATAATATTTTTGAAACTGATTTCTTCGATGTTTTCGTGGATGTCTGCTGGTCGGATAGCTACGATTCACGAGAACCCGATACGTCGGTTGAAGAAAAAGGTCGACGAAAAATAGAGAGGAAATATTGTGGCGTTGTAACAGTGCAAGGAAGTTGCAACGCAAGCAGCCCCGCATCCATCAAAATGCTTTTCGCCAGGGCGTTTGTGCGAAAGTGCGAATCGGTGACGTTTAATTGGAACACCGGATGTCTGCGTCGCGGACGATGAAGTTTGATGGCTGACGTTGGATTTATCGCCGGGCGAGTTTACACGTAACACCTAGTGTGCGACAACTAGTGAATCTTTCACTGTTCTGGCGGCGGAGAGTTTCGACTGGCCCGGAAATCCGGGCCAAGTGACTGACGCGGGATGGCAGTCAGCAGATGGTACTGCTTCGTTTTATCGTCAAAGAGATTGTTGAGTCCGCAGAAGAAAAAGAAATAAGTCAACTTAATGCTTACTGTTGATGATAATATTTCATTAGTTTATTAAATATGATATTAAAATACAGGGTGTCCCAAAAATGTCTCGCAATCCGAAAGTGGCGGGTTTCTCGGGTCATTCGAAGCAACTTCTTTCTTTACAAAAATTTTCTCCGAGGCACCGTTCACGAGTTATCGACGAAAAACAGTGGCCAATGGGCGGCGAGATTGGCCGGCGCTCCGCCCTTGCGGCCAATACTGCGTCGCGCTGCTCATCTGACGCAGCGGCTGTGCTAGGCATGGGCGGAGCGTCAGCCGTACTCGATTCTTATTGGTCACTGTTTTTCGTTGATAACTCGTTAACGGTGCCTCGGAGAACATTTTTGTAAAGGAAGTAGTTGCTTCAAATGATCCGAGAAACCCGCCATTTCCGGATTGCGAGACATTTTTGGGACACCCTGTAGACAGAAAGTACGGTATTTTCGTACACAGTATTTTATATATTTTTGTATATTGTATAGTATTGTATTCTATAGTATTGTATAGTATTTTGTATATTTTCTTCACAGTTTCATTCAGCTTTCAGTTCTTTCGCATAGTTAATCGATTATACCATCTTACTAAAAACCTGACTCCACGTTTACCTGATATTGACATAATAAATATAATAACTAAACAATGGACCTTCATGCAAAATAAAAAATTGTCATCATTAATTGCAAGATGCAAGGACTACATTGTCATTCATTTCCTTTTCTAATAATATTAACGAGCAGAGCACAGTACAGTAGTATGTTTAAGATCTTAAACTTTGTATTTCAATCTTTTCCACGACTTCTTCAAAATAACTTCTTACATCATTCTAATTTAGTTTAATGCACAATTTGTAATGAGGAAAGTGTTTTCAATCTTTAAATTATAAAGTAAAACATAAAATATATATATGGTATTATAATAAAAAATAATAAAACATTGAAATACTTTACACTGTAATATTATTTAAGTTTCCGGTACAAGTACTCCGCGATTAATGCGATTTTTCAAACGTTACCGATAATCTGACGACAAAATGTTTCCAGCAGTATTCAGATGTCCACATATATTAGTAAATAAAATTTCACGTTGATTTTTTATACGTTAAAGTTTATTTTTATTCCATGTAGCTGATATTGCGATGCGAATCAAACGATATAAAAATTATGATCTTTAGACGATAGATAACGCTGTAATCTTTTTGGCAAGCCAATCGGGGCAAATACACCACTGCGCGACGTCCAATCGTCGATTTCTTTCTATTGTATTGATATACATAGTACTATAGTATTGATATACATATTACTATAGTATTGATATACATAGTACTATAGTATTGATATACAACATAGTACTATAGTATTGATATACATAGTACTATAGTATTGATATACAACATAGTACTATAGTATTGATATACATAGTACTATAGTATTGATATACATAGTACTATAGTATTGATATACAACATAGTACTATAGTATTGATATACAACATAGTACTATAGTATTGATATACATAGTACTATAGTATTGATATACATCATGCATAACGCGATGTTACGCTCATATTACCATAATTTAATGGTGACTTGAATTTTTCGATATTTTTCACAGCTACCTTTAAATTCCGGAAAGCAAGGATTCACTACAATGTATCCTCCTTAATAATCTGATTTTATGTCATGAATTATGAAACATTCGTCAGCGTCGATACAGCGCATAACTATAGTCTCCGAAAAATTGACAAAAAAATTTACGAAATTGTATTATATCTCGAACAACATCGTCGATGTCAAATTCAAATTCGCGTGAACATAATAAGCAAGGAAATCTGATTTTGTTCTAATATCTCTTACGTCTTATCGCTTCGATCATGATCATCGATCGGCAAACGACGAAAAAACGCTTCGCACAGTGCCTCGCAAGTTTCCTCTTTAAATTCCACTCGATTTTCTTGTGCACGGTCTTTCAATTTCGCGGGGAACAACGCTTGGAAAAATAATCATCGGTTAAAGTCGTCTGCGACCGGGCGTCAGATCGCGCGATACCAATCGATTCCGAAGAGGATCGAGCCCGGCCCGGTGTCGGCGCGACGCGCGTCTTAAAAGCGCACTTTCGATGCAGATTAGATTTTCCAGGTTAATGAGCGCCTATAGAGTGACCCCGGCAGATCGGCAAAGTAGGATCGACGATGGGGAAAAATGGAAAGAAGAGTTTAGGAAAAATTCGACAGCTCGGATAGACCGCAAAAAAGCAGGTCGAAGCGTTTTTAGCGGTTGTGCTTCTTATCGCGCCGCAATTACGCAAATGCGCGTTATCAACGCTGGGTCCCGGACCCCATAATCGTATTTCTCTCACTCTCTACCGCCCTTCCTCCCGCCGCCCCCTTTTTCCTCGATTTATTTTGCGATCTTTATTCTCCCCCAGCGATAAACTAGCGTTACGAGATTCGATGAGACGATTTCGCACACGATTCATGAAAATCTTTCATCGGCGAAGTAAGTCGCTTCATCAGAAAATTCAGGTTTTAATGAGAATATTGTTTTTCAGTTGTTTCGACAAATCATCTTAACCATTTTTGTATTAATTCGTTATTTCAATTTTAGACGAAGCGAGTTGTAATGTTAAAAGAAGGTTGTGATCATTTTTTTCCAAAGGATTCGCATCTTTCGTTAGCTAATTTATGCTGCTAATTTATCCTCAGTGTTACGTTATATGAACTGTATGTTTCAAAAGATAATACAGCAGCAATTTCGTTTTATTGGAAGCAATTCGTTTTATGTTGTTATATGCACTTCTACGATAATAAAAGACTTCATTATATATATATAAAGGTAAAAGTATTCTGGAACACAGATTTATATCCTCTTCTATAAATGATTTATTACACATATTAAACACATAAATGTTGAAACTAAGTTTCTAACGAACTGTTGTTACAAAATGACTACAATCGTAAAAGCTTTAAACACTGCTACTGTTCTATGGATAAAGATTCTCGTAGAATGATTTATTATTCTATTCGGATAATTGATCACACTTAGACTGGTATCTGGATTTCACTGCTAAATGCCTTCGAAGAGAAGAATATTCGTAGTGCAACTCGTGTCATTTGCAAGGAAAAGAAGTTAGATTCGGATGGATTTCTTCTTACGATTTTAACGAGTCGAAAATAGTATGACAATATTCTTAAATCATAGTAATGTCTTCATAATTTGGTGTTTTATCTGTCCATTGTTGTCGTAAATCCATCGAATCGGCGGTCTATTAACCCTTTCGCTACGGAGCGCTTGCGTCAAAATGTGATCGCTGTGAACGGAGCGTATTATCGAGTAGTTGGCACCGAAGTACGGAATGTATTTCTGGTTCCAAGCTTTCCGTAGTCCAAATATATTCAGATTTTTGTGATCTCGAGCACGTTACTGTTTGTCTTGCATGGCAAACGCTTTCAGTATCGGTATTTTCACTTTCAGTATTTTCGCTATCGCTCGTGAAAAATATTCTCCTAAATTTTCTTTTCCCCATAATTCGATACTGGGTCTACAAAAATTAAATACTTAAAAACTCAACGTATTATCGCAAAGGCAGAAATTGAGTATTTACCCGCGAATTATTAAAATTGAGCCAACAAAATTATTTCAGAATTATAAATTCGTGTAAACCTTTTAATCGCTGCTATTATAAATTGCTGGCATATATCCGTCGCTGGCAATGTTCTAAAGAAGACTGAAACTGTGTATCGTTAGAATAAAACACAACATCGTCTTGTCGATAGTGTTATATTTCATGATAGTCGATTGTTTAAGGCATGCAGCGTTGCCCATCGGAGCGAAAGGGTTACAACATTTCTACCGAATTCCACTTTTGAATAATTACTATTTAAACACTATTTTCACGAAAGTGGAAAAAGGACATCCTTGAATAATTTTCACCAAAAATTCTTTCCTGTGTTCTGTGTTCTCTATGCAATCGCTTCGCAAAATGAATTCGTTAAACTATATAAAATATGAATGTCACTTCTTCCTACTGACTGAACTGCATAGAACGCTAAATAATTGTTGGCGTCTACGCGACGTAAGAAAAGTAATTGCTCATTAGCTGAGAGCTTGGAGATGAATGTAGGCGCGATGAGAAAAAAGTGATAAAAGTCATCGTATATTCATTCCTCGAGATCCAGTAAAATAAGGAAGCCGCTGCGTGACAAAGTGTTAAGGAGCTCGTCGGTCCCGGCGAATCTCTTCTTGGCTGGTGTGTTCCATAGATCACGTGGGTTTGCCAGCTTTATACCCGGGGGAATGAGCCCGAGAGAAGAGCAGTCTGGCAGAATCGTTGTGAAATCTGGGTATACCGACGGGTAATCGGCAATTCCTCATTAGAAATCCTCTGCGGTGTGCGCGTCACCGACTGCGATCGCCTAAGTGTCAGACATTGATTAAACTCGGCGCCGCCGATTAAATACGTCTCACGTGGAACAGTCGTGCTGTTCAAAAGACGAAACCAATTGAATTATGCCGACCGTTCCCAACCGGCTCTGGTCGTTCCTCGCCCGTCTACGAAAATTTACCTCTTCTCCGCCGCGCCGGCAGGCGGAAGATCGATTCGCGACCACTCGGCTGTATTAACCTTGGATTACTCTGGTCTCTAGCCGTCAGGTACCTAGGCAGTCTATACAACGCTTGTAAGAATTCAACCAGTCGAACTGGTTCAATAGTTTCGATCGATTCGAACTTCGAATTCTAGGTACGATAATACCATTCGGAAGTATCCGGGCACCTAACAAATGCAGGCGGATAGTTAACACGTTCTATGCCGAGTTGTTTTTACTCGACCTTTCACGCTGGCCATTTGATATTTTACTAAAACTTGATATATTATATGTAATTATTAATCATCGTATGTAATAATAAAAGAAACTTATCATGACCCATTCTTGCGGTGGAATTAATTCTTCGGTTCTATATTTGCTACAAACTATTTTGTTAACGCATTAACCCTTTCGCTACGGCGGTTCAGTCCGCCGTAGCGCCCCTCCTGAACGGAACCACCCGCCGAAATTGTGCACATTGCGCGTGGATAGTGTATTTGGGAAGAAAAGGGATTTTTCTTTAAAACAATATAGTTATAATTTCTGCATAAGGTATAAAGTTATTTAATAGGTAAAAAAAGTTTCATTAACAATGGAAAAAGTGAAGAAATAATATATAATATACAGTAATAAAATAAAACATAATATTCATAATACACAAAACATAATACATAATAATTAGTCCTAAAGCTAGTACTTTCGATTTTCTATCCCTTTATGACATGTAACACAATAATAATGGGAAATGCAGGTAGAACAAATATAACTTGAATGGTGTGTCGTTTATTTCGGACTGTCGTTTGTTTGTTTCGTCAAAAGATTCACGCAATAGTAACAAGAGGCGGTGCAGTCCAAAAATTAGGTCGCGATTTTACCAGCATGTCGGATATATCCGGCGTTCGTCCCCAGAGGGCGATCATGTGGATGTCGGATATATCCGGCGTTCGGCTCCGCGAGTGTTCATATGGATGACGGATATATCCGTCGTTCGGAGCGAAAGGGTTAAAGAAACATGTAAGCATGTACCATCGATGGTACACATGGCACGGAACGTGTTAATGCAGTGACGTTGTAACAACTTTTCGAATGAAAATTAAAGATCAGCGGAACGGTCTCTGCTTTTGTGCACGGTCATTCGGTAAAATATTCGGGCAACTTTTAGAAAAATTGAAATGAATGACTTGAATTTGTTCTAAAAGCTGGGGAAAACTGAGATTTCCGCAATTTTCAACTGTTTGCGGTTCACAACCAGGGATTTCATCGATATCGATGAAATTTTTAGCATGCATAGATCAACAAAATGCATTGTTTATGTTTTCGTTGTAGGCTCGGGTGGAAGGTTATTCTTTCAACGATTTTCCTTTTTTCGTCGTTGCAGGCAATTTCAATTTTCGCAAACACTTTTGTGCTCGTTATTTAGCAAACAAGTCCCTCGAATATCTAGAAAATTTAAGTTACTTGGTATAATTCTTAACAAATTACAGTAATTTCTTCCAGAAATATTCGGAGGTCGGAATTGAAACCGGCAGATCAGAGAATACTAATTTGTGATTCTTCGAGTCTCGCGGCTCGTTTATTTATATATATATATATATATAACTATATATATATATATATATAATAATAATATATAATAATAATAATAATAATATTATATATATAATAATGATAATAATAATAATAATAATAATATTATATATATATATAATAACTTATACATATATATTAAATATATATATATATATATATATATATATATATATATATATATATATATATATATATATACTTATATACGTTCTTATATTCGTATACTTTCGTGATTCACTGTAGATGACAAAGTCTATTAAAACGCCGTTCTTTCTCTTCATGTGTACGACATTATCTCCACGAATTATTTTTTACTGTTTATATTACTGTTTATATTTTTACTGTTTATATTTACTGTTCATCTTAACATTTTTAAAACTGTTACTCCTGAGAGGCTCGAACTTACATAAATAAACATTCACATTAAAACGAAATGAAAAATAACTGTATGAATGATACTATGATAAAGAGAAAAAAAGACAAAACGATGGATAAAAATGCTTAAAACCTTATTTTTCGACAATAAACTTGCATGTATAGTTCCGTCGTAATAATTTTGTCAATGGTGTAATACTTAAGATAATAAAGAAATTAAACAAAATTATCCGACACCGAGAGCAGAAAATATATTTGATGTCACTCGATGAATATATTCATCTCGTTGCAATTCATTAATTAAAAGAGAACATGCTCGAGGACTGTGCGCAAGGATATTATGACTCACGTTCAGTGCACATGCATATTGATTAAGTTCGTCTTATATTACGTTATAATGGTGCGGCATTATTAAATCGTGCTAAAGTGAAATATGCTATTATCTATACTTTATCATGTGAAACATTCATTTACGATTATATATATAGGGTGGTCAGTAACTGGTGCTACAACCGGGAGATTGAACAATCTACATGCAAAAATAAGACAAAAATGTAGAATCACATCTTTTCACTTAAGGCTCGATTTTCCAGAAAAATTAGTTTGAAAAATGATACTATTGTGAATAAAAATCAATTGGTGCGTCTGACATTACACGTTAATTTCACTTCGTGTTACAAGCCATGAGAACTTGGCGCATCTTCAAATGCATTCCTCTGGACAACGCAGCCTCGAATGAAAAAAAAATTGTTATTTCTTTTTTCGACTCGATTCTGCACGTAGTATGCTATCTCTTTTTTTCGATTGTACCGCTAATTACTGGCCACCCTGCATATTTCGAGCACTCGTTCACCCCAGAGCTACGAACAAAACAGATAGATCGAGAAATCTGTTACGCGACAAAACCATTCGCTGAATTAACAAATTTTTGTTATTGGTAGACTGCTTAGATTTGATGTACTCGTGACAAAAACGAGTGTCGGCACAATTTAAATCACTAGAAATCGAGAACGAAGTTAACCCTCTATGGGCCCATGTAACTTTCAAGTCACAAGCTAATATATCCACATTTTACCAAATAGTATTAGTTTTTCTCACAAGATGATGTATACGTCTTAATTATATAATGCCTCTGAAATAACCGATAACAATATTGCCGACGGTTGGCTGCACCATCAACCTGAAATGTCAAAATAAATACCTTGCAAGTTGTCTGCAGATAGAAACCAAAGGGACCACCTTGTGCAATAGAGATTATTTGTGCTTTTGTCGGTGTTTACTAAATAGAAAAAAGCGTATATAATAGCTCTGAGTTCGTGTATCAATAACAATTTATTTATTCGCTTCTCAATAATCATTTTGTTACCATTTGTATATGATACAGTTTTGTAACTTTCAGGTTACATTGGGAAATTCTGGTAGATTCGAGTGTATTTAGAATAATAGTTGTGCTTTCTTCTATTTTCAAATTTATATATCGAATATCCAAAATACGGATACAAAATCGTATAAAAATAAAAGTGGAATTAGAATTAGACGCGACAGCAGTTACAGATCCGAAGATTCTTTATTAGATTCTGAGTCCGACGAAGATCACCCAGTAGCATTTACCAGACGACGCGTAAATATTATCGACAGCGACGATGAATTTAGTACCGAATTATCATCGGACGAGGAAGATTCAGGACCACAAAAAACTATTTGGCAACCAGTTTCAAATGCAACGTACATCTATATTGAACGCCAAACTCAAACTGTTTTATGGAATTTCACGCTTAAGCATTTATGCACAGAAGTGGAAACATTGTGAGCCGTTGTTACTTCAAAGTTACAAATCGAATTGGTTGTAATAAAGCTGTTTAAACGATTAAATATATTTTTAATTAGCATATATAGGTTCATAATAATAGATTTTCCGTTGCATAAATTTGTTTATATTTAAGAAAAAAATCCGGCCCATAGAGGGTTAAAGGCGCTTCCATAAATGGGTGCTTGCCAGGGACGCGGTTTCGTTACTGCCGTGTCCGAGAAGTAAATTTGACCAAGCTGTAGCGACCAGTCGTGCGCACAATAAGATCTTCAGTCCTCGTGCAAACGGCCAACGTAATTTATGACTCTCCTTCGAAGAAGCTATTTTTGAGAAGACAAGCTCACCACTTGATAGCACATGTTTGCAGTAGAGTCTTTTAACACGTTAAGCGCCACGCCGGTCCCTAGGGACCGGCGCTAGACTTTCCATTCAGGCCACGCCGGTCCATGCGGACCGGCGACAGATTTTTCGTTCTTCTATCGCGGCGCGTGTGTCGGTCCTTGCGTATTTGTGAGACTGAACATTTAAATTATGCGATATCGGTTTTTGTTTAGTCAATGCTTCAAGGAATAGAATAGAATACTTATTTATACGCCTCGAAGCATTCATTGATTGCTTTTTTATCTTCTACCAAGGAGAAGGGACTATAAGGATATAAACAAAGTATATACATAGTATTTATTACGATCAGAAAATGACAGGCTCTCGAGTACAGTTTATCTGCAAGTGGAAAGATAAACATACGAAGACAAGCTCCGGTCCTCAACCCGGGTTACGTTACCCGTTATCTGTTTATACTCTGGCTCGCCTATCGGCGCGCTGCCCGGTAGGGCCCGCCTGACGGCTAACTGTGGCTTCAATGGAAAGGCGCAAAAATTCGGCGTGGCGCTTAACGTGTCAAGAAATTCCTCAATAGCTAAAGAGACCGTCATAAATTAGGAGAGTTTCCGAAGGGTACTCGAAGCGGGCCCAGCGACCCAAAGGCCATGTGGTCCGACGTGGGTGACCCGGAGGAAAATTTCCACACGTTGTCACGTACAACTCATCATCCCCTCCGATTACCAAGCCGTCCCGAAAATACGCGAAGAGCGTAAGGGGCGGGCGGTAAAAAGGACAAAACGAGCAACGCTGATTGGAAAGGCCCAACGCGTGGGGTTGACCAATCAGGGTTGTTCAAGAATTTGACCAGGGCAAACGGCGAAACGAAAAATCAAACTCGATCACTGTAACGCGACTCGTCCACAGACATAGTCCGCGAAATAAAAAGAACTTTCTATCACCGCACGCGAGAGTACTATTAATTACGAACAAATCCTACCCGAAAAAGCCATAATAAAATAACACTTGAAAGATATCATCCGTGAATAAGATAAACGTAGATCGTACCGCGTATATGAGTGAATTTGATCGCACGAACCGTGGAAAGATTCGAATGGAAAGTGACTCGACTACCGCGTGGCAGGAGACAACCCACGTAAGCGTACAATGGAAACGTCGCTGGGCTGGTTGGAAGAGTTCTAATTAACCGACAAAGTCGTTGGCTCGCGTTTCGGAACACTCGAGCTCGTTACGTGCACGCGATGATAAATGAAACGGGCGGGTATCATTCGCGGGAGGCGCGCCGCTGCGTTCGTTCCTTTGCCAATTACGTATACCATGTGTTCGGAATATTATCAGGAACCATAACGTCGGGGCAATAAAGCAGTCTGCGACCCCGGGAGACGTAATATTACGTCCTTAACGCGGCACGGTAAGGCAAGGCATCAAAACACGTAATATGTATGCGTCCCCGCCCCCTGCCCTTCCGCCCCTTCTTCGCCCCCGTCCTCCTGTTCAACCTGTGTCTCTCCGTCCTTTGCCGCGGGGGCGAAGCTGAACTTCGATTCGAGCGTAAGGATCCGCAGCTCTAATTGAATCGGAATACGCTGCACGAACGCCCGTGGAATTGATTTAATTACTGCCGCCTGCGTGATCCAACGAGAATAATTGAAGACGTCGCGGAAATTGTTTAGGGTTTTCGTGTCGCATTGTTCGGCACGTTTAGCGCCGATCTCGACACGTTAACGAGCTTATTGTGCTCTATAAACTATGGATTTTAGAAGCGTTACTGTGCACGAGGCGTTGTGGAGTTACCATCGAACGAATCGATTCGGTCGAATTTTAAGTCTAGCTACAACCCCTAACAGAAATTTCCGATCATATATATATATATATATACACTTATACAAAATTTACAAAGAACATTCGCGTTATCAAATGTTCTTTAACACGTTCCGTGCCGAGCTTTTTTTACTCGAATCTTCACACTTTGATATTTTACTAAAACTTGATGTATTACGTGCAATTATTAATTCTCGTACACATAACAACGTAATAAAAACTTATCAACGCCCATTCTTGCGGTGGAAATTGATTCTTCGGTTCTAAATTTCTTGTAAACAATTTGTTCAGTTCACTAAGTAAACATGCAAGCGTGTACCATCGATGGTACACGTGGCACGGAACGTGTTAATGTAGATAAGACGAATGGGAAACGTAAGCGAGATCTAAATAGTGCAAATAAATAGAAAACGCAATTTTTCATTTATCATCCAAAAGAAACCATAGAGAAAACAAAATGTTATGTGAAAAAGGTTTCTGATCAGTGCAAATGTTGGAAAATAGCAAAATAGATGTTGGAAGACGCAACACATCCGCACGCAGATGACATTTTCTATTAGCGCGAGTCGCGTGCGTCAAGACGCACGCTTCGCATATGATTTGCGCGCGATGCGTTCGTTATCATATCAGATAGAGCAGTGTGTGTAAGGAAGGCGAAATAACTTTTTGAAATGGATCGAGATTTACTTGCACTTTCGCCGTTTTTAAAAGAGAAAGGTGATGAAGAAATTAAACTGAGAATTTTGACAGGAAGGAAAGAAAGAGTATCAATCTCATACGCTGGAAATTTATCGACGGATGCCTGAGACGACTCCTTCTAAAACAGTTATTTACGAGATCACCAGTGTGTAGAAAATTTTTGTTATCAATTCGGTACGATGCGATAAACTTCGACACGATGCAAAATGCATAACGCAACGAGACATTTTTTATATTCTAATTAGTTCCGTTATTTATTTATTTTCTTGTTTTTGGGCAAAGGGGACGCGCGTAGTATGTCGTTCCGGTGCAAGAGGTTAAAGATATACACAAAAAGCGAGACAAAAGAAATAAGAGAACGCGTACTGAATAATGAGGAAACATATAAGCAGCTTCTTAAATTGTGTGAAGGACGAGTAAATGTATGGTAATTCTTATTGGCTTATTATAACGTTGAAATTAAACCGCAATGTGTTTGCATCCGGACTGCTTCCAAAGCAGACGATTGCTAGACGCTTACGTCGGACATAGACGCAACATTTGGGAACGGCT
This sequence comes from Megalopta genalis, assembly GCF_051020955.1. Classification (NCBI taxonomy): domain Eukaryota; kingdom Metazoa; phylum Arthropoda; class Insecta; order Hymenoptera; family Halictidae; genus Megalopta; species Megalopta genalis. Next base: position 1,888,487 of record NC_135030.1, read on the forward strand.
TATGGGAAAACAAAAGCGTTATTTTCTGTTACGTCAGTATACAGGGTGTAATAATTATGTTAACGCTCGGTAAAGAGGTGATTCCTGAGGTAATTCGAAGTAAATTTTTCCTTAGCGAAATTGCAATCCGCGGCTTCGTTCACGAGTTATTAACGAAGAACACTGACCAATGAGAGACGAGATCGGCTGACGCAAAGCGGCCGGGCCAGCGAGCGGGCGGAACCCAGTTCTGCTCATTGGCTCGACCGCCTCCTGTCGACTGATCTCGCTTCTCATTGGTCACTGTTTTTCGTTAATAACTCGTAAACGAAGCCGCGGATTGCAATTTCGCTAAGGAAGAATTTACTTCAAATGACCACAGGAACCCCATATTCTCCGCTTGTATAATAATTTTGGGACTCAAAATCATAACTACAAAGATTATTTCGAAAAGTAATGTAACGGCGAGCACCGATGTTTCATTAGTACCTCTTGAAGTAAACGCATGGAAGTAAACTTTGAACGTCACAGAAATGACGTTGCACGCAATGGTATCAGAATCGTTTACCTGTTCGAAGAGATGTAGCTCTGCCAGCAGGGTGTAGGAAATGTAGATATACCGTGCGTCTTCCGCTGTCCTTCGGGCACGTACCCCCCTCGAGGGATTCCCCTGTAGGGTGGCACGCCCCCCGGGCCAGGTGCCCCCCTTGCGCACACTTTCACGATAATCCACCGTAATTACGTAGCTGTGGGTTCCCTCATCACACCGCGGAGCCACGTGCGTCTTATGTGCTCCCTTTGTCTCGTCAATTGTTATCTGTTCACCTCCGACACTTTGACACTCGACGGATATCCGCGGACACTTCCGCCAATGACCACTCCCGTCACCAGTTCTCCGTCGTTTAACGTAACAACACGAGACATTTTTCGTCTTTTCTGATTCTCGTTTACACTTCACGATTGACTTTCTATCTTTTTCCGATATCTATCCGATCACGGCCGAAATAGAGGCTCTCGCGCATCTGCTTGAACGATCAATTTCGTCGATTGTCAGGTCTATCGAAAAGTTCAAATCCTTTCTGACTGACATCGAATGTAAATGTCGAGTCTTCCACCATTTCGGTGCTGACTAAAACGGATAAGTATAATAGACGAAATATGTATGTATCTTTTTGTATCATTTCTGTAGACTTGTTATCGCATTCATAGCATGCGAATGGCATTTAGATCATATTATTTGTACCTGCATTATTTTGATATTATAAATCATCTAAAGATTATGATAGGCTGCACTCTTTTCACGTACACCGCAAATTAAACAATGTGGCTGGTTAACTTTAAAGCTCAGAAAGTTTGCAAAATCATTTTCCACAGGAAACAATCGTGTATCTTTTACACTCAAGCACAGCGAATTTTTAATGTTGATAATTAACTTAATTAGCATAAAATCAGTCAGATCTGTTCGCAAAAACCTCTAAGTTTTTCAACCTCTAATATTAAAAAAGATTAAACTACTCGGTGAGTTCGAACGCTTCGATAGACCTAACATACTCTTTTCAAAAAGAATTTCTCATAAATCCATTTCTTTTTATTGTTTAGAGCATTCGCCTTAATCATTGTTCATCGTTAATTGAGCCGTTTATTTCGAAAGTGGCATAAGTCACATTTTTTTTTTACATGAAAAGATACCGTTCAATTGTAATTAGTGTTACCATTAACTCGATTTTTTTGAAAAAGTGACTTATGCCACTTTCAAAATAAACGGCTCAATTATATCGTGTATATAGAAAAGGTTTGAGGAAGGACGCGATTAGCGACTCGGGATTTCAAGGGAAAAGGGAAATATGAAAACGCGATTCACGATTATCCGGCGAAGAGCCTTTCAAACGCGCTTAATGAGCACGAAAATGGGCCGACGCAAATTTCGGCGCAAGTCAAACATTGTTCGCGACCGACAACGACACGAGTATGAAAAAACATACGGGAAATTAGCGGAGAAGAATATTTGGGCAAACACGCGCGGAACTGTGTAACAGTCTGAGGCAGGAATTTTCAGTTGTCATGTTTTTCTGCATTATTTTTAGTCGGAAATCTGTATGGTTCAGTGATAGCGTCGCGAACATAGGTCCTCGAGATAACGCGGCAGTGCAAACAATGTAAATTCACGCGGTTAATGAACCACAGAGTTGGGTTTAGTAAATTTACTCGGCGGTGTCACCCTTTGATGAAATTTCTTATTGCGATGGGGGTCCGTCGATGTGTCTTACACCTTTCTCAAGTATGTTGGCTTTACAGCGGATAGAGCGTAGAACACTGTTTGAGTTGGATCTTCCTCGCCTTTCTGTTTAGTCAGCGAGTCGTTTTAATCTCGAACGCGGCTGGCGAAGTCCATATGAATTTATCAGAAGTTTCCGCGACTATAATACTTCGAACTTCCGAATAACTTCGCGGTGAACGATTTCCGTCACTTCAGTTCGAGAAGAAGTTTCTACTTCGCTTTAGTTTAAATTCAGGAAAGAAACAACGAACCTATACATGTTATACCGTAATAACCAGGCCGCGGATTTTATGCATTTATGAAAATTATGTCAAAGTCAGATAGAAAATCTCGAAGACACTAGAAACCGGGGCAGCCTTTCCGTTCCGGAAGGCTTTTGCCCTGGTTGTTCCGCTATTTCAGGTTTGTTAAAATTATTAATACATTTTCCCCTTTCATTTATGTTTCCTACAATGGACTTGGAACATTTTCATTTTGCACAATGATCCGGAGTCTAGCAGTAACACTTATCAATAATCAACAAAATATATTTTTATATTTACAAAATAGTTCAACTATCTTCACTGAAGATACTACAGTTATACTATATATACTATATACTATATATACTATATACTATATATACTATATACTATATATACTATATACTATATATACTATATACTATATATACTATATACTATATATACTATATACTATATATACTATATACTATATATACTATATACTATATATACTATATACTATATATACTATATACTATATATACTATATATACTATATACTATATATACTATATACTATATATACTATATACTATATATACTATATACTATATATACTATATACTATATACTATATATACTATATACTATATATACTATATACTATATACTATATACTATATACTATATACTATATACTATATGTACTATATACTATATACTATATATACTATATACTATATACTATATACTATATATACTATATACTATATACTATATACTATATACTATATACTATATACTATATACTATATATACTATATACTATATATACTATATATACTATATATACTGTAGTATCTTCAGCGAAGATAGTTGAACTATTTTGTAAATATATATATACTACTATACTACAGCATTTATCTTCATGATATCTATAATAACTTAGTAAATAAAGCTACCACCGATAGTTATAAAAATTACAATATTCACACGTTGAGAAGTTTCAGATCCACGATTTCGATCTGAATAAATTATCTGGAAAAATTGGAATAAATTATCTGGAAAAATTGACAAGCCTGAGGTGCTCATTAAAACACAATTACTGTGTGAGAAACGGTACTCTGTATAATTATGCTCAGAACAGTTTTACGTGAAAGTCACCTGCTGAACCGTCACCCTGCAAACGCGATTAAAATTGAAAAATTTGCATATCATCGAAAATTACACACAGAACGCCGTATCCAGCGGCAAAAAGATCTATCAAAAAGCCCATCAAAAGCCGAAAAATGTGTTTACCCATTTGTTATTATTGTGTATTCACACAAATCAAGCAATTCCAGCGGCAACAGCTCGAACTTGTGGATCGCGTTCGAACAGTTGAAAACGTGAAAAACCGATTAACCCGTAGAAATTCCTATCGACAGAACTATATCAGTCCCATTGTTGCGGCAAATCCAATTCCGGGAAGAGAAATTATCCCCTTATCCACAAAGGGGTTGAGCAAACTGCGGCCAGAATGGTGGACACCCTTTATCTTGTTAGGAAATCAATGACGCGTGTCCAGTTCCTTCCGGGGGGCAGGATAAAACGTCTCGAGGGATGAAACGGCGCATTCCATCGGATTAGAAGCAGCGCCGTCGTCCGGGCACTGATTGAAACTAGGGGGTGAGCGCGTCGGCTCGATCGAAATAAAATATACGAGACGCGGAAAGGAGCCACCTGGATGAATAATGCATGCCGACGAACAGCTTGTGGTAAGTAACGAGGCGGATTTGTAAAACATCGCCGCGACACTCTCTCCAATGAACCGCAAATAATTTAACCCTCCGCGAGGGGGGTTCACGAGCCACATCAGCCGGAAACCCCGATTTGCCTATTCTTCGATCAGCAGACGTACGAGAAGTTTCTCGATATTCGATGCGCGAAACGGAAGATTCGTTATTAAATTGAAACCATGATTGCATAGGATTGTGCGGAAACGAACACGTACTTATAAAATGTATGTACATTGGAGTATAAAAACAGCTTCGACGTTTATAGTTCATTGTGAAGGTAATGTATTCTGCGGTGCTCGTGATCGTAACGACTTCTTGTTCATGATTTTAGAAGATTTTTTTCTATGTTTCAGCTGGACGAATATATGAAAAATGATTATTTTGTTATGCTGAACATAAAATTATAGCAAATTCTCTCCGATTGACGCTCAGATTGTACACAGATTGGACAATTTGGGAAGATATTAGAATAATATATATATTAGAATAATAAATATAATAAATATATTATATTGTATTATAAAATATAATAAATATATTATATTATATTATAAAATATAATAAATATAATAAATATATTATATTATATTATAAAATATAATAAATATATTATAAAATATAATAAATATATTATAAAATATAATAAATATAATAAATATATTATATTATATATAAATAATATATTAAATAATACTATACAATTCCTAATTGTTCCCTAAAAATGCGAATTCCCATAAACATTCGTAGCCTAAGTACACTCAACCCTGTTATAATATAATATTATTTTGAAAATATGATTGATAAGTATCAACTTTTCTCCAATAATACGGCGTCCTTTCAACATGATTTGTATACAGCACATTATAATAAACTTGAACAACCATCATATAGCAAATTCATTCTAACCTTTTATGTACAATAGTATACATCGATGCTATTCCTTTTATTTCAATGTTATTAGTGTAGAAAAGTTATTGTCGTACTATGAACACTATCCTTGCATAATCATGTTTAATCAAATACCCTAACCTTGGCATTTCTTTTTATATATATTGCTCATCGAAGCCTAAATTTCTCTGATGCGTTTTTCGTGCAGTATATCGATTATTTAATTGTCATTTGGTTCAAAAAAGAATTAATCTGTCCCTAGAAAAAGATGACTCAAGAAGAAAAAATCTCAGATTTGACGAGAAAGCCACGAAGTATATCATTTGTCGAAAACCAGACGTAATGAATTAATATGAAATATTGATCATTTCATTTGTGACGTTTATAAATGTAAATTGAGTACCGCGAGCCTTGATAAATTATATAATAATATTAAATAATTAAAATTAATTAAAATAAATGATTAAATAAATATAAAATTATTATATACAAACTTATATAATAATAAATTAGCTTTTTATTTACATAATTAATTATATCTAAAAATGTATTTCGGTGATTTTTCTAGTATGATATTTAAAAAGAAATCACCGTAACTACACGTTCACTAAGAATTGCAAATAAAACGAATTGCATTTGTTAAATGTTATTGAGCCTAGTGCTTCGACAAAGTATTAACAAATCTGCAAAAATTGAACCCATGGATTAATCGCAATATCGGATCTAAGGACGTGAAAGATTAAATAAGACGTACCAGGCCTCAGAATATCCGAGCAGTTTCCCCCGGTTTTCTCTCGCTACGGGATTCATCTTCCTTACGCCGATGCCTCTGTCATCGGAGAAAAAAAAACCACGGTGGCAACTCGATTCCGAGGTTAGTACGTCGTTCCGTCCCAGAATCGAATATTCCGACCAACGAAGTTTTCCTGGTATTCGAGGGAATTGTCAGAAGCATAAGGCGTGCACTTTCTTGATTGATAACAATTTCTAGAATGGAATGCAAAATGAATGTCGCACTTCCAAACGAGTTCGAAGGGAATCCCGACCGATTTCCCTCCTCCCCCCCTTCGCGCGGAGAATCCTCTTTTCTGGGGCGAAAATGGAAAGTTTCAGGAACGAGTTAACTTCTCAACGATGTCCTCGTTGTTGCCATGTAACGATGCCGATCGCGGTGAGAATCTTTCGATGGAACCGCCGCGGCGTGCAATTAAATGGGAAAGTGTCGAACTAATTTCGCCGATAACGTAAATTCGCTCCTTCTTTATTAGGAGAAGATCTTTCAATCGAACGGGCTTGATGAGAATCACCAATTAAAAGTTGGACGCCGCTTCTTCGCTTTCGTGGGCGAACAGTCGAATAAAGGGATGTAAAATGTTCTCTCTTGAACAATATTAAATTATACCGTTGGCAGAGAAATCGAGCGCTCGCTGACGAAAAATACGCTTACCGATGAATGTTAAGAAACTTTGCATGTCGTTAACATTTCGGTGAAATTTGATACTTTGATAACTCTGTACGTCCCATTGAATTAAAAGTAAGCGCATTTTATAGCGAAGCGTGTAACGCATTGTTTATATGAGACGTTTACTTTGAAAGTGGCATAAGTCACGTGACACGAACATAATTCCTCAATATGTCAAACAATTCTGAAAACAAAACTAGATGTGTTGCGAAGATATATAATTCCACAAGAAGTATTATATATAAATTATACATTTATGAAAATATCATTTTCTAAAAAAAAAAACCGAATATGTATAAAATAAAGTAATAGGCTCGCGTGTTTAATGTGTTCAAAATTTAAGGAGAACGGAATTGTAATTTGAAATGCAAGGGTATTGTAAGACACGATCTGACAATGAACAGGTATCATATTATTTGTGAAGCGGAATAGCCCTGATAAGTTAATTACGGAACTAAAATGTATCGCTTAGGTCAGGCAGACATATTCCTTTTTTAAACACCACCTTTATTCTAAGTTATTATTAGCGCTGAAGTGACGGTACAGCTTGCACCAAAGTGTGGCTTTAATATGAGCCGTTTATATATATATATTATATTATATTTTGAAAGTGGCATAAGTCATAAGTCGGTCACTTTGTTTTTAAGTCGATATATTTAAGGGTTTGCGTCTTAACACGTTTAAAAATATGGATGCTAACTTTCGAGAAGATTCACTTGTATTTGTTATCTCAGGATACTGATAGTTTTCTCAGTATAAATAATTTCGTATAAACATTAAAAAATTATCACTTTGCTCTTCCTATTAGACAATATAGCGTGGTATTTGATAGAGTCTACAGAATATGATAAAGTCTACCGTTTGCCTTCGGTTTCGTGTTCAGCGTAATAAAATCTATAAAAATCGCCCGTTTGTTATTAAAATGCAAAATTTGGACGATATGTGACTGAACAAAATTCGATTTATTCTTAGTATTCAAATAAAGATTGATTATTAAGAAATTGTGAAAATTCTTACGAGAATCGATTTTTTAAAAAAAAGTTTCAGAACACTTGAACTTGTTTGCAAATTTATAGAAGTTTTATTAGATGGTACAAGTTTCTTTAGACCACAGAAACGGAAATTCTTATAAAAATACGCTTTCTACTCGTTAGATATACGAAGCTTGTGTTTGTACACAGTTATAGTAAACAGCGAGAAGAAAAGACATCGCTTGCGTGCATCTGCTTGAAGAAAATTTCGTTTATTCAAAAACTGTGCTCCTTGCAATATATTAGTATGATAAAATACATTCCTTAATTAGAATGCAACGAGCACTTGGTATATTATACGCAATCTTCTCCGTTCTCACAGGTTTCCACAATAAGGAATTAATTTCTATTTTGTCATTCTTTTTACGAAATAAGATTATGCGCATGAATATTTATTAGGGTACAGAATTTATTCATCTAAATGCATTACTTTTGATATTAGATTGCAATAAGAGTGTGTTAATATATTCATTGTTTCGTGTGTTTGGTCAGAACTTTACCATAATCAGAGGCAAAGAATCTTTGAAAACTGCTTTTTATAGAGATTCATAATTTGATAACAGTGTAACAATATCTTTGTACTATAGTGTTCATTTACAGACATATTCTGAAAAATGACGATAGAGATGTAGAAAAAAGTATACATTTACGTCAAAACCAGAAAATATCAATTTCTTGATATAAATTAACAACAAATTTATAATTTAACACAAAGAAATGAATTTACTTGACTACTTCTTTAATCGCCTAGAAGAAACCACAGAAGATACTTTTGCCAAATTGTGGGTGAATATGATGAATGAGTATGTGATTTCAAAGTTACACTGACAAGAGTTACAAAGGATTTTGATTTTCATATATTGTCGACAACAGCTCAAAGATTTTCGTTCGTTGTGCTATCAGTTTACGAAAATACTTTTATAAGTAGACGAAAAGACATTTAAGAATTTTATTAATGTACCAGAAACACAGCCTTTTCAATTTCTGAACTGTGTCCAACATGAGAGAAGCTCAATATAATTTTGGTTTAAATATTAATTTCAAGAGAACTTGTTAAATTATAACACTTTGACTGTCGCGCCACCCATACGTGGGCGATGTACTTATTTGCTTAGATTTGAAAAATGATTTCAACGCCAATCCACTATATTTTCCCAATTTTATTTCGTATTCGCGAAACGCGTAAGAATGTTGAAAAAGTATTGCTGTCATACAGCCTAATCTCACAATCTCAAATTGATTAAACAAAATACTTTAACATCTTGAAATTTTAATTAAATCGTAGATGAAATTATAGTAGTTCTGAGCAATTTTTTCAGAAATTTTGAATTCTTCATCCTGTAAATAATTATTAAAAGACAATTACCGGTAGATAAAGTATTAAAATTTACTCGGTTTTGAATGAACGGTTATTATAAAACGTCTACCACCTTCGAACTGTGCATCCGCTGTCTCGCAGGTTTCCCCCAAAATTAGCCTGAACAGCACCCTTCGATCGTAACCTGTTCACTGCTCTCAATCTTAGCACCAATAATTCGAGGCATCGCCAGAACCGATACGACCATCAATTTCAGCTTGATAACCATTACCGGAGGCAACGAACCCCCGAAAACTGATTCAAGCAACGCGAGCCATTAATATTTCAGTTTTCAATCTCGGCGGTGTACCATTTCTCGCCCCGCCGATGGCGACAGCGGGGCGGCGCGACGCCGAGCGTCCCTGCGACTGTCAGACCCGCGTTTTCTCATTTTTCTCGTCGCGTTGCGTCGCGTCGCGTCGCGTCGCGTCGCCGAGAACGTAAACTACGAGTCGCCGACGAAACCCATTAACCGTGTCCACGGTTCGACACTTTTCTACCCGTTTTTCGTACCTGCCCGGCGTGTCGGCTTTCCGAGGCAGACCTACGCGACCGACCAGCAGGTCGGACAGCGCGTCACAAAACTGAAACGCGCCGCCGCCGTCGGGACGATGCAAAGGGGGGAAAATTTCAGTTTAATATCATCTAAATGTCATGGCGAGGTGGTCCGCGCCACCAAGAAACTCTGTCGTTGGCTTCCGTCGAAAATGCGCGATTGAACTTTTCCCCAACAACTGACGGATTCAAATGAGAACGTTGCACAGTGGGGGGTATTCGGTTCGGTCAGATGATCGAAAACTGAAATTTCCATTTTCTTCGAGATTAATAAAATGATTTTCTTATATTCCTGAATGTACGAGATATATCGTGTGATTGGCGATGCAATCGGTCAGGGGCTGATTCTACGTCGAAAAATAAATCGAGAATATGCAATGAATATTTTTCATTGTGGACTTCGTTTTCCGAAAAAATCGAGATATTGTCCACCAGAAAAAATCGAGAATCCACCATTTCCGGAGACACTTTTGGGACACCCTGTACAAAAATTGTAGGTCGACCTACTATCCACATTTCATCCTATACATATAAATTAATCCTCGCAGTACCGGCGGTTGGACCTACATTCGGGTCCAGATGGACCCATGACCTTATGTATACAGACATTTTGAACTAAAATTTGTGTGTTGTTATTATCATCATTATTATTATTACTACTGTTATTATTACTACTATCTTACCGTAATTTCTTTTTAATTTTTATGGAGAGTTGCGCTAATCGTACAATTGAACAACACAAGATTATAAAAATTTCGTTATTACTAAAACATAAACAAAGGTTAGACGGCATTAACCCTTTCGCTACGGGCGGGTTCTCCGTCGCGGTACTTCTGCTGAACAGAGCGCTGCGACATCACTGCACGCTACGCGACGGCGATCGTCAGCGGAAGTCGGTACTCCGCGGCGGTCGGCGGAGAACCTAAGCTGTTTGAATTGAATGAATTTTTCGAACGAAAACATTTTTCTCCAAAGGGTATTTATAAATAAAGGCTATTCCAGGGTATTTTATAACGTCTTAGCATGCGCTCTTTAATTTACAGTATGAGAGGAAATAAAACATTATGCAATATAATGCATCTTATGGAAAGCCACTATAGTGGTCCGTAGTAGCGAAAGGGTTAAACGGTCAAGGCACATTTCGGATAGGTCCGAAAGAATCCGAACCTAGTACGGCGAGGGATAACATCACTTAACGATACCATGATTTCGTCTAATGTAATCCCAGACCTGCAACGTTCGCAAGATTGTTTGAAAAAAAAATTTGGCGCACATTAGCTCGGCAGCTTTGTCTTTTGATACTCGAACAAAGATCTTGGTTAACGCACGAAGAGATCGAGGCGGATGGTAATGTCGGTGGTTCAGGGTCTGATGGAGAAATTGGTGTACCAACCGCCGCCGTAATGTTACTGAAAGAGGCTGATGCGAGATGAGGGTTGGGTTAAGCGGCTTGCGGGCGATTAGAGAGTGCCGCAGCAGCCATCGTCGCGCTCTACCTTCATCCCCATTCACGATCACAACCCAACTACCTCGTACAGTTCAGTTTCCTTCTAAACACTGAAAACTGGTCACTTTCTTTCCTCGTATTGCACCCTTTCTTCCCATCTCATTAGTCGAATGATTATGCTATAGAAGAAAGCCGCTAAATGCATACTGGTCACCGAAATTGTATTCTGTGAATTGATTCGTCAGAATTAGGTTAGTATGTCATCAATGACTTTTTTCACGTTTTCAGGCTTTAACGCTTATTCTTGAGATAATAGGTCACTTCATTGTACAGGGCGTCCCAAAAATGTCTCGCAATCCGGAAGTGGCGGGTTCCTCGGATCCTCGGATATTATTCCCGTCTCCTTGAATGAAATCCTTCTGGAAGTGGTCAGTTTATAATAATGGGAGCAGAGAGAGAGAGAGAGAGAGAGAGAGAGAGAGAGAGAGCGTCGGGTTTCCAATAATATTATCCGCCGAATTTTCTTACGTTTCACTCATTAAAATAGCTGTGTTCACTCCTTTTTGCTTAAATTTGCAACATATTGCAACCGTTTAAATTTTGGTTGTAGACTCAGGTATGGAAGTTACTTTTCTAAAGATTTCATTATTACTTTTTTGCAGTTATTTTTTGAAGTTGCATCAACTCGAGAGTCATTAGAAACCACATAGTTACAATAGTCACTTAATTTACAGTAATTCGATACTAGATTCGATGAAGCATTTCAACAGACTTAAGATATTCCAACAATTTATTGCACAAGTTGATGTTGTTCGAGATTCCTGCGATGTTGTTGTTTCTCTTTGGAGTGTCTCAAAAATGTCTCGCAATCCGGAAATGGCGGGTTCCTCGGATCATTTGAAGCAACTTCTTCCTTTACAAAAATGTTCTCCGAGGCGCCGTTAACGAGTTATTAACGAAAAAGAGTGACCAATAAGAATCGAGTACGGCTGACGCGAGGCGGCCCAGCCAACCAGCGCGCGAAGCCCAGTTCCGCTCATTGGCTCGGTCGCCTCGCGCCAGCCGAGCTCGCCTCTCATTGGTCACTGTTTCTCGTTGATAACTCGTTAACGGTGCCTCGGGGAAAATTGTTGTAAAAGAAAAAGTTGCTTCGAATGACCCGAGGAACCCGCCACTTTCGGATCGCTCAAATCGAGTAATTATCTCCAACGGTATATCATTTTGTATTTGATTTGAAACGTTGCTTTATCAATAAATACGTTCGAAAAGTGTTCACCGTACGTTCTCCGTGTGCAAAGGGTCAATAATAGTAAACAATTTTTGCGGCAAGCAATTCTTCATCGCTCTCTATTGAACAGGGATACGATAGAGCGACTTTCCGCCCGGAGAATCGATTTCCATTGTGGGAAAGGCGCGAGCACGGAACATGTGTATATCGGATATGAAACTTCCTGTTGTAGATGGAACGCAGGACACCGTGCACAGAGTCCGCGTGCTCAAGGTATCTGCGGACTCGTAGCCAAGATCCTCGAGAAAAGTTTTGCGACAGAACGTCGACAAAGCGCGTGGAAATTGTCGGACCGAAAGGCTTCTTGGTCAAGTGACTCGGGGAAACTCCGGGGGCCGTACCCTTTGAAATCAAATTTCCTGTCTCGTGACGAAAACAGCCGTCTTTAAACATGTCTCTCGCCTCCGACAGGGGGATCCGACTAGAAAAATGCAGAACTTCCGCGAGAGAATCGAACGGAAAAACTGCATCGATGAACGTTGTGAAATCGTTTCGAGCCGTTTCGAGAGAACAATTCGACCTCGCGATTTCGAAGCGTTCCAAACGAAAAACAGAACGCGAACTAGTCACGTGTTATATCCACTGGCTCGAGCAAACTGTTGATAGCGATCCGGATGGTCGATAAACGGAAGAAAGGAGAGATATTTCCCAGGCGCGGAAGATCATGTATCGATGATCGATGCGACTCCGTTCGCGATATTTGCTGGATCGAAAAGTGTTCTTTTTACTCTCCGTTCACGAGAGGAACGAGCCATTAAGATCGCTTCATGATCCCGACCGAGGCTCAACACTTTCTTCCGACGGTGATCGAACGACGGCCGTCAAGATTTCGGTTTTACGATCCACGGGGTCGGCTTTACGATTTCGTCAATTTCCCGGACGTTTCGCGTCCCGGGCTGTCGTAAAAATTGTACTGCTAGGGAACATGGCGCGAGAGGATCATGCAAGGATAACCTCTGACCCTAGCGTGACGTTCACCGGGCTCGACTGGTCTAATATCCTCGCGCCTTAAAAATATCACCCACATTCCGCGTTAACAAATTCGTCTGCTCGTGGGGGCAAGCTAGACGAATATTTGAAATATTTAGAAAAATCCGTGGAGGAGCCGAATCGGCGAGAATCCTGTTCAATTCCCTTCGGACATTTCGACCATGAATATTTTCAGAATATTTTCAGCTGCTTGTTCGATCATACAGCCTGTCCAGAGATTTACTACTCAACCCTTACTCCACCATAAATTCTGTCGTATACTTAACTATGCTTAGATTCACAGTGAAGTGAAGTTAATTATTAAATAAAGAAGAATGTAAAGTAAAGAGAAAATACAAAGAAAGATATTAAAGCCATAAACCCGTACGTATACGCGCGCTTTTGTCGCATGTATGAGCGCTTTGACAAGAATTTGTGTCTCATTTTTTCGTTTCACGAACTGTTTCATAAAATAAGATTTGTTCCATGAATCTCGCGATTTTGAAAAATGCGAATTTGCACGGATACCAACGACCCAATAATCCGTCACATTTCGGTAACCGGTTCAGAGACTGTTCGCGTCGCGAGCGAGAATTTGATCTGCGAGATTTTGAAATCCGACAACGATTAACAAGCCGTCGCGCGCCGATCCGGCGGTGTTCTTGTTCCATGCACAATCGTCACGGTAGGTCGACGTTAACGACATCACGTCGGTACACGATGGAGCAGTCGACGAATTAACGCCCCATTGATGTTCCGGAGGAACGGCCTAACTCGAATCAACGATCTGACGCTGTTTGTTCGACGAATTCGAACAATGCGATTGGTGCGCGGACACAGATTCGCGACCGCAAAATGGTTAGCATCGACAGGCAACTGTTACTGTAAGTCATAAATTTATGGAGCTTGTTTCACCGATTTCGTCTTCGCAATGTTTCGCAACCATCGTATTACGTCAAGGCAAAAATTGTTGTCTTCGTTGCTTTAACCCTTTGCACTCGAAAGCTGTTTTAACTGTAAATTCGAAATCATTTTTCTGATTTATTGTATTTCTATCTTATATGACAAAGTGCATTTTATGCATACGAAATTCAGCTTTGCGGTTCATACAATAGTTGTATATTTAACAAGTTTTTTAAATCTAAACTTTAATAATATAAAGATTCACCTCAGAGTCACCACTCGAGTGCGAAGGGTTAATTATTCGCATCTATTAAAAAATTATTGTTTCAAAATATTCGTGTAGCTTACCATCGCAAAACGTACACTTCATTTTATTGATTCGTACAAATGCAAAAATTCGATGCAGAAATGCAAAAATACAAAATTCTTTCGATCGTTTCTTGAAGCATTTTATCAGGTTCTTATAAAAATAGATTTCAACATGTTTTCGAAGATTTTGTTTGACACGTTAAGAATTGTTCGATGTCTGCGAAATTCTATGTTAATAACAAAAGAACAGACTTGATCGTTGTTAACTATAAACATTGGACAAAACGATTCTTCGTTAAAAAAAACTAGCATAATTTTACACAGTAAATTCGTATTTTAAGGGTGTTATGTAAATACACATTTTTTGGGAGACTTTAAAAAGACTTCGAATAAAATTTCATTTACTTCGCCAACAGTTCTAGTAAATGATAAAAGGAACAGAGTTCTCTGAAATTCGATTAAAGTTTGTATTTTATCATTTCCTGAAAACTTCTGCACACTGTAAATGCACGAAGTTTCGCAATCGGATGATAAGAAAATAAAATGAAACTGGACTGATCTAATCCTTGATAGTTTCCATTTACACGGTCTTTTATCGGTTTACGGTCTCCTGTAAATGTAAAAAAAATGTAATATTTCATGCTGTAATGAAAACTACGCTATGCCTTATAGAATTAGAAATTTAAATCATTTGAGACATATATTTACTTTACAGTAATTTCATATATATATCTTACAGTAATTTCTGAAAGAGAAACTAATAAATTTTTCGTACATTTAATAATATTTATACAGTAATAATAATATTTATACAGTAATTTCTCCCTAATTTGCGCTCAGATTGTGCACAAAAATGGACAATTTTCCAATCTGAGTGCGAATTAGGGAGAAATTACTGTGTATTGTCGAATAAATATTGTTAAATGTACGAACAATTTATTAGTTTCTTTCAGTTTCAAAACGGACAGAACACTTTCCGGTAGACCTAATAGAATAACTGTGCGCCTCGCTCTGATCACATTTATGTTATAACCCTGGAATAATTGGAGTGGTATGAACATCCGTGATGACTAAGGTCTCGTCGAAAAAAGAGAACAAGCGACGTTAGTCACAAAACGAAAAACGTATGTTAATTAAAACTGACGTCGGAGTGCAACTAAAATAAAAACATATATTACTGTTCCCTCCGAGACCGAATTATCAGTTATGCTGCATGCTGCAGTACAATTCGAGGTTAGGTTCTCCGTACGTTGAAGTTGCGAACAATAAAAGAATACAGAATATACATTTTTTTAAGATATTAGAATTAACGTATTCGTTTTCTAAATAAGAGTGATTTTACATTTTTTTTGCGGTTTATTGAATTTTGTTTTATAGATGAAAACATTATTTGAAAAGCCATTCATTGTGTAAATACTTTATTTACAGATTAATAGGCTTTTTCATGACTGAACTGTATTTGAAAGAAGCTCGACAAAGTTTTAAATAATAATAAATAATAATAATAAATTTATAAAATAAATTTAAATAATAATAATAAACAGATTAATAGGCTTTTTCATGACTGAACTGTATTAGAAAGAAGCTCGACGAAGTTTTAAATAACAATTTTAGAAGCTGTTACTTTACATTCTTTCAATTGATTTGTTGTATTATGAATGAATTTGTTATAGTCATTGAACGATTCTTAGAGAAATTCCCAGCTATCATCTTCGACTTCAAGAGGACTATCTTAGTAGTAGTTGTTGTAATAATATGAAAATGAAAATATATAATATAAAGTATAATATGAAAAATTCTTCTGATGTCCTTAGTTTTAGTCATTTGAAATATTTTTTGAATGTAGAAATATGTTCATAAGGACTAGTCTGGTAAGACCACAAATATTTGATAGATAATTATTATTATATTAATTATTATATTAATATTATATTTATGTTATATTTATGTTATATTTATGTTACATTTATATTATATTTATGTTATATTTATGTTACATTTATATTATATTTATGTTATACTTATGTTATATTTATATTACATTATATTATAAAAA
The DNA here is from genome assembly GCF_051020955.1 of Megalopta genalis. Classification (NCBI taxonomy): domain Eukaryota; kingdom Metazoa; phylum Arthropoda; class Insecta; order Hymenoptera; family Halictidae; genus Megalopta; species Megalopta genalis. Next base: position 1,905,011 of record NC_135030.1, read on the forward strand.
TAATTAACGAATAAAGATTCGTCAAATGAATAATAGATAATTAGAGTAGTGAATAACTCGAATAGCAAAGAACCGAATAATGATCATTTATTTATTCGTCACTTTCATTTAAATACAATATTATTCGAATAACGCCCAACACTGCCTTCTCGAATGCATGACGAACGTCTGAAAAACTCGATTGAGATCATCAAAGACACACAGTTCGTTTCTCGGGATGGTTGGAAACGGCTAGAAACGCGAGTCGACCATGAAACGTTAGTCGTTGATGCGTTTTTCAGTCGGACAGTTTGCAAATAAATGAAAATCCGCCGCGGTAATAGGCCTCGATCGCATTACCGTGTACTCGAACAGAATAAATAGTGGCTAAAACGCGGCGAATTCAATTGAGCCCTCGCGCTGCGTAAAAGCCGTCGGTGTTCACGAGCCCGCGAGTGTTTGCGCGTTCCCGCGTTTCCCGCGCAGATCTCCGCTCGCTGACGTGAGCGTGTAAATGCGCATCGAATATGCCTTTTCACCCGCCGCCTCTATTTTACCCAGCTTTACACGAGATGCTGCCTCTTTTATTTGTTCGTCGATCGCTACTGGGCCGATGCCTAATCAAATTCATTGAGCGTCGATCATAGAACACTATCTAAACGCATCGAAAACTTTTGGGCCAGCGAAACAATCCCGAGGACATCAGTTATGGATTAACCTTTTAGGTACGGCTGAATTCTGCGCGAGGCTATTTCTCTGGACGGCAGAGTTTGATATTGTATATACAGAGTGTCTCAAAAAAGTCTCGCAATCCGAAAGTGGCGGATTCCCCAGGCCATTTGAAGCAACTTTTTCCTTTACAAAAATTTTCTCCGAGGCACCGTTAACGAATTATCAACGAAAAACAGTGACCAATGAGAGGCGAGCTCGGCTGGCGCGAGGCGACCGAGCCAATGAGCGGAACTGGGCTTCGCGCGCTGCTTGGCTGGGCCGCCTCGCGTCAGCCGTACTCGATTCTTATTGGTCACTGTTTTTCGTTAATAACTCGTTAACGGTGCCTCGGAGAACATTTTTGTAAAGGAAGAAGTTGCTTCAAATGATCCGAGGAACCCGCCATTTCCGGATTGCGAGACATTTTTGGGACACCCTGTAGACTGTTGTAAATCGATGTGAAGACAAAAGAAGCGTGAAATAATGCATATGAAGACAATTATTTGGTTCAAACGATGAGCGAGTGAGCTACTACTGCACTACTTTCAACCGGTGAAAATTCTCAACGAAGGAAACAAATATCAGCGTAGCTTGTACATCTTGTAATTAGTGTACGCTATCCCTATTTTGTATAAAAATTCGCAGTCTAGTCATGACAAAAAGAAAATTAACGATAATATTGGAATTATTTAATAATAAAACTTAGAGGTTTGTCTTAATCGAAAAATCACTATTAAAATTAAAGGGCAATAATTATGATATAAAGTAAACCGTAGAGCAAGTGAAAATAATTTGTTCTCTCCATAAAAATGACAGTATTATAATAGAAAGAAAATAATAGTACAAATGCAAACAAAACTTCATTTTCCTGTACAAATAATAGAAATGATTACAGAAGGACGCGAATAACAGTACAAATGGAAGCAATTTGATTTCCCTATAAAAAATAACCGTGAAACCATCTCGTCGTTCTGAGTAATTGTAAAGTGAAAAAGTTCGGACGCTTAATTTTCACCCATCCGGCGGTCGCAGTGTTAACGGCCATAATCGAGGAGGGGGCATGTATTAAGATTATTAATTTCAGAAGCGAAGCGCCGAACCAATTTTGTCTGGTAATAGCGGGTGGGGGATTCGGGAAAGTTTGAAGAGAAAACGAGCATATCGAAAGCTGACCGGTAAGTCGGATACATTTTTCACTACACGCGAGCACGGAATTTCACCGTGGAAAGAGAGGAGTGTGTGCGTGTGTGTGTGTTTTTTTGCCGAGCCTCTCGACTAATTTCAGGAAAAAGTGGGGAAAAAAGCGGCAGGAGGAAAAAATAACGAGAAAATAAGCCGCGTCGTCCTGTGGAAATCTAAAACTCGGTGGCCGATGCCAAGGGGACGTCCAACTAACACGGTGGCTCTATCGTTACGGCAGAAAGTTCCACTTACGCGCGGGCGTGCCGGGCGAAATGAAATTCGCACGAACTTCGTCCGACCAGGCTCCGCTCTCCGTTGGAAAATGAAAACGTTCCAGGAAAGTGATAAATTGTAGAGCGGGTAAGTGGCGTTAAATCTACCTTGACCAAAAATCTAGAGGAACTTCCGCCCGCTTCTTTCCGCTTCTTCTTCTTGGGAGCCGCGTTCACAGGCAGGCTGTTGCGAAACAGAAATTGAACCCGACGCAGCCCGAACATGTCGACACAATTTTCTGCTAATTTTCACTCGGAACCTTCAATCTCAATTAATCCTAGATTTCTGCTACTGTTTAAAATTCCGTATGCATAGATGTTTTTATAATAAATGCATAAAATCCTGAATTCACTTATAAGTCGATATTAACAAATGCCGTAATAGTATAGGGACGATTTTTTATTCTAATACATGCAGTGGCTCACGGAGGTATTCGAACCTTATTTCTGGTCCTGAAAAAATTGTCGACATTTACATTGTTATACTTTCGTAAAGGAGAATCGTTGAATATTGTTTATTATTTAGAACAGTAACATTTTTCTCGTAAAACAAACCACCACAAACGATAGCAAAACCAGACCTTCACCCGGAAAATGTTATGCTATCAATTTGCTGGGATTTTAGGAATTGTTTCCAAGCAACGGAATTGTTACTTCAGAAGTATGCTGCGAGCAGTTAAACAAATTACAAAGATCGATCGAGGAAAAGCGACCGGAACTGCTGAATCGTAAAGAAGTTGTCTTCCACCACCGCAAAGCCAGACCAATTTTCATTTATTTTTCTTTGCAATATTCACTAAATGGAAAGAAACTCGATTCTAAAGAGGCTGTTGAAAGACCACTTGGAGCGATTTTTTGCGGAGAAAGATGGGGAATTTTATAAAAGGGATTTCCTAAAATTAATAAAATTGCCCAAAAGATGGGAGACCGTTATGAAAAACAAAATGGATAACGTGTGATCGAATCAAGATATTTCTTTGTATACAAAAAATCTCTCCTTATTTACGCGTCAAAATCCGCACGAACTTATTGACCACCCTCATAGATCTAAGTTGCATAGTAACGGTAATTAACTCGGCTCTAGATCTTTAATTAAGCGGATACGAAATGGATAATTGAGCACCCCTCCGGCCGCGCAATCACGCGCGGAGTGTCCGGCAGCATCCGTCATAGACAGCGCGGCGTCAGCAAGGTGTTGTCCCGGGGGGAGGAGGGGGGAGGAGGAGGGTGCATCAGCAACGTTCGGCAACCATAACGCGGCGAATGTGTCGGCTCCTCGTCACGTATTCAGCTACCTTGTCCCTGTTCCTGGCCGCCCCGAGTAAGTAAACTCGGATATACCCCCGGTCTAGCGCGGTGAGACAGGAAACTGGAGACCGGAGAAAGATAGCGGTTCTACCGCGCCGCCGGTGAGGCATGACTGGTTCCCATGAATATTTACCGGCGCCACTCAGTGGCAACGGCACACTTCTCTCGTCAGCAGGCCGGTAAGCACGGTGTTGCGAGGAGGCGCGCACACAGGCCGCCCGGAAAGTATCCTCGGACGGAGGACGGGGTGAACGAACGCGTGACCGATTCGCGAACGTTGCAGAATCCGTCGCATGACGCTTCGTATCGGTCCACGTAGCTCCATACTGTTCTACGCTGCTCTATACCGCTTCAAATCGCTTCATATCGCTCTACACAGCTCCATACTGTACTATACCACTCCGTACCGCTCTATACCGATTCATACAGTTCCACATACAGCTCCACACAGCTCTACATAGCTTCACATAGTTCCATAACGCTCCACACAGCTCCATACAACTCCAAACAGTTTCACACAGTTCCATACAACTCCACCACAGCTATCGGTCACGTAGCTCCATATTGTTCTACAGTGCTCTATACCGCTCCAAATCGCTTCATATTGCTCTACACAGCTCCATACTGTACTATACCACTCCATACCGCTCTATACCGATTCATACAGTTCCACATACAGCTCCACACAGCTCCACATAGCTTCACATAGTTCTATAACGCTCCACACAGCTCCATACAGTTCTACACAGTTCCACCACAGCTATCAGTCACGTAGCTCCATACTATTCTACACTGCTCTATACCGCTCCAAATCGCTTCATATTGCTCTACACAGCTCCATACTGTACTATACCACTTCATACCGCTCTATACCGATTCATACAGTTCCACATACAGCTCCACACAGCTCCACATAGCTTCACATAGTTTCATAAAGCTCCACACAGTTCCATACAGGTCCACACAGCTTTACATAACTCCACATAGCTCTACACAACTCCACACAGCTCTACACAGCTCCACATAGCTCCATACAGTTCAACACAGCTCCACATAGCTCCACATAGCTCTACACAACTCCACCAGCTCCACATAGCTCCATACATTTCCACGCAGTTCCACACAGCTCCACATAGCCCCACATAGCTCCATACAGCTCCATACAGTTTCACACAGGTCCACATAGCTCCATACAGCTCCATACAGGTCCACACAGCTCCATATAGCTCTATACAACTCCACGCAGTTCCACACAGCTCCACATAGCGCCACATAGCGCCACTTAGCTCCACACAGCTCCATACAGTTCCATACAGCTCCACATAGTTCCACATAGCTCTACATAACTCCACACAGCTCTACACAGCTCTACACAGCTCCACATAGCTCCATACAGTTCCACGCAGTTCCACATAGCGTCACATAGCGTCATACAGCTCGACATAGCTCCATACAGTTCCACGCAGTTTCACACAGCTCCACATAGCGCCACATAGCGCCACATAGCTCCACAGAGCTCCATACAGTTCCACACAGGTCCACACAGCTCCACATAGTTCCACATAGCTCTACATAACTCCACACAGCTCTACACAGCTCCACATAGCTCCATACAGTTCCACGCAGTTCCACATAGCGTCACATAGCGTCATACAGCTCCACATAGCTCCATACAGTTCCACGCAGTTCCACATAGCGTCACATAGCGTCATACAGCTCCATATATCTCCATACAGTTCCACGCAGTTCCACACAGCTACACATAGCGTCATACAGCTCCATATATCTCCATACAGTTCCACGCAGTTCCACACAGCTACACATAGCTCTACACAACCCCACACAGCTCTACACAGCTTCATACAGTTTCACACAGCTCCACACAGTTCCACACAGCTCCGCATAGCACCACGCAGCTCGACACAGTTCCACGCCGTTCCGTGCCGCGCCACGCCGTCTCACAATCAACCGGTTCGACGAACGGGGATTATGGGAAATTATAATTAGCGGCGATAGGGCCACGGTTAATTGAATTGTTACGCGATCCGGGGTCGGTCGGAGGTACGGGACTGCGGGACGCTGCTGGATAAGCGGTTCAAGTGGAGGAAAGACCAGAGGGGGTTGGTTTTGAATATTGATTGGAAATTCGACCGACGTGGTTCCTGGAGTGTTGTGTATTGAACGTTGCTGATTATCGGTTTAGCTCGCCGCTCACCATACGAATGCTGCCTGCTTTACCCTTACGTTTCTTTCAAAACTGTACGATGTTTACAGGTTTTTGAATATGTTTCAGGAGTTGCTTTTATTATTATTTCTACATATAGCATACTGTCATCAACCAAGACTCATTTTCCTTAAAGAACAATTCAAACATGTACAAATAAACCCGAAGCGGTGTTCATTTTTAAACAAAGACAATATTTAATTCATTTTTCAAGAAATACGCGTGCAGCTCCCAAGCTTATCAATTACAAATAAGATTTTACATTTTATATTCAAGAATTTGTGAAATGTCGCGATTCATCATTATCTCTTTGTTGCTTCGTGTACTTTGTTGTCACTTATGAAATTATCATTTTATTAGGTTTAAGTTCTTGTTTCGCCATGATGTAGCCAAATAGCTAAGTTCTGTTGTTTCACCTTCGTAATCAACGAGATCATGCATCGTAATTTGTTATTCTACCACCGCAAATCGAACTTAATATTTCTCAAAATTGTGAACTTATTATTAATTTATATCGAGAGATTGATCTCTGCCGATTTCGAGTCACGCACAAGTTTTTCATGCCGATATTAAAAATTCCAGTTATAAATGGTTTAGTCAGCGACTACCAACAGCTACAGTAGAAGAAGTCGGTGCTCGGTCAGACACGGACCCGGGTCCTTTTATTGAACTACCCGGCTATTTCCATTTTCCATAACTTGCAGCAATATGATAAAGGAGTAGAAGCTCGGCGACACTTTTTGCACGAACCAGCCGGTTTGGCACTATCGATCGACAGTCAACCTATCGCGGAACCGTTTTATAATTCCGCGCGTAAGCGGCTGGAAGATAGCGGCTTTTTTTCTCTCTTTTTTTCAGAGTTTCATGTCGCATCGACTTCGAGGTCATTAGCGACCCCTGCCGTAGGTTATATCCTTTCGATCAATTTAGTATCCTTCAGATATTAAGCTATTTTATTATCCTTTGGATAAGCGTTCTTCATGTGGTGAGCCGAGGTTAATTTGGAAGAATCCAATTAAATCCAATCTTGCCAAGACTGGATTTAATTTGTGTTGCACCCTTCGGGTTTGGAACTTTCTGCACTATTATTGCACTTTTATTGCACTATTATATTGTATATATTGTAATTCGGTGATTCTGTTTTCTTCGGTATACAGGGTGTCCCAAAATCATCGTATTCCTGCGAACTACTACTCTATTCCTACTCTCTTCTCTGGTTAGGTTATGCATTAAGTATTTGTTGATAGAAATCTTGCACTATTTCCTGTATTTTAGTCTTCCTTGTCGTGGTCGAAATTTTATTCATATCTGTTTTTGCCGATGTTCGTGGTGCTGCGGCGAGATCCTGATACGGGACGGGTTTTTTAATTTCATTTGCCGGGGGCATGTTACTTCTTTAGCAGCCTCGTCAGATAGCGGTTTATAAACCAGGCGAGTGCAAGTTTTAATTTGTATTCATACGCTTCATTACGCTCGAAATTAGCTGGAACGGTGTTCCGTGTTCCAATCCTTGGAGACTAAAATAGAATAACTACGAGGCTGCGTCAGAGTTGCAGGCAAGATTGGATCTGCGATTTCCGAGTTAGGACACGGCCGAAATTACGTAACGCGTGCTGGTATTCCGTGCTCGCTTAGTAGTCGCAGGTGAACAATCACAACAATTTATCCGAAGTCGATAAGTAATTGTAATCTTCGAAACAGCTCGAGGAGTTCGCTAGGCTCCAGCTTTACGTCTTTCGATCGATGGATCATGGTATTATTGTTTCTAGGATAGATTTTACTTGTTTAGTTAGTTATTAATCGAATAGTCAGGCATAGTGGAATATTCGAAGTTGCCAATGCAACATCTGCGAATGTTAACAGAATTAACGAAGTTAGATTTTCACCGTAGTTTTAGAGTAAAATAATGTCCTGTGAGCAATAAAATTTGCGCGATTTCTCGAGTATTTTCGTCTTTATTTTGTAAATGTTAATTCTTTATTTCATAAATATGATATGTGTTGTATTTATTTAATAGATATAATAAATATTGTGTTTGTACAATAAGTATAATACATACTGTGTTTATGTAATAAGTGTGTACAAATACAGTATAGACAAACGTAGATGATTTTCTTTGATTGTATAAATTTAAAATTTTGACAAATTCGAATGATTTTTTTTAGTAAATTGTGCGATCCTAAAATAGTTCCAAGAAGTATTAGGTCTACCGGAAAGTTCTGTCCGTTTAAGAAATGAAAGGAAATAATAGATTTTTCATCAATTTAGTAATATATATAAGTAAAGACAATTATCCGGATATCGATATTAATGATTTTTTCAATCAAAACTTCAAGTGTATTCATAGACTTGTCAAAATTGCCAACAATTTCACTACACATATTAGGTCTACCGGAAAGTTCTGTCCGTTTGAGAAATGAAAGGAAATAATAGATTTTTCATAAATTCAGTAATATTTATATATATATTGTACAATATAATTTCCGTCGTTACTTATGACTTTTTGCCAGCGTGATGGCAACTTGTGAGCAACATTTTTCAAAAATATATATCTCACATGAATATATGCATATCTATTGAAATTTGCAATGACATTATCGGACAGAACTTTCCGGTAGACCTAACAATAATAAGTAATAGAAAACACAGCGACATGAGAACAAAGTATTGCTCTTGCTTCGTTAAAAGCAACGACAGAACGTCCACAGAAACTTGAAAGAACCCGTGGATCAGGATAAAAAATTTCAGGAAAAAGATTTTCTTCCCGTCGGACGCTTCGCAGGCATTGAATGCACGAAACGAAGAAAAAAAAAGGTGAAAGATCTGCGCGAATACAGATAAAAAGAGCGATGACGTTCAGAGGATCTTTTCGACACGATCGTCATCCATCATATCGCTACTTTCTTTCCGTCGATCTATTTTGCGGCGCAATAACGTCAAGCTTTGAGCTCCGCTGCAACATTTCCGAACACAAGGATACCGTATACTTAATTAATTACTGTTTCCAGCTCGCTCCTTTCGCCTTACTTCGATGGAGCCAGGGGGGAGAAGGGAGGAGTTGGCCGCCTCCGTCGTCGCCGCGGTTGAAGGATGAACGTACACAATCATTCATCGCGATAACGGGCAATCCATTTCAGAAAAAGGGTTTTAATTAACGCCCGACCGGCTTTGAAATTCATTAAACTTTCCGCAAAATGGAACGGGACGTCGGAAACTTGCGAAGAAGCCACGAAGAACGATACTTAATATTTTGCTCGAGGGTTTTCGAAGTTTCGAGCCGTGTTACTATTGTTCTTCTCCTCTTGTTACTTTGTGTCGGCGCCTGTGACTCTATCATCAATGCATGGCTTCCATTAGGGCCGCAGAATGTTCGAGGTATTTAAATTTTCTTAGTATTGCACTACCTTGTCATTCTCATTTTCAATATTATATATATATGGAAGATGACGTTTCAATTAATTTCTACGAATATCATTTATATTGAAACTAGTAATTATATATATATATGGAAGATGACGTTTCAATTAATTTCTACGAATATCATTTATATTGAAACTAGTAATTATATATATATAATTACTAGTTTCAATATAAATGATATGAATGATATGAAATGTCATCTTCCACTTCGATATTGATAAAAAGATATGTTATAAAGCATGACATTTGATGGTAGTTGTTTTCTAAAATCTGATTCGAACACAGAAATGTTCATAATTCGGCTTTTTACAAATGGCAATCGCAGCTCGCTTTTATAAAGATCGTATTCCGTCGAGAATCACGCATTCACTGTGTTTCTGAACATTTCACTGTCTTGCTCCGCTATTAAACTGTGGAAGAATACGGCGGATAAATGAAATTTCCTCAGCCGTGTTCTGCAATCTTTTTCTACCGTGGGTTTTCGTTGTTTGTATTCTCGCTCTGCTTCACGTGAATAATTTTCTGGCGTATGGATCTAACAAGCTCAGGACGAACGCTAAGAAGAAGCTAATCCGCCTTCTTTCGGCTTACGGACAGCAATAAAATCTAATAGAACACTTAGACGCCGAGCACAATCTCGAATATCAGGTTTAAAAAAAAGTATCTGTTATTCTTCGCCGAAACAGAATTGCAATTGATAGAATCGCGATTGACTGGGCAATAATGAATAGGAGTGTTTAAGAAATCTTCTTACGACAGCAGAAGATAGTTTTCGAAGAAAAATGTTGCCGGGTGATTTATGTCGTTCTGTTCATCGACTACAATATGGCGGAGGAATAAGGAACTTGACAATACGGGTTTGGAAATATGGTAAGCTCAAAAGAATGAGGACGATTCCGCGCAAGCTTCACGAGGTCGTGAGTGCATAGATTGAGGACAATCTTCGCAGGTTGAAAGCTTTAAAGTTCAAGGTACAAGATCAATACGTCACATGCTCAAAGGGCTGAAAGGTTGAAAGCTAGAAACTCGAAGCTCACGCGTTGAAGTTCTTTGCCCACATTTCCTGAAACGAGGTCTCCGGTTTCTAAATGTCCCCTTTCCAGCGTTCCTTTCTTCTCCCTTCTTTTTGTACTTCTCTTTAGCGATGACAAAGAGACTACGTAAAACTTATAGATTAGAAGCTACTGAATATTTTGTACGAAAGTGGGGAACATCGATCTTATTCCTGTCTTCGAAATATCTACCATTTTATATGGGTAATAGTTTATTAATGAAATATTCGTTCTGACTCACATCTAGAACTAGTAATTAGAATGTATACGGATGCTCTTAATATTTGTATAATTAATACCGCAAATTTTCAGTGATTTCATGGAAACATTGCCGATGCTCAGTTGTGAATTTAACGTTTAAACAACTTTCTGTATTTAAGCTGATTTGATTCGAATTTTCGCTATTTAATTGCATGATAGAATCTGTGTTAATAAAAGTTGGGTTGTGGCGTATTTATTTATGATACTTGTAATCAGAATTCGAATCTTTATGTAAAATAAAAATTGCCTACATATGTTGCAAACAGTGGTAGCAATTTCAGGATTTCTTTCTATCTTTAACAATTTTAGTATAACAAGCTTTATCGTTTCTTTTACGGCTTACAAAAATTTCCAAAAAATCCACTTTAGTAGGACGTTAGTAATGTATTGTTACTTTTCTATTCTTTTAATTTTTCTGGACTTTTTCATTTTAATCTTTTATGCCAATTAGTTATAATTCTTTATATTTATATCCTTTCAAAAATATAACGTACCTCAATTTCGAAGTGTGAGAGAAAAAACTTAAGTTACTGCTATCTTCAGTAACAAAGTTTATGTTTGTACAAAATTAATAATCCTATCCTATTAATAATTACAAATTGGAAAATGTCCTGAATTTATATTAATAGAAATTTCTCCTGAATTTATATTATATTCAGGGAGAAATTAATAGGTTTTTCCAATTGAGTGAGAAAATTTTATTATTTTCTATAAAGATCAGATGTCTATTTATCTATTTAATGGGAAATTCAGAAGAAATTAAAGACAATATTCCAACTCTTAATTATTAATAGAAGAAATACAGTTTTATTCAGCTTCAGTTTCTTGCAATTGATTCAGAAAACTTTTTTATTTTATAGAAAAATCCATCGTCTATTTATCTACTTAATTAGAAGTTTCTCCATAATTTATATTAATTTCTATTAAAGAGAAATTAATATTATATTAATTATATTAATATAATGTTAATATAATATATTAATTTATATTAATATAATGTTAATATAATATATTAATTTATATTAATTTATATGAAAGAGAAATTAATATTATATTAATTACATTAATATAATATTAATATTATACATTAATTTATATTAATTTATATTAAAGAGAAATTAATATAAATTACGGAGAAACTAAGGACATTCTCCGATTCCTCTAACCTGTTCATCGCTTGCTATTTCACGCAACCAATTTTACCAGAAATGCACAAAATCCACAGTCAACAGTTAAAATGCGAGAAGAAACGCAAAAAAGAAAAAAAGGAACGTTTGTGTGTTCATACTCGTTCTATGAACGACGAGACGAAGCCGATTTAGCGACCCTGACGATGCGGTCGTATTAGATTATAATTTTCTAATTTCGCCCTGTCAGCGCGGCACGTTTAACAAAGTTACATGATTACGCTATAATTGCCAGCCAGCCGGTGTAATTCCTTTACTGTGCGCCCTTTACGACGTACTCTTTCGTTCCGCTTTCTGCTCCGGAGCCTCATCCCTTCGCCCTTGCCGCCCTGCCGCCCTCCTTCGAAGATAGTCTACGCTCACGAACCCCTCGTTCTCCCCGCCCTCTCGTAGCGCGGCGCGGCGCGGCGGCCAGACGTTTCAATTAGCGTCCATTTTGCGCCTCCAAAATATGGAGAATTTCGCAGTTGGTCGCCTCCGGTGGCTCGAATTTAACGCACCGAGGTACCCCGGAAATTCGATGAAACAATCGCGGAGGTCGGCCACACCGAGCGTAGATAAAACGGAGGGGTTCAGGGTGGCGGAAGGGTGGCAGGGTGGGCGAGCGGGTTCGGGCAACGTTTACCGGTCGTTCGAAATTTTCTAGCGAGGGACAGGATCGATCGATGCTCGCCGATACAAGAATTCGCTAACGGCAATTATTTTGGTATTCGAGCACAAAGTTGCGCGTGCCCGACGACGATCGCGCGCAGGAATCAGGATAATCCGGCGCTCCGTTTCCGGATCGAAATTTATAGGCGATATTTCCGTCTTAACTGTTCGTTCCATAGAATCGGAAACACACAGAATGGACAATTTAAACGGGATTTCAATTCGAGTTTTATTGGGAGTTTTCGGTTCTGCTTTTCATTTGCGAACGCTGCGGTTAAGTGAATAGAGAAACGTTACAAGAGTTCCACAGTGAAAATTAATCCTTTTGTAGATCGTGTTCTCCTTCCTGCGATCCGAGTTGATATTTTTGATGATAATATTCTCCTGTTTGTAGAGCAAGTTAACCCTTCTGTGGGTTAACACTGTTCACCTTTTGGCAAGCGAAACTCACTCTTTCGAATATTAAATTCGCTTGTGCGTAATTATTATATATTATAAGTTATATTATTAATGTAAGTTTTATATTATTATATTATATTATATTATATTATATTATATTATATTATATTATATTATATTATATTATATTATATTATATTATATTATATTATATTATATTATATTATATTATATTATATTATATTATATTATATTATATTATATTATATTATATTATATTATATTATATTATATTATATTATTATTATAAGTTATATTATTAAATATAACTGGAAGTTATACTTTTAACCCTTTGCACTCGAGTGGTGACTCTGAGGCACCGTTAAAATTATTACATCACGTTCCAAGATAATATTTATATTATCAAAGCTTGGATATGGAAAGATTGTTAAAAGTCTAACTGTTGTATGAGCGCACAAGTCTCAATTTCAAATGCATGAAATACATTTTGTCGTATAAAATGGAAATACTATAAGTCAGAAAAGTTAACCTAGATTTACAGTTGAAATGGCTTCGAGTGCAAAGGGTTAAAAATTGAATATAGGAGAACAATTTTTATGTGTGAAAGAGTTAATTTGATTTGCGACGGAACGGATGAAATATTAATTTCATTAGCAGAAGCATAAATATCTGAGTGCAAAATCTATACATCGCGGATCTTTATGGAAAATAATAATTTTCCAACTCGATTGTAAGACATTAAATAGAAACGTATTTCTTCTTCTAATAATTTTAATAAAGCGAAGAGAAGATGGCAATATTCTTATATTTTTCTGATGTATTTGTTCATTGCTATTTTATCTACTGCTCACTTTTATAATAAATGGAGCAAATATGCTGTGTAATTATTATTGATGGATTCTAAATATTTGGAAAATTATTTCTGAGAATATAAATATTAGAGAACTGAGAACTGAGAACATAAAATTTCTAATGTATTCGTTAATTGGTATTTTATCTACTGCTCACTTTTATAATAAATGTAACAAATATGCTGTGTAATTATTATCGATGGATTCTGAATATTTGGAAAATTATTTCTAAGAACATAAATATTAGAGAACTGAGAACTGAGAACATAAAATTTCTAATGTATTTGTTCTTTAGTATTTTATCTACTGCTCACTTTTATAATAAATGTAACAAATATGCTTCGAATAATATTTATTCGTACTTCGTGTTCGGGGTTGTGACAGGCTCAAAGTAAGCGCGACAAATTTCATCGGTGTAAACACAAATTTTGTCGCAACTCTATGTTCCCTAACAAATGAAATATTAACACAAACATAAAATAAACGAATGACATTTCTATCTACTATATTCTCCACAAATTATTGATCACAGGGGTTAAAGGTTAAACCGTAAGTCATAAATCTTGTAATTTTTATTCGCGCCTAAGCTCGTTTGAGCAACATAAATCATCGTAAATCCGTTGATCTTCTATTTGACACGTTAAATCGGCATTACCGCATTTATTCTGTACAGTGTAACAGAAAGGTATTCACTAACGGCAGCAGTAAAGAAATAAAGCGTGCTCCACACACACGCGGCCACGTGTACGATAAACCGGCGTTAATTCCACTGCGTCGGTGGCGGAACACATTTTCATCTGCTCGAACGATTCCGATTGAGATGTAAACGTAGCGCCGAAGAATCGAATTTATGGTGGTCACCGAAAGCGACATTGAACCGTAAAGGAAGGGAACGCAACGCGATACCATAGTTCCATCGTTTGAAGAATGGAGCGAGCCTCCGACCGAGAGCGGGGTGAAAAAACTGCGATAAACATGCCAACGGGGCGGAAATGCAATTAAAGCTGCCGGTAAAGCTACCAGGGAAAGTTCAGTTGTCCGCGTGGCCTAAAAGTGCCGCGACTATTAGCGAAGATGACCAATACAGGAGATCATCTCTGGCGTATTGCCAGAACGCTGGCCGTGTGTTACGAGGACGTTGGATGGCCTCTACATGGAAGGTATCGTAAAAAGCGAACCGTTCTCCGGTAGCTCAGTAGGTCGAGTGCTGAAAGGGCACACGGCCGATTCGAAGGTGGGCGTTGCTCAAGGAATCGAAAATAGAGATTACGAAAAATATCAGATGGATTACGAGCACGAAACCCACGCGAGAAAGCCTAAGAACATGGAACCTCGGAACAGGGATGCCTTACAATCCGAAACTTCGGAACGAGTCCCCGAAGCTGGAACTTCCGCGGAATTTAATGGAGTTTACGATTTCTGTTACCATACTGAAATTGTTATTGGAAAACATTAACGCGACATTCATTGTTACCACGCTCGAATCCATTACGTCGGAACGATTATTTCGTGAAAGTTAACAACGATAATTGCGTATCTTGCCTTCCACACTTCGACTATTAGGTCGCGAAATGATCCAAAGTCGCGGTTCTAGCCGAGCAGAACTTTGACCCTTTGTAGTCGAGCGGCGACTTTGAGGCGTCACTCAAAATTGGTATGCTATTTTTCAAGATATTAAAAAAGATATTTAAAAAAAATAAAGCTGTTAAAATTGCATTGTATTTGCCAACAGGCTCGATTTCACATGTATAAATCGCAATACATTATATAAAATAGAAATTCTGTAAATCAGAAATCATGTTCTGGATTTCAAATTCAAATAGCTTCGACTGCAAAGGGTTAATGAATCATGAATAATATAAATAATATAAATAATATAAATATATATAAATATATATATATATATAATAATAAATATAATAATATAAATATATATATACATATATAATAATAAATATAATAATATAAATAATATCATGAATAATATAATTATGATACATCATAATTATATTATTAACAAAATTTATCCTATTTATATTAAAATATGTATATTTTAAGAAATCTCGCTAAATCGATTTTTATAATTTAAAGTTTTGCGAAGTCATATGTTAACAATGTCTGAGATATTTGAAATCACTTGTATCTAGTATTTTGTATAAAAAATTGTTCAATCAGGGTGAACTCAGTATAAATCATTTTATATATATATTCTGTTTTCATAAGATTATTGATGTGTTCACTATTTATATCGAAAAAATACGCGAAAATAAATACACTCGAATGTACGCTATTTTTCAGATATTCTGTATTTCACAAATTATTGATTTTCCTAATACTACCTCTCAATACTACCCTGCGAAAAATGTTCCAAAGAGTTGATGTGTATAAAAAGAAATGCACACCAATTACAAAAAAGAGCATTTGAATTTTTCAGATCCGTCGGTGCATTCATGAAAAAAAAACGTGGTAGTAGGAGCATTCTATGGCATTCAACTTTTTCCTCCACAAGTTTTTTTCTATTTCCAACCACACTTGAGATATAATCCGTTCCAATTGAGTAGTTCCCTCTGTATGAAAAAGATCTCAAAAACTCTAGAATAAAGTTCGAACACTACTTGAATGTCATTGTCATGATCTGCGTATAGCATAATAAAGTTGAAAAGTACCTATCGTGAAACACTGTCTCAACTGTGACCTCCCTACTTCAGCGGAACACAATGAATACAATAAAAAATAGATAGATCATATTATTAACAACACAAATACTGTTGTGCAACAATCAGCTGTAAAAACAACTGTTTATTCGAATACGAGTTACTGATTGTACTACTTGTTACGCTATAAGTATATAAGATTAAAGTTTTCATTTTACGTACGGGTAAGTAAAAGAACAGCAACAAATAATAAAACATAAAAAGGCAGTAAGGAAAAACCAGTTGCGGTAAGAGAAAATAAAATCAGCCGAGGAGAAAAAAAAGTTGCAGGATAAAATGCTCGAGATACAAAAAAAGAATTGAAATTTAAAAAATATAATTTTACAATTTAGGTTGACTTATCAATATTAATACTATATAGTTTAAAGCATACGTTTCTTACTAACAAACATAAGAGAATGAAAGAGAAAATTAATTATTCATTGAGAGCCTTTCTGCATCAGTTAATATGTAAAGTAAGTAATATGTACAGTAAATGAGACAAAGTACAGTTTTTGAAGAAATTTAAAGCAGAGCAAGTAACGTGGAGAAACTCATCGACGCTATGTATTCCTATATTCCCGTATTTCCCATAGTATAGTAGTTCAGTATTTTTGTTATTTTATCCTAAATAAAAGTGTCTTATTCATGGCAGTGCTCCTACAGTGCTCCTACTACATTACGTTTATTGCGAAAATACGCGAAACTATTAGGTCTACCGGAAAGTTCTGTCCAACAGTGTCACTTCAAGTTTCAATCCATATGCACGTTCATTTGAGACACATATGACTATCTCTCTTTATCATTGCATTTACACGCATGTACTCTCCTAAATAAACTGAAACAAAGATGTCTCGTGTCATTATTAAGCGAGACGCGATCGTGAAAACATGGCTACCGATGATAATGCCAGACCACATGCTGCTTTGGCGACTCGTCAAAAAATCGCAGAGCTAGGCTGGGAAATTCTGTCACATCCACCATGCTCCCCAGACCTAGCACCCTCCGATTATCGCTTGTTTCTCTCTGTGCAAAACTTTTTACAGGAAAAAAAATTCAAAACCGAAGCTGATGTCAACCGAGCACTAGTTGAGTTCTTCGCCTCTAAAAATAAATCATTTTTTGAAAATGGCAAAGTATATTCTATATATATAATATATTCTAATATCAAAGTATGTTCTAATATTCAAAGTATATTCTAATATTCAAATTCTATTCTAATATTCAAATTCTATTCTAATATTCAAATTCTATTCTAATATTCAAATTCTATATTCTAATACTCAAAGTATATTCTAATATTCAAATTCTATATTCTAATATTCAAAGTATATTCTAATATTCAAATTCTATATTCTAATATTCAAAGTATATTCCAATATTCAAATTCTATATTCTAATATTCAAAGTATATTCTAATATTCAAATTCTATATTCTAATATTCAAAGTATATTCCAATATTCAAATTCTATATTCTAATATTCAAATTCTATATTCTAATATCCAAAGTTAATTCTAATATTCAAATTCTATATTCTAATATTCAAAGTATGTTCTAATATTCAAATTCTATATTCTAATATTCAAAGTATATTCCAATATTCAAATTCTATATTCTAATATTAAAATTCTATATTCTAATATTCAAAGTATGTTCTAATATTCAAATTCTATATTCTAATATTCAAAGTATATTCCAATATTCAAATTCTATATTCTAATATTCAAATCCTATATTCTAATATTCAAATCCTATATTCTAATATTCAAAGTATATTCTAATATTCAAATTCTATATTCTAATATTCAAAGTATATTCCAATATTCAAATTCTATATTCTAATATTCAAATCCTATATTCTAATATTCAAAGTATATTCTAATATTCAAATTCTATATTCTAATATTCAAAGTATATTCTAATATATATATGAAAGTATATTCTACACTGAATATCACTAAACGTATGAAAATTGTGTTATATTTCAATTCAAAAACGGACAGAACATTCCACTTGACCTAATATTAACAGTGAATTCCATGCATCGATACATTGATGCAAGTTTCGGTTACCTCTAGCGCAATGAATTTGTCCTAGGTGACGCGTCGCGAGAAAGGATCGGCCCATTCAATCGTGGACTCTATGGGAATCGTTCCCCTATGGAATTTATCGGGACGCTTATTTCGCGATTTTAATTACACTGTTTGCGCGGAGGATTAATGCCATTATCGTTCCGGTGTCGTAGTAAACAATATTGCGCACGATTAATCGGTCGTTTTCAGGTCGTGTAAACCGCGCGCGCAGAGCGTCATTTACAACCCCGTCTTTCCGTGCTATAAATTCGTCGCTAGCGAGCGCGCATTCGTTGTCGGATTTTCTGCCGATTCGAGGAATGAGAAGTAGAAAAAAAAAACAAGCATTCGCGCAACCGTTTCTGAATGCTTTTTACTCCGACGACAGTTGGTATCGCGGGAAACGATACGTGCGAGGCTTTTTCTACCGATCGAGATAGAAGGATATTTCGCAGCCACCACGTTCGCAGCGACACCGAAGATTGAAACGACGCGACGGTATCGTCGCATGGGAACGCGGGTCAAATGGCAACCATCCGCCGCTATCGAAAAAAAAAAAAAAAGAAAAAAGAGAGGACAGAAATTAGATGTGCAATTTATTGATTGCGGGAAATTGGAAACTCGAGCGCGACGTTTTCATCGGCGTTCTTCAAAGCGGTCGCAACTTGCTCTCGGCGTTCGCATAATCGGATATTTTTTTGGTTCACGCGATTAACCGCAATGTAACGCGACCGCGTAAATCACAGCTTAATTGCTAATTTTGCGCGACGATCGATTACTGGCTTTTTCACTTATCGATTGCCTGAAATTAGTGAATCGGAGCGCCGCGTTTCGAACGCTTTCAACGAAGGCTTTACGGTATTCTGAAATATTTAGTTAACAGAGGAACGTGCTGTAATGTAATGTGGCTACGTTTGTCGAGTTCGATGTTTCAATTTTTCTTTCCGAATTAATGTTCATGATTAGCCCGCGGAGTTTACGCATTTATTACAAAAGCGAGTAGATGATTCAGAAAAGAACGAAAACATTAGAAGAGACTAAAAGATACTATATTTTATTCAATGTATTAAAATGATTAAAAGAACCTTGACATACTTATAGGTGTTGAAGTTGTTTTTTTTTAAATATTGATATCTCAGGTGAGGTTGATTGATACAGTTGTTTAAATCGATGCAGAAAATACTGATTTTTCTGAAACACTCTGCTTGTAATAAATCAAGAATGCAAAATGAAGAAAAAGGTTTGATGATACTTTTCGATTTTCCAACCCATAAAAGGCTTCTTGAACTTCGCCATGTTTTCTTTAAATACTTCTGAATTGTCAGGAGAGCGTACATCGTAATATATTTCATTTATTTTCATTCGTACTTCTCGTTTCATGCCAACCCGACTGTTAACATCATTCTCACCTTTGGAAATGTAAAAGAAAGTAATCTCGTTAAATTCTCAGAGACATTTTAATTTGGAACTTTTAACAAGCTCTTGAACTTTATTAAGTTCATTTTACGCTTCTTACTCCCGCCCGATTTAAATTTCGTCTTGTTAAAAATTTTCACAGTTTCCAATTCTTCCTAATGTTTCCTCGACTTGTCGTGTGGTTCGAAACGTTCGGAATGGTTTGTGTAACTAAACTGTTGCTATTCTAAAAAAAATTCAGATTTAGCCAAATGGCTGGACATCGCTAGACTGCGGATAAACTTGTTCAAATCAATTGTAAGAGACGTAAAAGTTACATAAAAGAGTCTTGCCTCTTTTAATAATTGCGTGAGTTTAGAATGACGAAACAATATTCTCAAATTCTTTTAATGTCTTTTTACAATTTCGTATTTGACTTATTGAAATTTGACGTAAATTTGGACGCATCTCGGAAAGGCTGAGGGACGGTAACGTCTACAGGAAAAAGTTCTTCAGAATGATGACCTTGGCAACATATTTCCAAGACGTGATCATCGCCTAAATGCAACATTTATCAAAATAATTCACGTACACCTTGTAGCTGACTTAATTAGAAAACCGTGCAAATTTCTTCGATTAAATCTTTTTATAGCTTCAACCATTTACGAGATATTTGCTTCGATATTCGTGAACAGGACACCTCGTATACATCGAAATCAAGCGATAAAATGAATCCAGAAAATTCCAACCTGCGTTCTAATAATCATTTTCCTCGAAATGTCCGGCGATTTATGGACGGCAGTGTCTCTATCGGAATGATGGATACAAAGTACTGCAGTCTGTGTAATAACGATGCCAAGTGCGCGCAAAGTACACAACTCGAACAACTTCGATCACCGTCGATCATGGCTCGCGATCAATTACGACCGCCCGGTTCCGGATAATTAACACCCCCCCGTGGCCGATATAAAGCTCGATCGATTCTCGATTTATCAATACTATTATCTCGACATTTCTCCGTCTGCAGTTTCCGTTAGACCGATCTTGATGATGCATCGCCTCGGGCAAGAGCAATTCCTCGGTGCATAATTGCGACTGCACCGTTGCATCCGAGCTGCACTATCGGTTCGCGGCGCAAACGATCGCCGGTGCGCGCGCGCGCGCACGCTCACGACCTACCGGGCTCCAGGCAAACAGACCACCTCTGCACCGACCATCTACCAAGCATCAATCATCCTTGATATCTGAGACTGTGGGTATAGGGGACGTAATTTGTAGGAGATACCTACCAAACCGTCCAATGGGACTTTAAGAAAGAGAAGGATGGATGCAACTGCTTCTGCAAAGTGTACTCAACAATACAAACTGAACGTAATGCAAGGGGGGAACGATAGAGACGGTATAAAAGATCGTTAATTCTCATCCCGGCCTTATTTTTCCAGCTTAATGTGTCCATTGTGTGTCAAATTCATACTGTCGCTAAATCGCTATAATAAAGGGCAAGGAATTTATTTGACTGAATATTTATTGAAAATAAAGGAAAACAGCAAGCAATTGCTTCTGCAAAGTGTACTCAACAATACAAACTGAATGTAACGCAGGGAGAACGATAGAGACGGTATAAATGATCGTTAATTCTCATCCCGGCCTTATTTTTCCAACTTAATGTGTCCATTGTGTGTCAAATTGATGCTGTCGCTAAATCGCTATAATAAAAAAGAAATCGCTATAATAAAAGGCAAAGAATTTATTTGACTAAATATTTATTGAAAAAAGGAATAAAGGAAAACATTTTAACACAATGCTCTCTTCATATTTTTCATATAGAATGAAACGATGCGCCGAACAAACTGCTTTTTTGCACTTATCGCAGCGTGCACTGTGAGCATTTGCGTTAAAATGTATAGCAAAGTGACCGATGTATTTATTCTGTCCATTATTGTTGCCCATCGTTTTATTCGCTTGTTATCGCTCACATCCATTCGACCGAAGTATTAGATTTGAGCTTCTTAGGTATTTTGCCGACGAAGGAGAAGTGAGGAGTGTCTTCTGCTCTGCAAATTCGTGCGTGTCAAATTGACAAAGACCTTTTTCGTAACAAACACTGTTACAATACTGTTACGCTATATGTTTCTGCATTAAAAAATAAATAATAAAAGTCGTAAACTCTCAAATCGATTTTCCTGAAAATAGCCGAATAATATAATCTGAAACTTGAAAATAGTGTCAAATTGACACCAGGTAGGGATGAGGCATAAATTACAGATTTTGTAAACATGGCTGATAACGCGGGTAAATAGTAATTTGAAATCATCAATGTGGTACTATTTTCTGATTTTCACAGATTCCAGAGTCACTCATTCAATTTTTTATTTTCGATCATTTCTGTTCCTATTGCATGATGACTAATTACTTACACTTAGTGACTATGTTAAAATTAAACCACATTCTAACTGATAGTGTTTGCAAATGGAAGTAACAGTGGGGTTATGTCAAGGCCAGACAAACGATGCAACACGCGTACCTAACAAATTTTCAGACTGATAAATTTTCAAAGTAAAGTCCTGTGTGAAAAAATCTTTTTCGATGCATTCAGACGAATGGATTTAACCAAACAAACAAAAGAAAACGTACTGAATTTACATTTCTTTACGTCTGCAATGATATCGTTCAATAATAATTATTGCGCAATAATAATAATTGCTCACAGAATCGAAGTAACGCTCATCGATAGTTCAAATAATAGTTCAGCAGAAATTCACAATAACGGGCATTGCCCAAAATATCGTTCGAATAAACGCAGTTCGGACAAGTGAATCGAGAAAAGCCGTGTTAAGAGATACCAAGAGGAGCAAGCAAACCTTCGCTGTCGCATTCGAACATACCGCTTGACAACAATTGAGACCAGAGCCCGCGATACGTCGTCCGTCAAAGATTCATCATCGTTAGCCCGTGCAATTTCTCGACGCATAATTGCAATCGCACCCTCGACGCGTGACGGTATCGGTTCCAAGTGTAGGCGGTCGCATGCGCTTCGGGCAGCCTGCTGCGAGAGGATCTCAATCCCTATTAACAGCCGGTTCGGATAGCGGAGCCGCGGGGGCGGAGAGATCGGAGGGAGGATTTGGCAGCGTCGAGAGGAGTCGCCGGCAACCCTCCATCGAAGGGACGGGGGTGAAGGCGAGGGTGCATCCATACCGACACCGCAAATGATTACATTGCGGCCGTCCGCTAACTGGCCAACGACCCTCCACACCCGACGTATCTGTCGATCAACAGGGGGATACCAAGCGAGGTGTTGATTTCCGTGGTCGGAGTTAGTCAAGCTTGTCACTCTACATTGCCACGAGCCACTCTTTCGACTTTTCGGCGACACCGTAATTTAGGGTGGACGTGCCCAGTTACTGTTCCCTCAAACCAACCTCTCGCGAGTTTTGTTCGATGAAGCAGCTCCTTCGATTTCTCTTATATTTCTCCGAGCATTTTGTTTGAATTTTAAGGTTTTTTTTCATTATTAACACGTTCCGTGCCACGTGTACCATCGATGGTACACGCTTGCATGTTTACTTAGTGAACTGAACAAATTGTTTACAAGAAATTTAGAACCGAAGAATCAATTTCCACCGCAAGAATGGGCGTTGATAAGTTTTTGTTACGTTGTTATGTGTACGAGAATTAATAATATTGCACGTAATACATCAAGTTTTAGTAAACTATCAAAGTGTGAAGATTCGAGTAAAAAAAGCTCGGCACGGAACGTGTTAAGTAACAGTTTTCAAATAAAAATATTTAAATGAATTTGCGATGCTAATCGAAGTAAAACGTGAGTTTATGAGTTAGTTGCTTTGCCTTGATCATGCGGACATAATGATTCACTTAGTTCTATTTACTGTGCTCTAATTACTGTAGACCAGTGATGAGCAACCTTTTGCACGCAGTGGGCCACAATTGATCGACCGGTAATTGTTTTTGAACGGGAGCGTCGCATTGCCGGCCTACAAGTAAATAACACATGGGTCACATGCGGTCTGTAAACCATGGGTGCTCCATCACTGCTGTAGACTATACCAAATACCGTGCTCCAAATACTATAGACCAGGGCTCCGAATTATCGGCACGCAACATAAGGATCGCGAGGGCTACGCCCCCTAAGTCCGGTCGCGTGTCTTGCTCACCCGTGGTTGCCAAATGCTACACACAGATGCACGCATACGTACACAAACGCGCGCACGCACGCTCATAAAGCAACAGGCACACGCGTCTGATGTGCTTCGAGCCAATAGAGGCGACCACGAGTGAGCGAGTCGCACGACGAGAGTCAGGAGGCGTAGCCTTATGTCACGTGCCGATAATTTCGAACCCTGCTATAGACTGTAGATTATGCCGAATACTGTGGTCCAGATAATCTAACAATTTTTGCATGATGTATTATACAGGATGTCCCAAAAATGTCTCGCAATCCGAAAGTGGCGGGTTCCTCGGGTCATTTGAAGCAACTTTTTCCTTTACAAAAATTTTCTCCGAGGCACCGTTAACGAGTTATGAACGAAAAACAGTGACCAATGAGAGGCGAGCTCGGCTGGCGCGAGGCGACCGAGCCAATGAGCGGAACTGGGCTTCGCGCGCTGGTTGGCTGGGCCGCCTCGCGTCAGCCGTACTCGATTCTTATTGGTCACTGTTTTTCGTTAATAACTCGTTAACGGTGCTTCGGAGAAAATTTTTGTAAAGGGAGAAGTTGCTTCAAATGATCCGAGGAACCCGCCATTTCCAGATTGCGAGACATTTTTGGGACACCATATATAGTATATGTAGTATATATAGTAGTAGTATAGTGTATATAGTGTATGTAGATATAATACTCAAAATATATGTTAAAATAATAGCAAGAACTGAATTAGCAAATTTGATTGAAATCAGCGCACTATCGCGTTATACTATACTTTACTGTACAACAAATTAAAATCAGTGAAAAATTTAATGAATTGAAGATGCTGTTGTTACATACTACCCGATTTGTGTAAAACTTATATAATTTATATAAAACTTAGAATATTTTTTTGATAAACATCATATAGGAGAATATATAATTTACGTAAAATTGACATAATTTCTATAAAATTCATATCATTTGTACAAAACTGATACATATAAATTGTAGCTATCCCATTAATTCTTCCTCTTCGCGTACTGTAGTTGTAATTAGATTTATTATTATTATCACGATTATGAATATTATTATCGTGTTGTTACTAACATCAATTATTATTATTTTAATTGTCAGTATTATATTATATGAAAAACCCTTATCGTTCAAAATATCTTCTACTCTCCAAATTGAAAATAATTCGTTGAGATCTTCGCAGAAGACCTGAAAGCTATGTATACGTTCATGAATTTCCCTAATTCCAGGAAATTGAAACTTCGTGTTAATTGTTGAAATTATAATAGCCTTTAGGACGATGAGTTATGAAACTAGCAATTATCAACAGCATACACTATAAATTATTTCAATTTAAAAATAACATCTTTCTAACACATTTTTGTATGTAACTTGCTAAACTTACTAAATGTGATTCTACAGGGTGTCTCAAAATTATATAAATTATAAAATTATACAAAATTACATAAATTATGTATAAATACTTCCAGGCGTAGTGTATATGATTCTACAGGGTGTCTCAAAATTATATAAATTATAAAATTATACAAAATTACATAAATTATGTATAAATACTTCCGGGTGTAGTGTATGTGAATCTACAGGGTGTCACAAAATTATATAAATTATAAAATTATACAAAATTATATAAATTACGTATAAATACTTCCAAGAAATTCTGCGGTTATTTGAAATATTTCAGTTTCACATTTCCTTGGTCACTATAAACAATCCGTTGTCGATAGAAAACATTTGTTTCTAGTTGCAGGATGCTCGATTTCGACGTATTATTTTCGACACCCATAAAGACCCGCAGACTGGTCAATATACCACTTCCATATTCGGAGCCGAAATAGAAAGTTAGCGCGCAATTAAAAATTTAACGGGAAAGTACTTCGTTGAAGTTAGCGAGCGATGTAAATAATTTCCTGCATGGTATCCGGCGAGCCGTCCTCTTTATTAAAAATTATATACGGTTGCGCGAGAAGTTTGATGGTGACGAAGTACCCGAGAATCTCATCGGATGCGACCGCGAACTTTTAAATAAAGTTCGGGGTGAACTCGGTGCTAAGGTTAAATTGGCAAGACCAGGCGGGACCAGCCGGCGTGTCTGCGATTTACAATTTTAATACGATCGACCGTGCCACGATTGATGCGGGTACAACGGGAGTAACAGTCGCGCGTCACGTGGCGGATTGTTACCGCGCGTAATCCGTTGCCACGCGACACGACACAATCGCACTTAACGCGTTCCATAATTCCGCACTAATCGCGGCGAATCACGGTCTCTATTGATGCGGCGATATTATTCAATTTCCGAGGCTGTCAAACTTTCACGACCGAGCGTTGTACAGCCTGACGCGAAAGTTGTCACAAACATTCATCGACAAACCCCAGTTGCTCCGAAATAGCTGCTCCCGCGATGTTCACTTAAACGATTAGAACAATTTTGTAGACGTTGACGGCGATACGAGGAAGAAAAGCGTCGATCAATAATAATCTGCTGCTTGCGATAAGCGATCGATTTATTCGGATACGAGTGCTTTGGGATCATAATGGAAAGAGAGGGTGGTATTGTTTACTAATGTGTGTATTGTACGCTGACCAAATTTATTGTTCAGATAATTTAGAGTTAACTTAATTTACAATATTAAACTAAATTTATAATATTTCAATATTAGAAATAATAGAATATAGAAGTATATGAATATAATGTTTTGTTAAGCTTTCGTTTAGATATCGTGTCCCGAAAATGTCTCGAAATCCGGAAATGGGAGGTTCCTGAGGTCATTTGAAGCAACTTTTTCCTTTGCGAAAATTTTCTCCGAGGCTTCGTTTACGAGTTATCAACGAAAAACACTGACCAATAAGAGGCGAGCTCGGCTGGCGTGCGGCGGCCCGGCCAACGAGTGCACGGAGCCCAGTTCCGCTCATTGGCTCGACCGTCTCGCGCCAAATGATCTCGCCTCTGATTGGTCACTGTTTTTCGTTAATAACTCGCAAACCAAGCCGCGGATTGCATTTTCGCTAAGGAAAAAGTTGCTTCAAATGACCTCAGGAATCCCCTACTTTCGGATTGCGAGACATTTTTGGGACACCCCGTGTATATAGTGATATATATAATATAAATATATATAATAAATATTATTTATGTATATAAATAAATATATATAATAAATATTATTTATATATATAAAGTGATATATATATAATATATCACTTGTCAATCGAAAAGAGGTATACTTCTCAATAATAACAAGAATTCGTCAATAATGCAATTAGGAATACCGTTTACCTTAAGCTGATAACGCACTTGAAATTTCGTATCGTCCAGGCTCATCAATCACGGATAATTCCGACGTTAAACAAACTTCAGCATCACGCCGAGCGATCGAAACGCGCCGCAACCGAGAAGCCCGCTTTTCCCGATTCACTCGAATTACCACGGACAGCGGAAAAATCGCGATTCCCGCGAGCGCTTCCGCGATTTCTCATAAACATCCTGGGGGCCGATGTTCGACGGACGCAAGGCGTTCACTTCTGGGGATTAAATCTACAATTTCAACGAACGCCTTCGGTGGTGTTGGGGGGGGGGGGCGGAGGTCGTAAAGCTGGTCGTTAGCCATTACTCGGTATCGTTCGGTGAATCTTTACACGACGCACGGCTGTCGAACAACCGGCCCAACACTGTTGTACCTCCGCGAACACCGATGCGTTCGAGCCGTGTCGCTCGTAAATTATTAATAGACTGCGGGTTTTATGTATTTACAATATATTGCCTGCAACTGTCGACCATGCGTGCTAGGAGAGAAAATTTACTGGGGGGCTGTAACTCTGGAATTACATACCGGACAGGTAAAAAGCGTAAAAACGATTCATTTCATACATATTATATGCATTGCATAATACAGTACGGTTAAATTTACATGAACTCTGGAGCATGATAGCCAGGAGGTTAAGCCTGATTTCAAAACTAAAGAGTGGGGTGGGTCACGTGACGCGACGGGACTCCCGCACAGAGGAGTGGGGGTAATTCTGGACTTACGGACGCGACACTCGTTCCATTAACAATATTATATTATTAAAAAAATCATCGTCGCTATTTCTAACAGGGGAAAACAATTTAATTAAATAGTATACATTAATGATGTACGAACTATTTATGTGGTGGAAATTATTGTTACTAGATTGCGGATCTTCATGCAAAATAAAAATTCTCTGCATCGATTGCAGCAAACAAAAATTAAACAGCAATTTATCTCAATTCTTAACATTTTTAATAAGTTGAAAATACGCTAATTCCGTTGTTAAATCTCCCGTCTGCACTTGCTATTTTAAATTCCATCTACTAAATGCACGAATGCACTAAATGCAGTACAATCTGATAAAATGCAGTCAAATCTACTAAATGCAGTCCAATTATTGCACTACAAATTTCTGCGTAAACACAGCTTTTTAAAAATAACATTGTACAAACAAGAATCAATCGCAAAACTCAAATGTTCTATTGAAAATTATCGCAAGAGTAAAATAAAAGTCACGCTAAGTTCCACGGAACGTATCTTTCGTTTCAGCTTTAACACCGATTCGCACTACGGATTAACTTAAAACTATTGATAGCGCAGTTCATCGATACGTGTCGCAACACCTGTCCGCCCACTCCAATTGTTGCAGACTCGTAACGCAGGGAACATAACACCGGTTAGAGGTGGGTGCAGGCTAGTATACCTATTTTCGAGTTTTTGTGTCGAAGAACAATGCGCGATCATTAGGATACCGTTGTACTGTTGTTGTCGCGGACCCGTTGAAAAGTGAACGTAGTCCGCTCCGTGAATGAAAATCGTTGTTCGAAAGCTCGATGGAAGAATTGCTCCCGAAGCATCGTCGAGGAACGTTAGCTGGAAACGAGGCGCGGAACGAGGATGATGGATTGCCGGTACGGCCAACTAAATCATAAGCAGATTGCGAATCCCTCCCTTCTCCGTGGCTGGAATTCTACGCGGAGGACGCGGAGCCGAGCAAAACGGGACAAGAACGAGCCCTCCGGAGAAGAAGTGGGTAATTCGAGTGGGAAAATTGGGAGCATGCGGGATAGTGTAATTATGGTATCTTGGAATCGCAAGTCGGCTCGCCACACTCTGCCAACCCCGTGGTCCCAACAAATCGACTCACTATGTCGTTGATAAAGTTCACTCGTGACCTATGAATATTCTGCTTGAACATCTCTCCCGAAGTGAATCCACTGAATTTTGAGATCGTTCAGAATTATTCATATATTCGTGGCTAATGGAATTTCGTAAAATTCCAGTGAAATATATTTCCGTGGAATTCCGGAGGAATCATGTGGCATTAACCCTTAAAGGCATGCTGTTGCCAATTGTCTACATTCCGGTTCCACTGAATTTTATTCAAAAACCTGATTTAACGATTTTAGCGGTGCCTCGGAGTCACCACTCGAGTGTAAAGGGTTAAGTAACCTTTGCCATTCGAGTACTATGTAATGTTACAATAAGTAGAATTTGTGACCTCACAGTGGACAGACATATTTTACTGTGTTCGAAGATATATCAGTCTTTTATTTACCTTAAAACAATTACCTCTAAATGTAAAGCCTGCCGTGAGTCTAAAAAACGATGATGATCCTCTATCTCTCTGCTTCGAGGTTTAACCCTTAAATGCATATTGTTGCCAATTGTCTACATTCCAGTTCCACTTGATTTTATTCGAAAACCTGAGTATGTGCGTTTCCGAACACACGTTGATAACAATAGACGATAGACCATGTGCGAAATAAAAGACTCGACATTACTTTTGGCGAGTAAGTTATATGTTTTTTGACATTTGAATGTGCTGGGTGATAACTTCCAGGTTGCAAAGGATTTTCACGGACCGAGTGCATCGAATGCAAGGTTGCTTTGTGTCGCAACAAAAATCGCAATTGCTTCGCTGCATCTCATTTATAAATAATGTGAAAATTCCTATACTAATAGATAATATAAATACATGACCATTTGTTTACGTCTACAATAATTTTAGTAATAAACGCATGTTGTTGCCAAAAGTCTACATACAACTTTTTCTCAAAATAAATACTCAATATTATTACCTGGATTTTTCTATTTATTTTTTACGTAACATATGACTACATTCCTATAAAAAACGATCTTTTAAAAT
Organism: Megalopta genalis; assembly: GCF_051020955.1. Lineage (NCBI taxonomy): Eukaryota > Metazoa > Arthropoda > Insecta > Hymenoptera > Halictidae > Megalopta > Megalopta genalis. The sequence continues at coordinate 1,935,024 of NC_135030.1, forward strand.
TCTAAACAAAAAATCATGCATTTAAGGGTTAATACAGACTAGAATGTATCGCAGTTCTCTTATAACGGATCTGTGCCTTCGTCATCGTGAGAATGACAACTGCTAAAAACAGTTCATTAGTTTCTAGTCTTTTGTATAACAATTTTCTTTTTTAAATGCCATTTGACGCGAATCTGTCAAGCATAGTAAATTATTTATAGCAACACACGTTGGTAATTGTCGATTAATGAAATTCGTGGGTACAAAGCCGGTCTAGAAGCGAAGTTTTCGACAAATTAAATAGCTTGTTTTACCTATATTGTAGTTCTTAAAATCCTTTAAATTATATGTTGATGTCAAGTAACACAAAAGTGATGTAAAGAACACGAAATATTTAACAAAATATATAATTATAATTTAATAAAACAAAATTATAATTATTAAAGCTTTGAGCGAGTTACTCAATATCTTGAATTTAATAATGTTATTTTTAAATATAAGTAAAATTATTGTAAGGACACAGTCACCAGGGGGGGGCACAGTAATTGACACACTTGCCCTAATTTCACATCTTCATATGTTCGTCTTACGCAAGCGTTTCGAAAAGTGTTTCAAATTCTATGTTCTCTTATTTACGAGCATCCAACTGCAGGTTTGATTAAAAAAAACGGACTTTCATTGTCACATCCTTATACACCAAGAGTCTTCTTATTAAATCATTTTTATTCCGTTTTTATGCCTTTCGAGGACCATACGCGCGAAAACTATGGCATAGAAACGCGGGATACGACCTTTTCTTCGTTTAACAGGGAACAGTATTTGCGTCGCAAAGTAAGTCGAATGCAGTAAACGTGCACCACAGCCGCATGTATTGCGAGGGCACGAACGACGTTCATGATTTACGATGTAACGCGAGTGTGACATCATACTTTGGAGGACAGTCATAAGTCGCAGGGGCAATATTCTACTCTGCAAACGTGTCTCCTATCGTTCTTTCGAGCGAAGCAGACGAGCACAAAAGACGTGAAAAATGTTGAGAGTAAAGTAAGCAAGTACGATGAGATATTGCACTTGTTATATCACGTGCTTTCCGAGTCGTGCCTGTTGATATATCAAAGAAAACAGAATTTTTATATAACTCTTGCCTATTCCCGGCTATTACGGGCTGCACCGAACCTCGACGCGCAAGAGGCAATGAAAACTTGAAGAGCTCGAGTGGAACTGTATAAGGAACATCGAAACTGAAATTTTGAACCTACCACTGCGACACTACTTTCCATCGTGAAAAGATTGCAAGATCATTTATTGGAAGCTTGTTATTTAGAGAATAGTCTAATATTTACCTTCTATTATTTACCTAATATTTACCTTTTAGTATTTATGTAATATTTGCGACCTTATAATCATCTTGAAGAATTTTTATTTCTCGAGTGGAACTGTATAAGGAACATCGAAACTGAAATTTTGAACCTACCACTGCGACACTACTTTCCATCGTGAAAAGATTGCAAGATCATTTATTAGAAGTTTGTGCAGCCGCTGTTCCATTCTGCTCTTTCCTCGTACTATTTTTCATCTGAACAATGTTTAACGTATTTGTATTCCGTTGCATGATCTATATTGTCGCATTCATGGCACGTTTCGTACGTAGTAGCTGCTACTGTTTAAAGCTCAAAATTAAGACTCAAGTTCTACGCGCAATTAATAACATTTTAATTAAACTATTTAGTATAGGCGATGAAAATATGTAGCGAATACAATGTACTGATTTGAATGATTGTTTTTGTACATGAAGCAGTCGAGTTCGTCTAATAATAACAGCAAAGTCACGTACATCGCATTCGAACCATTTTCGAACCACAAAAAATGAATATTTTGTACGTTTATTTTTAACAATTTACACACACACACAATAGGTTTCCTTTACAATATTATCCTTTTATAAAATAATCCATGTATAGAAAAATACTTCAAAGCTTCTGTATGTATTTCGTATAAATCTGGCTTTATTTTATGTGCCTAATTCAGAGAGATATGCTTCGATGACTTTAGTGATAATTTCGTCGTTCAATTCCTCGCGATTTCCTCTACCATAATTTTGTTGTATTTCTTCATTTACTGCCATCTCTGCTTAATATCAATCAGCGACCACTTGAGGGATTACAATCTGATTAGTTACATGTGGATGTAATATGCAGACTGTTCCATAATTATGTTATTACCCGGAAAGGGGTGATTCATTCGAAGCAACGTTTTCCTTAGCGAAAATGCAATCCGCGGCGTTGTTTACGAATTAATAACGAAAAACAGTGTGACCAATGAGAGGCGAGCTCGACAGGCGCAAATGCGGCCGAGTCAACGAGCGGTAGAAGCTCAGTTCCGCTTCAATGGCTTCAGGAATCACCCCTTTCCGCGAGTTAACGTGTTCGAATTAAGTTTGAGAAACTGAAAAACTGCGTGCGGTTTTCTTGTTCTTTTGTTTACATTGTCGAAATATTATACCAAAATTTATTTTCTGTTTACTCGCGATTAATCAAGCATCTCGCATCTCATTTATATTAATAGTATTTCGAATAGATATCGAATACATCATGTTATCAGTCTTTCTGTCTCAGGTTTCAATATTGGGCCTCGATTTATTTTGGGCACCGTAGGTCCCAACAGGGCCAGCTGATCGAGGTCCTACTGTATATCGTCGTTACGTTGCATTACAAAGTATTCACGAAGTTCATCCTTTAAAATATTGGGTTGGCAACTAAGTAATCGCCGATTTGTTTAATGAAATAAAATTTTTTTTTACTTGGAACGAAGTTTAATCTGTAATGTATTTTCCATTTTGTTCGATGACCTTTCGCCATCTCTCTGACAGCTTGAAAATTCCACGCTCGTAGAAAGTCTGATCCTTTTCGGCCAAAAACTGAGTTAAGTGAGATTTTACAGCGTCATCGTCATTAAAAGTTTTACCACGAAGGGAGTTGTCCAGGGATCGAAATAAGTGATGATCCGATGGCGCGAGATCAGGGCTGTATGGTGGGTGTAACATCAATTCCCAACCAATATCCATGAATTTTTGCCGAGCGGACAAAGACGTGTGCGGCCTAGCATTGTCCTGCTGGAAAATGACACCTTTACGATCGACCAATTCTGGTCGCTTTTCCTTGACCGCTGCTTTCAATTTGTCCAGTTGCTAACATTCACGGATAATAAAAAATAACATAATAATAATAATAATAATTTTGTAATATAACATTTACGGATATCATAAAAATGGGAGTGAGAGACATCTGTAACTGAAATCGGCAATTACTTAGTTGCCAACCCAATATATTTGCAAAACCAATAGTTGTTGTCATAATTTTTAAAATAGTATTGCAGATATTTGTATTATATTATTGTGTTTTTATTCTGGTCACTTTTCCTTCACCGCTGCATTCAATTTGTCCAGTTGCTAACATTCACGGATAATAAAAAATAACATAATAATAATAATAATAATTTTATAATATAACATTTACGGATATCATAAAAATGGGAGTGAGAGACATCTGTAACTGAAATCGGCAATTGCTTAGTTGCCAACCCAATAGCTTTCTTTTAATTGATACTGGCTCGATTTCTGTGCACAACGTTTAATAACGTATATTATTCAACAACGATAACTCGTTGAAACGGCTGTTCCTGAGCTCGTGAATCCCAAAGACTTCCGGAGCCGAAGGGGTATTTGCCGTGATCGTGGAATTTTCGACGTGTAGACGAGGACTAAGGAATTTCAGTGGCAGCAATTAACGGGAGCACTTTAGTGTGTATTACCTCGTGGTCGGAGCCAGACAAAGGGAAGGATTCGTTGATGGAGGCACGCGGCGGCACCACCCGTTACTCCGCACCCTCTCCCCGAGCAAACATTGTTGCGCCGGGCCAGCGAGTTTTGCGGGCAGTCGGGGCGAAGGGGGCGCAGAGGGTGGGCCCCTCCTCCAGCCTCCTAGCCGAAATCACGGTGAACACCAGCCACGGGCTTCTTTTACACGCCACTTTCCACGAATCCACGGACCGAAGTTCCGGCCAACTATATTTTACATCATCAATCCACGTCAGTCGCCTTATCTCGCCCAGGCCAGCGACGGGGCTCCTCTGATGGACGTTTCAATTTTCCGGCGGAGTTTATTCAACCGATCTATCCGGTGATCGAGCGAAATCAAGTCCAAGAATTTGTTCCAACAACGTCTACCTAATCCCGTCTACCGCGCGCTCGATAAGCTGTTACTCTTCCTCCGAGGGGACACCGCTGACAGTCTGATTTTATAACCCCCTCTCCCCCGCCCTTTCTTCTTCTTCTCTTCACGTAAGTAACCGGGCACCTGGTTGTTCCAAAGGAAAATCTAGATTGATGTAGCCACGAGTGTGCTCTCCATTTAAATGGAAATGCTGAAATAACTTGAAAATCGTCGAAGATATGAAAGAGTTGTTCGATGTCGAGGGGAATATTTTTCCGGCGAAAAACAGCTTCTCCGTATGTGACACCGTGAAGATATTTCCAATTGAAATTTTTTTTCTTTTCTGAACGTCCGGCGAGAGGTTCATTTTCGTTGTACTCGCGGTCTCTATATGGAATTGAATGAAACTTTTCGCCATAGACGGTTTCTCATTTTCGACGCATCGAAAGTTATAACGATTTTAAATTATGTATTACCGGCGTAAAATCAATCTTGCTGCGGGTAATGCGAGCCAATATAACTTTCGAGAGGCGCGTAGATTGAAAAACCTTCATAGCAGAAGCTACTCAGTTTGGTAATGACAATATAAATATGTAGCTGTACGATATCTGAATTTAAGAAAATAACGTCTCCTTCTATTAAAAAAAGACAATATTTTTAGTTGGAATATTTTCGTGCTTTTAATCATTTGGGATGTATTCCAGTGATATCGATTGAATGGTGTACATTTTACATAAAATAATTATAAATGAATGATGTATTTGGTGTAAAATAGAAATTCTACATTCAAGATGATTCAATGTGTGATATCAGAAATGATTTATATAGACATCGCTGAGCGTTTAACGCTACAAGTATCAAACAAGTCGGAGTGACTGATTCCTGTTTTTCTGCTTATACAGTTATTGACGTTTCAAAATATTTCTTTGAAAAGCAAAATATTTCTTAAGTAAATTAATTATTCTGAATTGCTGTCAAGCAATATACATTAATCTCCGTTTAGGATTCGGTGTTAAACTATTGTACACTTCTAGGTATGCTATAACAAAAATTTGTGATATCAGTCTACCATAACATCAAAAAGTACAACTAGTTAATGCACGTTTTGTAATCAACGTTTGCATAGAATCTAATAAACGAGTGATCTCGAAAATATCTACGCTCGCCGATTCTCTCTCATCTCATTTGTTTCGTGCATCAGACTCCCGCATTCGCACACTACGCGAGAAATATAGAGAGAACAAGTAAGAAAATCTGAATGAGAAAACTTAAGAAGAAAATCTGAATCAGAAAAATAGCAAAGACGCGACGTCGGTATCGCAAACCCAGCTTAAAACTCGTGTGTCTCTAACAGTTCGAGTCTGTTCCAAAGGGAAAAAAGGCAAGGAGAGAGGTATCCTGGCGGAGGAAAAGAGAAATATCGAATCGCATCAGCTAAAAGCCAGCCTTCTTCCATTTTTAATTTCCCCCTGCTGTATTTTCCCAACGAACCGCGTCAGCCCTTCCGTACCGCCCTTCCAGACATTTTTCCATCTTCCTAAGTACGAAACGATCCCTGAAAGAAAGCCATGCCCGAGCTTGTACTATCTATATCCATCGATGCGTCTCTCTCTCTCTCTCTCTCTCTCTCCCTCTCTATTTCTCTCTCTTTCTCTCTATTTCTCTCTCTCTCTCTCTATTTCTCTCTCTCTCTCTCTCTCTCTCTATTTCTCTCTCTCTCTCTCTATTTCTCTCTCTCTCTCTATTTCTCTCTCTCTCTCTCTCTCTCTATTTCTCTCTCTCTCTCTCTCTCTATTTCTCTCTCTCTCTCTCTCTATTTCTCTCTCTCTCTCTCTATTTCTCTCTCTCTCTCTCTCTCTCTCTATTTCTCTCTCTCTCTATTTCTCTCTCTCTCTCTCTCTCTCTCTCTCTATTTCTCTCTCTCTCTCTCTCTCTCTCTCTCTCTGTCTCTCTCTCCGACTGGAAATCGCGAAGACGTCGCGCGTATCGGTTAAATGACTTTCCGGAGCATCGCGGCGCGCGATCGTCGATCGTTCTTCTCCGTCTGGCGTCTAGTGGCCATTGTCGTGCCGTTTCTGACCTCGATTACAAGTTTGCCCACCGGCAACTGGCCGGCGTTATTTCGGTTGATCGATGCAACGCACCTGCGTTTGCACACCTGATTTATATCCACGCCACGCGGCTCGTTTTAATCTCCCCTGGCCAGCAGCGCCGCCCCGGCATTTGTAATCCGAGAAAATCGGACGGCGACGGGGGCTACTTGCGAGTCACGGACCGCTGCACGTTTAATGATTCGATCTGTCGATCATTTGTCAGCCAGCCGGATCAGCGGCCTTTCTTAAGTGATTAGTGGATTCGAGGCGTGTTTGCAGGCGGGATGCCGAGCGACTTAGACGAAATGATACCGTCTTTACCGAATTTTCGATGTCGGTGAACCGAAGGGAGACTCTTCAGAAATCGAAACTACTTTATAGAAATAATTGTTTATTTAATAATATAAATATATAAATGTAATAATATAAAATATAAAAATATAATAATATATAGATATACAAATATATAAATTGCGCGTTACGTGCCACGAACGTAATTGCTCAATATGTGAAACAATTCTGAAAACGAAACTAGATGTGTTGCGAAGATATATAATTCCTCAAAAAGTATTATATATAAATTATACATTTATGAAAATATCATTTTCTAAAAAAAAGCGAATGTGTATAAAATAAAGTAACAGACTCGCGTGTTTAATGTGTTCAAAATTTAAGGAGAACGGAATTGTAATTTGAAATGGAAGGGTATTGTAAGACACGATCTGACAATGAACAGGCATCATATTATTTGTGAAGCGGAATAGCCCTGATAAGTTAATTATGTTACTAAAATGTATCGCTTAGGTGAGACAGACATATTCCTTTTTTAAACACCATCTTTATTCTAAGTTATTATTAGCACTGAAGTGACGGCACAGCTTGCACCAAAGTGTGGCTTTAATATGAGTTTAAATTTAATATTTGTTCTGCTTTAATATTTGTTTTTAAGTCGATATATTTAAGGGTTTGCGTTTGAACACGTTTAAAAATATGGATGCTAACTTTCGAGAAGATTTACTTGTATTTGTTATCTCAGGATACTGATATTTTTCTCGGTATAAATAATTTCGTATAAACATTAAAAAATCACCACTACGGTGAAGTGACTTATGCCACTTTCTATTGACGCAAATATTTTTTTATTTCGCATAAAGAAATAAATTTTTGCACTGACAACATCTAAGATTTATTAAAGAATGAGATCCATATCTTGAAGATAAACGACAGCACGAAAAGATGATTGCTATATCGAGGATTAAACATAGGCGCAAATATTTTTTGCGCAGAAGATGCGATATTATTAGCGATATTACAGCGATATTATTTACAGAATAATCTAATATTTACCTTCCATTATTTACCTAATATTTCCCTTTTAACATTTATCTAATATTTGCGACCTTATAATCATCCTAAAGAATTTCTATTTTGCATAAAGATCAAGAGTTTAGTTATATTAGTGGAGAAATTAAATATTAAGATTAAACGTGGTCCAGACTTCGGAGCAGAATGCTCCGAATTTCGGAATAGATTCCGATTAACATTTTCAGCATCGAGTTACGGACGACATCGATTTTAATATTAGTCCAGTGTGCGTGTACCGCGATCATTGGGTAAAGCTCGATCTTCGATCTAGTTTTTATCGATTCGCGATGGCAACACGGCCTTAATGCGCTCGTCGGGACATCGAATATGATAATGTAGAAAGTTATGGTGGCATTAGCATAGTTTCACCGTTTCGTGTGCACACATACACACGCACGCACGCGCGCGTACGCGCGCACACGCGCAGTGCTCCAGCCCATGCAACTGTTCGCGCGAGCGCATGGAAGCCCACTCGCGCGAGACTCGGCTCGTGCCTTCGTTATCTATGCTGACCACATGCCGCGTAATCTTCTTCATTATATCTGCTTGCCTGTTTTACATTTGCATTAAACGAAAATGTTTGCGTACGCGCGTCCCGACCGCGATAACGTCGTGACTTCTGCTGACTGGTGCCCACTTGCCTACCAGCGGTAGCAGCAGCTTCCCTGCTAAATCGGCTCGCCGCGAACGCTATGAACGCTGGGAAGCACCAGACACCGCAGCATGATATTTTCTGCTCGTTGTCGGTCGGTTCAGGCGACCGTCGTTCCACCGTGGATCACATATCAAATCATTTTTTCATTTTCTGCTTGGAACGGTAATCTTGAATGGGAAGAATTGTTTCGCTTGCGCGGCCAAAAGTAGCACCTGCACGGTCAGGTCTTTTACGGCAAAGCGTACCGAATAGAGCGAGCATTAGACAATGATCATTGTAGGGTGCACAGTGGGTACACCCGATACCCCAAAACTCCGCGATTACAAAATCTCTCGGGTTGTAAGGCCGATTACGATAAGCGACGGAATTGATTAGTGTCGCTGTTTGTATAATTAAAGATGAACAGCTGTTTTCATTTTGAAGAATCAATTGAAGAATGAATTGAAGCACTATAAAGCACTCAATTCGATGGTCGAAGTTGAAAGATTATCCGAGTAGTAGACTAGCGTGGGCTCGAGTCTACTGTAGTTGACTGAAGCTGAGTTGACTGACTAACTGAATAGTAGACTAGCGTGAGCTGGAGTCTGCTGAAGCTGAAGAGTTGAGTGTAGTAGACTAGCGTGAGCTGGTGTCTACTGTAATTGACTCAAACTGAGTTGACTGACTAACTGAATAGTAGACTAGCGTGAGTTGGAGTTTACTGTAATTGACTGAAACTGAGTTGACTGACTAACTGAATAGTAGACTAGTGTGAGCTGGAGTCTGCTGAAGTTGAAGAGTTGAGTGTAGTAGACTAGCGTGAGCTGGAGTCTGCTGAAGTTGAGGAGTTGAGTGTAGTAGACTAGCGTGAGCTGGAGTCTACTGTAATTGACTCAAACTGAGTTGACTGACTAACTGAATAGTAGACTAGCGTGAGTTGGAGTTTACTGTAATTGACTGAAACTGAGTTGACTGACTAACTGAGTAGTAGACTAGTGTGAGCTGGAGTCTGCTGAAGTTGAAGAGTTGAGTGTAGTAGACTAGCGTGAGCTGGAGTCTACTGAAGTTGAAGAGTTGAGTGTAGTAGACTAGCGTGAGCTGGAGCCTGCTGAAGTTGACTGAAGCGGATTGACTGCGATTCAGTACTTAGTTGAAATGGACAGCGCGTGCCCGATGAAACAGAGTCGCGGACTAGAGACCGAGCGAGAATGACTGAGTTTAACTGACACTGACTGACGAATGACCAATGACCGATGACCGACGAGTGACTAAAGACTAAATGACGAGTGAACTGACAAATGACTAAGAGAAGAATCGGTTTCGAGTTTTTATACCGTTTCGTGGACAGAAGACTAGAAATTGATTGGCCAGTGACGCGATGGAAGGGGATGTAAAAGTGACGTAGCACGCAGTGCCGCATGTAGCAAGAAACCCTGGATGGGCGCCGAAGCGGTGGGTGCTAGCGATCCTGTTATAAAAAATGCTGCCGATGAAGGTGTGCATTATTCGAAAGTGCAGAAATGACTTTATCGCCGGAAAGAAGACGGCTCGAAAAAATCATAAACTTAGAAACTGCAACGAAGAAGGCTATGGCTCTACGAAATTGAAAGCCTAACGAACGTGACCTTTCGTCGATTGCACGTCGTTCGTTGAAGGACTGTTAATTTGTCTCGCCGAGCCGAAGATTCCCCGTCAATAAATGTTTTTTTAGGGATAAAAGGAAAAGGTAATTCGTCCCGGATAAAGTTAAGCGGACGCAGCTCGAAAATCCCGTTGAAGGACGGAACAGCGGCTTTAATTGTGGCGTTGCAGTCGTCTCGAATATGCGATGCTGGTAGCGCGCGTGTTAATTTTATTGACAAGCGAACTTGTAAACGGCGCTGGATAAATTATTGATATTTCCATCGAAACGGTCCAGATGGTCTCTTTGAACGCCGCCACCTGGCACGCTGCGTCGTTGTTTTTACGATCCCGTTAATGCCCGCGTTCACGCGCGGCGCGATTAATCAGGTTCGGTTAAAAGTTACGGGGGAAGTTTATACGGGCAGGCGCTAAACGTTTCTGTCTGGAAAAAGCCCGAAATGCACGCGCAATTCGTCTTGCTTCTTTGCGCTGGCCGCGGACAAGGCGACGGGCTGGTTCTTGCGGAAATTTGTCGGACGGACGGTTACTCACTGCGAGACGAATAAGTATGATAGTTTCATGGAAAAAGGTGGGAGCAGGTGCAACCATTCGGCCAGTTTTGAAAGAAATATGGCATTAACTAATTTCTGAACAGAACGCAGGGGACGCGATAAGAAACAACATCTCGGGTTTTTCATTTGTCAAGATCTTCCTCCGTCGCGTGTACTTTAAGTAATTGGCAATAACGCTGACTTGCAATTAATGCCAAGTACATTTGTCGTAACTGTAGATATAAATGATTAATTTTATGATTTCAATCGGAAAATTGTGATACAAATCGTGCGAACAAAGGTTTTGCGCTAACTATAAAAATCGTTTTGTTAATGAAAAAAAATTGATAGAAGTAACGCTAAATTTTGTTTAACCTTTGCGTTTGTCCTCGTATTTATGAATTCAAAAATAAATAAATAATTAATTATGTACATACTTTGATATTTCCTCTACATTGAAAATTCTTGTCATATTAAATTTATAACCACGCCTTTGAATTTTTACTGTACTTCTCGTCCGAGGAAGAATGCACAGTTCGAATTTAGTTGCAATTTTAGTGCAATGTTCAACCATTGGGTCATTCAGAAAATTGTCTCGTTGTTCCACGAGAAAAGGAAAGATGATTTTTTAATGTTTCCAGTAAGAAAAGAAATTTTTTGACATTTTTCTGGTAGCCTTGAAATCTTATGCTTGTAGAATTCATGCTTTCAATCGGTAAAATGCCAAGGCAAGTGCATTTTTTTAACAGCCTTACAGAACGAAATTTTGTTGTAAAACGAAGCAACTTTCCGAAACACCTGGTATATTTTTCTATCTATATTACATTTGCATATTCTGTATAAGACTAAGAAGTGAGAAGACTAATTTCGACTCTTACTGTACGAATGAATTATACAGTATCGCCAAAAAAAAAGAGTTGATTGTAGGGAACGTATTAAGAGAATAATAGTCAAACCGCGAACACAGCCTGATTGATTATCCCGGACCAAATCACGGTGATTTTTAATCAAGCCGGTGTATACGCGTTAAATTTCCGTGTCTCGGCACGTTTGGAGCCGCAAATCCTGTACTCTTTGAAACGGCAAAGCTGAACTTTCTGCGGACCACCTTTCGTCGAGTCAAAGGATCGTCTCTGCGTCGTGAGTGATCAGAAAAACGAAGCATCCACATTCTGGTCTTTGATGTCGTGCCTCTGAGTAATTAACGAGTGTTTAAATGCGACCCTCGAGAGGTATCCGAGCACCTTGGTGCCCTGTTCCTGGCTTTTATATGTATATGCGAGCTGCCTTTAGTCCTGAATAAATCGAAATAAATTATTCCACGTATTAGTGCAAATGTATCTTAATTAAAGGTTCCGAGAAATGGAACATAAACTGGGAATATGAAGAATCTACAAGAATTGGCTTCTCGTTTAAGTAAAAATGACAATCGTAATCTATCTTGTTGAACAGTAGGCTTATGGGACCCGTCAAAGTGGGTCGTTCCAAATTTTTTAATTTACGATTATTGAGATCGTAAATATACATTTATTAGACTGAACAAATATATAGTGGTGTGCACAATTATAGACACAAAATAACTTGTACATTCTTACTGGTATCTAAACGAAAACTTAACAAAATATCATACTTAGATATTTCTATTTTCTATTATTTCTAATATCAAAAAGTATGAAAGTATACAAGTAGGTCGATAATTTGACTTTAGTTAGTGTTTTTTGGCAAATCCGGATCACTGTGCGGCGTAGCGCTATTGCGAGTGCGAGATGCCAGTCATAATCGCTCTCCGATTGGTCCGCATTTTTCGTTGGCAACTCGTTAACACGTTCCGTGCCACGTGAACCATCGATGGTACACGCTTGCATGTTTACTTAGTGAACTGAACAAATTGTTTACAAGAAATTTAGAACCGAAGAATCAATTTCCACCGCAGGAATGGGCGTTGATAAGTTTTTGTTACGTTGTTATGTGTACGAGAATTAATAATTGCACGTAATACATCAAGTTTTAGTAAAATATCAAAGTGTGAAGATTCGAGTAAAAAAAGCTCGGCACGGAACGTGTTAAGTATAGTCCTCGCGCGACAAGAAGGCACCTTTGCGCTTATATTCCCCCTCTTACTAGCTGCTCCACTGTCGCAGCTATCAGTCGCTATTCGCCGGCGGCGATCTTCGTCACTGTTTACGGCCAATAGCGTGCGATAGTTGCAGCAGTGGGGCAATTAGAGGGAGGATGTAAACATAGAGTTGCCTTCTTGTCGCGTGAGGACTCTAGTTAACTTCGTTAACTCATTAAATAAGCGGTAACCAACATTTCGACTGTAGAAAAAATTCACTCGAGTCACCTCAGAAATCACCCTCTTTCAAAAGCTTACAACGCTTTCGTCACACCCTATGTACCAGTTGCAAAATTAACGCAACTAAGTAATCGCCGATTTGTTCAATGAAATAAAAAATTTTTTTTACTTGGAACGAAGTTTAATCTGTAATGTATTTTCCATTTTGTTCGACGACCTTTTGCCATCTCTCTGACAACTTGAAAATTCCGCGCTCGTAGAAAGTCTGATCCTTTTCGGCCAAAAACTGAGTTAAGTGAGATTTTACAGCGACATCGTCATTAAAAGTTTTACCACGAAGGGAGTTGTCCAGGGATCGAAATAAGTGGTGATCCGATGGCGCGAGATCAGGGCTGTATGGTGGGTGTAACATCGATTCCCAACCAATATCCATCAATTTTTGCCGAGTGGACAAAGACGTGTGCGGCCTAGCATTGTCCTGCTGGAAAATGACACCTTTACGATCGACCAATTCTGGTCGCTTTTCCTTGACCGCTGCATTCAATTTGTCCAGTTGCTAACATTCACGGATAATAAAAAATAACATGATAATAATAATAATAATTTTATAATATAACATTTACGGATATCATAAAAATGGGAGTGAGAGACATCTATAACTGAAATCGGCAATTATTTAATTGCCAACTTAAGTTGTACACTTAGCGTTCCATGCTCGAACTTGAATGTTTCGAAACAAAACCACTTCTCCGCGCATTCGTTGACAAGAGCAAGAGAACAAAAGACGTTTCCTCTGTCGCTTAGAAAGATCCGAGACGTACACACCGCCGGGAAACACGTTTCCTCGTTTAAGGAGTCGACGTCGACGATATCGGGGGCAGAAGGATTACCAGACGGCGGTCTCAATTCCTGCGGCGCGATTCGGATCACCGCGATCGCATTATCGGTCGGCTCTGCTAATGGGTTCGGGTTGGCGTCATAAATTCCCCCGCGACTATCAGAAAATATCGCAAACGGAATAATTCAGACGTCGCTCGTGTCTGTTAGGAGTTGATCCGCGGGCAAATGTACTTATCCATGCAATCAAAGTTCAAAATATACGGGTACCTTTCTTTGTGAGAAAAATTCTGTTCGAACTTGTACGTTTCGATAAACAAAATACCTGTGAAACTTCTGCGAAAAGAGCTTTTGCCTCTTGGGAACTTCTTCAACGTGTTCTCGGGGAACTTTTCGGAATGTTCTCGTGGAACAGAATATCAGGATCTATACATTATGAGTTTAAGATTTAAGTTTAAGGCGAAAGAGATCAAATTCCTCCAGTATGTTTATTATAAAAGTTCCTATGAAATCAATAGAACACCGATTTAATGTCTGTTAGATTAAATTAACAGTATTGTGTAATGTTCCTTAGAAATGAAGTAAAGGGTATGGAAAATCAAAACGTATATGTATTATAGTTTTAATTGAAATATTGAATATGAAAAGAACCAATTTCATTTCGCAAGCATAGGACTTTAATTATTTCTATAATCATTCAGTGTAAACTTTAGTGTTCAAAAGGCCCGTTCCAGTGAAGATACGTGTGTCTTAATACATAATCTGATAAATTACTTTTCAAGGAATTATTTTTGCTTTATAACCGGAGTAATAGTGTCATAATATTATTCTTTAAATAATGTTCGGTACTTGTTACGATATGTTTGAGAAATTCCTTTATCTCAATAAACACTGGAACTACTCAACTAGTCAAAACGAGTGGCTTTTGACGTTTTCTTTCACAAGTACTGAAATTATGAAGACGTTTCTATGAGAAATGTCTTGGTCAACTTTTTTTATTCGAGCATATAGCATAACAGAAATCGTACGAAGTTCGAGTAAAATCAATTTTGTCATTGTTATAAAATAATATACATTAGTTGCCTTGGGATTATGTAGTTCTAGTGCTAACAAAATATGTGTTAGAGAACAATTTTTATTCTTAAATTTTATTAATTCTAATCACACCAAAACTTTTATTTCAGGAATTCTTTTACATCTGACCTCGTTGGAACTTACAATAATATTATAATATATGTTATATTATAATATTATATTTTATATTATTATAATATTATATAATATTATTTATATTATATATATAATATATAATATACTGTTATTATATATAATATTATCATATATATATAATATATGTTATATATAATATCTTTCTTCAGAAAGTACTATTATGCAGTAAATTTCAATGCAGCTTATGAAGACGTTTCTGAACCTTTTTGAACCCTGGATATGTTGATGACGCGACTATTGTTGTTTTAATAAATAATTTGCCATTTTTACAAGTTTTCTTCTGCCATTTTTACCAGAGCTTTTCATGAAAAATAATGCTTCCATTCTCGCAGCATCGATTCGTAACGCGCAAGCTTGTTTAAAATGTAAAAAATGCAAGCCTTAATGGAGATTTAATGAATTGTTCGTCTTGTTTGTGACCAGATAAAGTCCTCAATCTCAAGTATCAGTGACTGATTAATTCCAATTACTGAAAAAGAGACTTGAACAATTCTAATTTGCATAAAGGGTCCGCAATGAATTTATCACCTTCAGCATCCAATTTAAACCTTCTCGACCGTCCTCCATTAGCACTTCCTTTATTTTTCCAGTTTCCTTGACACCCTTGATTACTTCTTTCATGGACTCTGATGTTTCCCTTTCCTTTGTATGCATTGCGCAAAGATTGTTCCCCTCCGCTTTCCAATATCGATTCGCCTTCTATTCGTCCTAACATCTCAATCTCATTGTCACTTCCAATTGTTTCCAACGATCTCCTTATTTTAAACAATTATTATCTTATTTTCCTTCAGCTATATATACTTTTTCTTGTCTTTCCATTCTCTTTCTTCTGATCATTCGTCGATTGTTTTCATTCTGAAGACCATTCTTCACGCTCAGTCCTCTCTACAAAATCTTTTTTCTTACATTCTTCATTTGCTGTCTTTAAATTATTATTGATTTATTCGAACGTGATAGTAGTCAAGCAGTTAGCGATTATTGCTATTATGTATTAACGATCATTATGTTATTACGTATGTGTGTGTGTTAATGTTTAGTAAGTAGGTGTTTTTTTCTTTTTCTTTTTTTGTTATTACAAGTAATAGCAAAATTTAAAAAAAAAGCATTTTAGCCATCGACTTGGTCCAGTTTCAAAAAAGTTATTGAGTTTCCTAAGGTATATGTACACTTTTGTGGGCCACTATACTTAGAATGTCATTGAGATTATTTGTCTTAAATAATATTGCACTGCTCTGTAGATAAATTTCGTCTGCACAAAATTTCTCCTCTCACATTTTGTTGGAATAATTTTTCGCTTACATATTTTATGCATCTTCTTACCAATGCGATGTATCAAAATGAATATATTCATATTTTATTATTCGTCATTCATATTTATATTATATTATAATTATATAGTATAATATAAATATATATATTATATATATTATTATTATTATATATTATATATATATCATTATTATTATATAATTATGTTTTCTCTATATATTCATATTTTATTATTCGTCACTCATATTTTGATATATATATATATATATATATATATATATATATATATATATATATATATATATATATAATATATATAATAATAATAATATAATATATATTATATATAATATAATAATAAACATTCGTAAAAATATGAATGTATAGAGAAAACAGTTCTCGAAAGAGAACAGCGATGAACATTTAACTTTGCGGCGATAATTAAACGTTTATCAACGTCTCCAATGATCATCAGTGCTACAAGCGCTCTTCGGTTCGTACTGTAAACGATGTTTCGGGAATGGAAACAAACGTTACTTCGTAGAAACATTTATGCGATCGGAACGAATATTAAAAAACGTATCGATAAATCTGTACGCTTTCGCTGCTGAATGCGATCGTAGGCAAAATTAAAGTTCGCCGCATGAAATTTTATGACCGCTATCCGTGATATCAGCTTATTACCAGCGAAACTTCCGGGCAAACGAAACGACCGGGAGTTTGAGCCGCAGCGAATGTTTTAGAAACTTCGTTGAACCGTGACATTCGTCTCGATTAAAATCGCACGAATAATGTTTCGTTTCATTGATAAATTATTGCCGGCCGAGATTTACGGACATTATGCCCGGGTTAACGAAAAACATCCACGCGTCGTCGTTACTGCGCGGGGAATGCGTTAAGAATAATATTTTATTAATAATATCGATTTACTGCGCGCAAACAATTGCACGAATTTCCCGATATTATTCAAGCATTCTGTAAAACGGATTATCATTTGTCATGAAAATCGTGCACTATAATGCAAACACAAATTGATTATTCTCCGCGTTAATTTCTATCGAAATTAAATCATCCCGTTAAATTATTCTCTTTGTGCGCGTGCATACGTCATCTTCCGTCTTCTTGACGGAATGACAATGTGCTCTGACACGTTCAGAAAATTATTTATATATATTATAATTACATTTAAGAGAGCGGCATTGTAAAAATCTACGTAATCGCATAATATAAATGACAGTGTTAAACAGTCGAATTCTAGATCTATTACAATATCTGTAATTACATGGATTTTTGTTGTTGAAATCACCGATTTGTATCAACATTAGCATAATATAAATGATAGTGTTAAACAGTCGAATTCTAAATCTATTAAAATATCTGTAATTACATGCATTTTTGTTGTTGAAATCACCGATTTGTATCAACATTAGCATAATATAAATGACAGTGTTAAACAGTCGAATTGTAAATCTATTAAAATATCTGTAATTACATGCATTTTTGATATTGAAATCACCGATTTGTATCAACATTAGCATAATATAAATGATAGTGTTAAACAGTCGAATTCTAAATCTATTAAAATATCTGTAATTACATGGATTTTTGTTATTGAAATCACCGGTTTGTATCAACATTAGCATAATATAAATTATAGTGTTAAACAGTCGAATTCTAAATCTATTAAAATATCTGTAATTACACATGGATTTTTGTTATTGAAATCACCGGTTTGTATCAACATTAGCATAATATAAATGACAGTGTTAAACAGTCGAATTCTAAATCTATTAAAATATCTGTAATTACATGGATTTTTGTTATTGAAATCACCGATTTGTATCAACATTAGCATAATATAAATGATAGTGTTAAACAGTCGAATTCTAAATCTATTAAAATATCTGTAATTACATGCATTTTTGTTGTTGAAATCACCGATTTGTATCAACATTAGCATAATATAAATGACAGTGTTAAGCAGTCGAATTCTAAATCTATTAAAATATCTGTAATTACATGGATTTTTGTTATTGAAATCACCGGTTTGTATCAACATTATGCACACAATATATTTTTATCTCGTTATAAGAACATGGCTGCAGCCGTGGAAACGTCAACGATACGCGAAGAATTTGAATTTTAAACGCGTTCTCGATGCAACGGACACCATTCGCACAGATTAATATTCCATTGCAATAAAAGAGAGGTTTTCTGGGCCGTTTCTTTCGTTCAGCGAATAATAAGTGGACCAGCTACCACAACGAGCACTTTTTACGTTCCCCTCCGTTACTTGACTTTTTCTATAGCTAAAAAGCATCATTTGAACTCGGAAGACGACCGCGGATTTTAAATATTTATAGACAGCAGCACGTTTGAATCTCGGAGTGGCAAGGAATTCAATAAACTTTAACGAGGTTTGGATCGTATTTAGAACTTGTAGAAGTTTTAATATAGCACAAATCTAAAGTAAAAATATTAAATAAATATTAAAGTAAAAATATTAGGTTGTGATGCACATGAAATGGCGATTCTTCAAATTGATCGATTTCGTTTAACTTTGATGAATGAAGGTCAATGTTCGATGGCGAATATCATGTGATATGTATATTTTCTATAGCCTAATGTTTCCATAGCGCGCAATATTAGTTGAAAACTTCACGTTACGTTCGAGTTATAACGCTAAAAAGCGAACGATGGATTCCAAAAAAATTCGATTTATTAATTTACATGAATTTAAATTAGGACATAATACTCCCTCCCCCCCCCCCATGGAAGCAGTGCGAAATATTAATGAAGTATTCGACGTATGCACAGTTAATGAACGCACCACATACCGATTCTTTCATAACTTTGAGCAGGCAATTTTAATCTCCAAAACGAATCTCCCATAAAAAATCTCCCATATACAGATCATCGATAATATTAAATAATACAAACTTCATCGAAAAGATGCTTATCATTGATTAATAAAGCTTCTTTTGGACAAAGTTGCAGTAATTTTAATATTTACTTAGAAATCCGCCATTTCATGCGCAACAACATAATACATTCACGTAAAAAATAACAACGCAATAAATATTTAAGTAACTGTAAATTAGGGATTATTTATCTTATTTTCTTATTATATTTATCTTATATTTATCTTATTTTCTTATTCTTATAGGGATTATTTATCTTATTTATCTTATTTTACTTATTTTACTTATTTTCGCAAGATAAATGAGATTTTAATTAAATCTAGTTTCCTTCTTTACTTTAATAATAATATGCAATTAATATAATATGCAATTTATTAATATTAAAATAATAATATGCAATTTTTATCGATAAAGAACCGTAAAAAAATAAGTGCGAGATGCCAGTCATACTTGCTCCCTGATTGGTCCGCATTTTTCGTTGGCAACTCGTTAAGTATAGTCCTCGCGCGACAAGAAGGCACCTTTGCGCTTATATTCCCCCTCTTACTAGCTGCTCCACTGTCGCAGCTATCAGTCGCTATTCGCCGGCGGCGATCTTCGTCACTGTTTTCGGCCAATAGCGTGCGATAGTTGCAGCAGTGGGGCAATTAGAGGGAGGATGTAAACATAGAGATGCCTTCTTGTCGTGTGAGGACTCTAGTTAACTTCGTTAACTCATTAAATAAGCGGTAACCAACATTTCGACTGTAGAAAAAATTCATCCAAGTCACCTCAGAAATCACCCTCTTTCAAAAGCTTACAACGCTTTCGTGACACCCTATGTACCAGTTGCAAAATTAACGCAACTAAGTAATTGCCGATTTGTTCGATGAAATAAAAAATTTTTTTTACTTGGAACGAAGTTTAATCTGTAATGTATTTTCCATTTTGTTCGACGACCTTTTGCCATCTCTCTGACAACTTGAAAATTCCACGCTTCTTTACTTTAATAATAATATGCAATTAATATAATATGCAATTTATTAATATTAAAATAATAATATGCAATTTTTATCGATAAAGAACCGTAAAAAAATAAGTTCGAGATAAAGCGGGCAAGTGAGAGACGACAAACGATATGATAACGAGGCAAACCGGTCGTCGTCGTTCTTGTAAACATCATCGAAGATACCTGGACGGTCGAGCGTACGACAGCGGCAGTGTGTGTTCGTATCGAATTTGTCGGGTGGAAACGGGACGACAAACAGATTTCGAGCGACAGCGTTGAAACGCGCGAAATATTTGCTTTGCCAGTTTCGCACTTGCCGCTCGCATATATTTGGTGAAAAACGCAGCTCGCGGAGTCCGGCCCGTGTTTGCGTAGCCAGTTGAATCGCGACCGATACGGGAAAAGTGCATCGTGCACGGCTAAAAAGCTGATCGCCCCCCCCCCCCTATGTTTATCCGCAAATTAAAATAAACGAGCCCCTGCCGACGCGGAGCTGTCATTGTCGAGCATCGTTTGCGCGGTAAACGCATTTCAAATGATTCTTGTGCATCGTAGCCATAAGCGATATTTGCCTCGAATCGCATGAATTAGCGCAACATTGTGAATGTACAGAGTGTGTTCCGACCTATGAGAGAACATGCCGAACCGATATTGCCAAATCGCAATAGGACTTTGGTGTGGAATGCAGTAATACGGATTTAAGTTTGAAAGATTCTGCAGTCGGGGTTCAAATTCTCGCGTAACGATGCAGAGTTCACCTTCTGGAAAGCGACTCGAACACTAGGCGACAAAGTGAAAGAGTGAATACAGTAATTTCTCCCAGAAATGTTTGAAGGCTTGAATCGAAATCGGCAGATCTGAGAATACTAAGTCGCGACTCTTCGGGCCTCGCGGCTCGCTTTTATAGAAACTCGGCAAAAGATCTCGAAAGTCGGCGAAAAAAGACAGCGGTCAGCTTATCGGTGCACATTGATATGAATACCAGCAAAAACTAAATTTGCAACAAAGTAAATTTCATCGGCAGTAATTCTTGTTTTACCGTTTCAATTATAACTTCAATGGAGAACAAAAATTTTTCCGATGAAAATCGGTCAAAATTTCATGTAAATATAACAATGTTTAAAAGTAATTTATACGTCGTGATCGGTCTCAGTATCATCGAAATAATGTCAATAATTTACTGATGCTATAATCGAAAAGGGAACAATAATGATCTTCATTATTGCATAATTATACTACGCTCCCGGCAACTGGTCTAAAACTTGCAGATGTCTAAGATTCAAGTGAATATTACCGTAATTAATTAGATCCAAAAATAATTGCAGTTCATCCCAAAAAATAAACATTGCTGCTCCAGACATAAATTCGAGAATCTATTAATTACTAATCAATAATTACACAACGACTCTTTATCGATTCGTTATTAACCCTTTGCACTCGAATGGCGACTCTGAGGCGCCACTAAAAATTGGTGTACCATTTTTCAAAATCATTCTAAGAGCATCGGACTTGTTTCTACTTGAAAAGAAACTATTAAAATTGCATTGTACTTGTCAACAGACTCAATTTCATGCGCACAAGTCGCAATAAATTATATAAAATAGAACCACCGTAGATCAGAAATCATGTTTTGGATTTCGAATTCAAATAGCTTCGACCGCAAAGGGTTAAATCACGAATATGCTAAAAGAATCGCCGATCAAGTATCACGAAATTACCGACGTATACGATGACAAGATCGCATGTACTCGCAGACTGAAAGCACGAAGCGTGAAGATAAAAATTATAATAAAATACAACCTCCTCGATTCCTGTTTCAGCGAATTTCGCCTTGTAACGACATGTCTCCGCACACATCGACCCCGAACACCGACCGTGCTGAAACATGTCGCGCCGTAATCGTCATTACCAAATTTCCGGTCGAAGTTTAATGAAAATTTCACTCGCGCGAGCGACGAAAATACCGATCGAGACCGTCGAAATATCAGCCTCGAAATCGCATTTAGTTCTCCCATCGATATGGCGGATTTAAATTCGCGTCGAAATTCCGTCGACAGGGTCGCGCGACGGTGTTTCTTTCCTCTTTTTTTTCTTTCCATTTAACCCTTTGCACTCGAGTGGCGACTCTGCGGCGCCACTAGCAATTGGTATACCATTTTCCAAGATCATTGTAAGAGCATCAAATTCGTTTATATTTTTCAAAAAACTGTTACAATCGCATTGTACTCGCGAACAGGCTCAATTTCATACGCACGAATCGCAATAAATTCTATCAAATAGAAAATCGTAGATCGGCGAATGTGTTTCGGATTTCGAATTCAAGTAGCTCCGACTGCAAAGAGTTAAACAGATGTCCAGTGATCTGTTTAAATCACGCGACAAAGAGAGGACCGTGCAGGGTCCAATGGAAACTGGCGCTCGGATCGTAAAGCATCGGATCGAGGACGATCGGCCGGATTCCAGGGAACGGTTCCCGGTCAGTGAACTTTCATTTCGTACGTAACGTAAACGGAATCAGAGCCGGGTAGCATCGTGTTTGCATGACTAAACAACCGGTTCAATTTCCTTTCAATGGCGCGGCGCAACAAGAAGCCCCGTCCAGATACTTTTTTCCTGGCAAACCCCGACAAAAGATCCAAAAGCTGCCGCGCGCGATACAATTCCGCTACGCCTTTCAATCCCGACGCAATGCAACCACCCCCTCGTGTCCGCTGTTCCTCCGTCTCCTCCCTGACCCCTCGGATTCCCACGGTCTCCCTCGGTTCCCCTTTTTTCCCCTAAACGTATCCCACCGGTGCTTCGGGCGCCGCGCAACGTGACCGTCCATCTTTTCAATGCAAACAACGCGGCTTCAATTAACACGTTCGCTTCCACCATCTGTTTCGGCAGCGGTGTACACTGTTATGTTTTATTAATTGCAACGTGCCTCCTCTGTGGAGTACGAACCGAATTTCCGAAGGAAAAGTTATCGATTCGCCGAGCATCGCGACGTACGTCGAGTCGCGAAAGTATGGGGACGTCTTTTAAGACGGTACAACTTTTGAATACAGTAATTATTGTAATCTGTGCGCCTGATTCGCGCACAGATCGCGCACAAAATTGCGCACAAAATCTGAGCGTAGATTTGGGGAAATTACGGTAATTGGGCCAGGCGAGCTAAATTTGCTGAGACGTTGACGTAATTCGTTGAAGTGATAAAAAGATACAAATTAGAAATATTGAACAAAAAATCTAGAAATAGAACAAAAAGATAAGATAATTCAGTTTTTCTTCAACCTCCCTATCTGAGCCTAGAGCAATCAATTTAAACAATACGTTTCATACTATCTCAGTAACTTCTAAGCGCGCTGAAAATTGCATTGAAATCGACTGACGCAGTTCTTAGAGTTGTCGATCGAAACTGTCGCCAATTGTAGAAAACTGCGATTTTCGCAATCTTTAACTTATCTGTAACTCGTAAGAATGTTCCTTAAACATTGTTTAGTAAACTAGTGGCTCTGAGATCTCAGAATGATACAAGTCATTTAGTCTAATTTATTTAGTCTAATAATTATTTATTTAGTTATTTATTATTTAGTTATATTATATATATATATATATATATATATATATATATATACTATAGTATATATGTAGTATATATGTAGTATATATAGTATATAGTATATATATATATAATATAGTATATATGTATATATTATTTAGTCTAATAATTATTTATTTAGTTATTTATTATTTAGTTATATTATATATAATATAACTAAACGCCAATATAAACGCCAATAAATTATATATAATATAACTAAATAATAAATAACTAAATAAATAATTATTAGACTAAATAATATATACATATATACTATATTTAATATATTATATATATTATATATAGTTATATTTATTATTTAGTTATTTAGTCTAATTTCACCGGTCTGTGAGACTATTACTAATTACTTATTCATCTGTGTTGATGATATAATTGTAAGCAAAACCGTAAAATTGTGATAATACAAACGTTTTTAATTTGCCTCTGCGTGGCAAACACGATCCAAATATGCGGACTTCACGTGAGCCAGACTTAAAACGACCTTTTTCACACGAATAAATCATGATATTATCAACAAGAGATAATAAAACGCTACTTCCACTGACGCTCTTCCACTTCTCCGACGAAGGCACGATTTCAAAATCTACATACCAATTGGAACATTAATTAACGATCACTCAACTTCGTGCATAAACACCAGATATTTTGAAACCCAAGAAACGTGATAAATAACAAAAGCAAACATAACTTGTGAGAAGAGTCGCGAAGCAGCAAAGAACATCACGATGAAACGCGATTTTTGTTGAGGTTTGTTGAGTTTCGAATATAGTTTATCCATTGTTAACACACTATGCGTGGAAGAGAGGTATTAACACCTTTTTAAAACATTTAATTCTTTTCGATTTCGTTGTGTATTTGAAAGAATCCCTCTGCGAAATCTTAAAAATCCTCATTATACATACACAAGTATGTATGTATAATAAAATAATATATATATATAAAATAATATCAAATAATTGCTTCCAATGTTCCGTAAACCTAACGATAAATACCATCCGCCGCCAAGAGTATGAAAGTAAAACGCCTCTATTGATCATGAAAAATTAATAGAAACAAACCAGTCACTTTCCCCAGGCTCAACAACAAACAATGTTATTAGCCGAGAGAAAGAAACGGATCTCCCTTCCGAACCATTCGTACAAAGTATTGACAACGAAGACACGTGGAAAAGTGGATCGTAGAGAGGATCGCGTAAATATTTGTCGTTGAACTCTCTATTTCGTAGAAAATCGCCATCCATTTCAAAGGAAAATATTATTTAATGTTTTCCTGGTAAAATATCGTTTAACCGAAGGGCGAGCGCGTGGGAGGGCCGGGCGATCGAAGAGGAGGAGCAGAAGAGAGGACGACTCGTTACAGCCACGCAGGAACGTTCCGCAAGATCGATCGAGTTCTCAGCGGAAGTGCACGCTGCGAACGAACTCGGAAGGCACGGGCCATTGGCAAGCCAGCGATCATCGATACGTCCGACGTTGCTCACGATAAAGTATCCTCGGTGCTTCGCTATTTGAACGTCGCCGACCTCCTCGGTTGTCTAGATAAAGGATCGCCGTGTTCTGCGGGATCCTTTGGGCCGGGGCACGCGCGCGCGAGCGCGGCTTTTATCATCCTTCGTCTGCTCTTCGTCGGATACACGAGCACGCCGGCATGAACGAGAATCCCTTTTGTACGAACGGGGATGCTCCGAGACGTACGATTGAGACGGATCACGTTGCTCGATTACTGCCCGTTCTTTCTTGTCCAATTGCCCGCGAAAGAGCCCTTTCCCGATGATAATACATACTTCCTGTCCTCTTCTTCTTGCCTCTCTTATTCCAACCCCCTACTTCTTGTTACCGTTTGAACCGTACTCGTGGAACCTTGCCGGATTTTCAGTATACGGATGCTTAACCTGTTTAACCCTTTCGCTACTACGGACCACTATAGTGGCTTTCCATATGGTGCCACTGAGGTACTACGGACCACTATAGTGGCTTTCCATTTGGTGCCACTGAGGTACTACGGACCACTATAGTGGCTTTCCATATGGTGCCACTGAGGTACTACGGACCACTATAGTGGCTTTCCATTTGGTGCCACTGAGGTACTACGGACCACTATAGTGGCTTTCCATATGGTGCCACTGAGGTACTACGGATCACTATAGTGGCTTTCCATATGGTGCCACTGAGATACTACGGACCACTATAGTGACCTTTCATAAGATGCCACTGAGGTACTATGGGCCACTATAGTGGCTTTCCATTTGGTGCCACTGAGGTACTACATACCACTATAGTGGCTTTCCATTTGGTGCCACTGAGGTACTACGGACCACTATAGTGGCTTTCCATTTGGTGCCACTGAGGTACTACGGATCACTATAGTGGCTTTCCATATGGTGCCACTGAGATACTACGGACCACTATAGTGACCTTTCATAAGATGCCACTGAGGTACTATGGGCCACTATAGTGGCTTTCCATTTGGTGCCACTGAGGTACTACATACCACTATAGTGGCTTTCCATATGATGCCACTGAGGTACTACGGACCACTATAGTGGCTTTCCATTTGGTGCCACTGAGGTACTACGGACCACTATAGTGGCTTTCCATATGGTGCCACTGAGGTACTACGGGCCACTATAGTGGCCTTTCGTATGATGCCACTGAGGTACTACGGGCCACTATAGTGGCCTTTCATAAGATGCCACTGAGGTACTACGGACCACTATAGTGGCCTTCTATATGATGCCACTGAGGTACTACGGACCACAATAGTGGCTTTCTATTTGGTGCCACTGAGGTACTACGGATCACTATAGTGGCTTTCCATATGGTGCCACTGAGGTACTACGGACCACTATAGTGGCTTTCCATTTGGTGCCACTGAGGTACTACGGACCATTATAGTGGCTTTCCATAAGATGCATTATATTGCATAATGTTTTATTTCCTCTCATACTGTAAATTGAAGAGCGCATGCTAAGACGTTATAAAATACCCTGGAATAGCCTTTATTTATAAATACCCTTTGGAGAAAAATTTTTTCGTTCGAAAAATTCATTCAATTCAAACAGCTTAGGTTCTCCGCCGACCGCCGCGGAGTACCGACTTCCGCTGACGATCGCCGTCGCGTAGCGTGCAGTGATGTCGCAGCGCTCTGTTCAGCAGAAGTACCGCGACGGAGAATCCGCCCGTAGCGAAAGGGTTAAGGATACCGTAGATAATGTAAACAGAAGGATGTGCAGTACCCTTCTATCGGAAACTGATGGGCACTTTGAAATAACTCTCTCATATGTTGTTCGTCGTATAACAATATGGATCGTTTATCTTGAAAGTGGTGTAAGTCCTTTTTTTAAGAAAATGAGATACGACGTAATTTATGCTTGATTTAGTGTGAACTTTTTGTTTGTAACTAGTTAGTATTTAATGTCTTGAAAAATGCCAATGCTTTGTTCGATTTAAAATTGGCCGGTGAAAGAAATTGTTTAATCATTGATTATGAAAGCGGTGTAAGTCCAATTTCCATCAGGATGCCAAGCCTATTACATACGAAAAATATAAGGATACGCAGCAGCTGTTACCTTGTATACCTCCTGTGCATCGTGAATATTTCAAAACACTGCCACATGAAGAGCATAAATAATTAATAATACGAATATCTTGTGTTAAGTTTAACGATATATAAATATACTTAACGTTCAAAATAAAAAGTGCTAATGCTATTTTATTTCTTGTTGTTATTTACAAACAAAATTGGATTAATATGAGATATATTTTCAGTGATATTTGTTATTTCAAAATTGAAATTAAATGATATTTACAATTGACTAATTATATGAAAGTGATGTAAGTCCATTTGCAGCCTGGAAATTGTATATCGTTTTAGTTAAATTCGCCTAAAAGAAATTTGTATAATCAAATTACATATTGATAAATTAGTACAAACATTCCCAGACTTCACGTAATTAACCTATATTTTTTAATTTGTTAGATCTGCTAACATTCGATTTTCTCGAAACGAAAGAAAGTGGACTTGCACCACTTTCAAAATAAACGATCCATATCATGAAAAAGGTAAAAATGCCCAATATCATGAAAGAATGCACGAGCAGTTACAAATGCACAATAAACGTTGTGTCCTATTTAGAAGGAAGCTAATTGCTTGGCGAAATTATGCAGTGACATAAGCAACCTTGATTACCTATCGTACATATTACATCCACTTGTAACGCTGTAGATTATAATCCTACAGGTGGTCGTTAATTGCTACTAAGCTGATACGACGATAAACAAATAAATATATAAAAAAATACAAAGATTATCGAATGCGTTATATTTGGGTAAATTAAAACGTACTTAGTGAATATTTTCATGTAGTCCGTATAATATGTTATCTCTATCGTTGTTTATAACAATGTGTTATTTTAAACTTCCCGAACATTATTAAACAAATAGATACAAATTTTTGTTGTCTATTTGCAGGCCACATTCAGCTCTTTTTCTCGAATCAAATACATTTCTTTCAAATTAAATAACGTATTAAATTATATTATATTTATTCTTTTATTTTATTTATTTTATTATTTATATATCATATATATTATATTAATTCGTATTGAATTATATTTTGATTGCAATATAGTTTAAGAAAACGAAGTAGAACAGCTTGATGTGCAGAACGGTGAATTTGATTTGCGACAGAGTGACAATTCCGACTAAAACGATAAGCTAATGTTTTGAAATCTCGTTAGCACGCAGAATGTTTCAAAAACTTGATCGAATATTCGTATCTGTTGGTCAGTTCTACTGAAACTGAAACATTATCCTCCAGAACAACAGCACATACATATTGTTACGTTTTATATCCATTTAACACTTTGTCTGCCATGTCAACCATATATGGTTGACGGAATTGATTATGTTAATTGTGGAAATATTTCTTCATTCTCAATTGTTGTGAATATATTAATTTGCCAGTTGAACGAATATCACAATGAAATTTAATTCCGCGTTGTTAAAATTACTCCCCAGAATAACACAGCGCATACATATTGTCACGTTTTGTTTTGCTTTTAACAATTTCACTGCCGCGTTACCCATACATGGCTAACGCTAATTGCTTGCAAATTGGTCGAAAATTAATTGTTAGGCTAACCTATTACATCTTCCTAAGTTGATCAGGATCCGTGAAACGTAAAATTGTCGAGAAAGTTAATTTATCATGAACGACACCGTGTTTCGATTTCAAAAAATTTGTTTAAATGAGGTGCATTAATTTTATGAAATGTTCGATGTAACTCTCTCCTTCGTGACAGTCAAAGTGTTAAAGATGTTCACCTTCTTCGATATTAATTATTTAGAAATGAATAGTTTACGTTCTTACGTCGTGATTTCTTTGCGAGAAAGCTTACTTGCTCGTTCTGACCTCAATTTTATCAAATGTGTAAACTCTTTCGATCATTTATGAAAAATGTATCTAGTCCATAATTGATTATTGTTACTAGTGGCCGAAAGTCTCAATCCTTATAAGTAAGATCAACATACTAGAAAATATAGTAGTTTGAACAGCTCTAGGGTATTGTAAATGCACTGCTACTAATATAAAGATAGTTGAACCGAAGCTAATGTTATTACGTTAATCGATATTTTAGTAAAGTACTCGCCAATAGCAATTTTTGCATGTGTTATCAGTCCATCGGAAGACATCGTTACTTAACCAGAAATAGAAGATTCAAGACCATTTACAATCGAATTCTTAACTAATGTATTTCTTCAATTTATGAAATTTATTTAAAAATAATTATATTATAATTTAAAAATAACCTCTTTGCGAGAAAGCTTCGTCTCGAATTTGATGTTTGTCTAGACGCTTTCGTCTTCGATAACCGTCTCGCCAAAGCGCAACTGCCAATATATTAACAGGCTGAGAGCCCACGAATAGATCGCAGAGTTTCCGGATATTGGATCCTCGAATTATAGCGGTCTCGTGAGGACGGGGCTTACCGGTATATTTATTTTACGTCGTCCGAGGTCTACTTAGCGGCCGGTTAATGGAGACACGAAATACGAGCTCAGTGGAGATTGGTAGTAATTGGCTTAAGTCTGTCGTTCGAGGCAGGTACTTAAGGAATAAAGATCGCCGAGTATGAGACCGGTGACGTGTGTCCGGCGGAGATGTTCCTTTTTAATTGGACGTGTCTCTTGACCTCTACGATCGTAAAGTGTTCTTCGTACTTTCCATTCGTTGTGAAAAATTCGGAAAACCTAGGCGAGTATGCGACTCCTTGTTAGTACAAAATAGTTTGCTTGTTAGTACTAAAAATATATATACTTGTAGTAGATCATGTTGCTCTACACTTTCAAATACGGAGCAATAATTC
The DNA here is from genome assembly GCF_051020955.1 of Megalopta genalis. Lineage (NCBI taxonomy): Eukaryota > Metazoa > Arthropoda > Insecta > Hymenoptera > Halictidae > Megalopta > Megalopta genalis. The sequence continues at coordinate 1,964,995 of NC_135030.1, forward strand.
GATAATAATAATTATATTAATACCCGGAGTAATAATTATATTATATATTATATATTATTATTATATATTATATATATTATATATTATAATAATTATATTAATACCCTAGTCAAATTATATTATTAAAAACCGAACAGAACTTTCCGGTAGACCTAATATAAACAAATGACACAATTAAAATGTACGCGAGATTCTTCATGGTACCTTCTTCCTTCCGTCGTCTTCGTCGGAGATAAAAAAAACTTGACGAATTCGGCGGACAGACTTCGGAAAACTTGAGACTGTTTCAGAAAAGCAGACAGTCCGGAAAAATCGTGCACGGAATCTCGATCCCGACGTCCGTTCGAGTGGAAATGCAAATGTTAGAGCGAAAAAACCACCGAACAATGAACCTGCGCCGCTGACACGCCGCCGATAAGCTTAATCGGCAACTGGTAGCTATCGGTTTTCGTTCGACATTCCGGTTACACCACGACGACTTGGCCCGTTGTATCGAAACAAACACTTGCAATGTCGGAGCGGATAAATGAGAAAATGGGGGCAAGGGGTTCGACATCCCCGCGAAAGGGAACCGGGGGTCGCGCCGTGGCATCCCGTTTTGCCCTGGAAACGCCAATCACAATGGTGAAACACGGTCCTTTCCTTCGAGCAATCGATCATAGCCTCGGAGAGGACGAGAGAGAGAGAGAGAGAGAAGAGAGATCGCTTGCCTTTTCCGAGAGTGTTTCTGCCAGATAACTGGAAATTCTCTTTGAGTAGGTGACAGCTTTATCCCGATCAAAAATGGAAACAATCCATCGAATGGGCGGGCGAACTCGTTTCTACTTCTTTGCGTGAGAGTTGATTACAGTAGGCTCCGTGTGACGCTAATGCGAGGTTTGCCTCCACGAGTTCCCGCGAGAGACGCTAGTGAAACATCGGTGTTCACCGATACATTGCAATCAGTGTAAGCCTATTAAATAATTGACAATAATTGGTAATCAAATTGAGAGAAATAAGGATTTCGAAAATTAGCTGCAGATGAATAATAATGTTATTCTGATATAGTGATGATAAGAAGTACTGTATTTGTTATAAGATGACATGCAAATGAACTTGACCGTAAGAGAAACGAAAGAAAAATGTCGATGTTTATGTGAAATGTCTTATCGATTGATTTTTTACATCAACTTCTATTCTTCAAAAAATTGTTCTAGAAGGATAGCCTTAGGTCATTGAAAAAAAACATTATTTTTCTGGATTGTTAATTCACTGCCACTTATGCCATCGAGATTGCCACCAAATTATCGAGCTTTCCCCATTTGAGTTCACAATGAAGTAATTAACAATAACTACAAACAAATGAAATTGACATGGCAAACATTTTCTCGTATTCGATGCGAACAGAAACAATGAAGAATTATTGAAACGCGATAACAAACACGGAAGTGACTGATTTTCCCCAATTAACCCTTTACACTCGAATGTCTGCTCCCAAGGGACATAGCAACACTGCTGTTAGTTATTTTACTTTCAAAATTAATAATTTCTCAATCGTAAAAAAGTCATTTTCAATCTTTCAATTTTTACGTAAATAGACCAAACATTCGAACAGTTCTATCATTTTATATATTTTTTTAAAGTGTCAACTTTGTCAATAAATGCGTGATCAGAGAAAATTCTCCGAGTGCAAAGGGTTAATGAATGTAATTTTAAATAATATACACAATGTAATAAACATTGTTCTAGTTGAAAACTTATAGTAAAACGCTATATTTCGATTGTAACAGAAACTACGAAACGAATTAAAACAAGTAGAACAATGTTTTTTTCAGTTAGATGTCTCGTATAAGGAAAATTTATCGGTCGTAATCAATATTATAGCTTTGCGCTTGAAACCGCGGATTCGGAGATGTCTCCACAGGCCCATAAAGGCGTAATAAGCAAAGAAAATTGTTTGGTGGAAGCATGAAGAGAATACTGATTCGTAATAAAATCAGAGTCCAGCTATCGTTGACAAGAAAGCAATGTTATCTTGGCGCAAGAGATTCTCGTCACGTATCTGTTGTGTACGTGAAATTTCTCTCAAGAAAAATTTTACGTTCGTTATTTTTTAGGCTATCTTCCAATTTCTTTAAAAAACAAAAAAAAATAAAGAACACTGTGAAATAATAATCTTTTATATCTTTTTGCCTTTTTTTTCAAATATTAAACCTCATCATGTGTTTTCTTGTATTTTTACCCTCATTTGTGTTTTATTGTATTACGTTTGTTATCCAAACAATGTGGAATGTGTCACTTTATCAGTAAATATAGTATATCTAGAATTTTTAGTAAGTCCTTGATGAACAATAAATTAATCAATTTGAGTACGTGGATTCTTCAAGTTTGTTACCTAGCCTAATATCAGCCAAAATGGAGGTAGTTAAATCTTAAAAATAATGACAATATAGATTCTAAGTAAAGCTAGTATTTATTTTTAAATTATAATATAATTATTTTTAAATAAATTTCATAAATTGAAGAAATACATTAGTTAAGAATTCGATTGTAAATGGTCTTGAATCTTCTATTTCTGGTTAAGTAACGATGTCTTCCGATGGACTCATAACACATGCAAAAATTGCTATTGACGAGTACTTTAATAAAATATCGATTAACGTAATAACATTAGCTTCGATTCAGCTATCATTTTTTTTTTTTTTTTTATATTAGTAGCAGTGCATTTACAATAACCTAGAGCTATTCAAACTACTATATTTTCTAGTATGTTGATCTTACTTATAAGGATTGAGACTTTCGGCCACTAGTAACAATAATCAATTATGGACTAGATACATCTTTCATAAATGATCGAAAGAGTTTACACATTTGATAAAATTGAGGGATTTTATGAACCTATTGTACATTTGTTAAACATGTATTGTAAAAAAAAATAGTTTGTAATTGAAAATGACACTGTGAAAGCGAACACATTTACTCGATTTGACAATAAAATCCTGGTCCTATATATCAATTTCTCGCTTATTATATATCCAAGTTTAACCCTTAATATATTAAAGGTTAAACAAAGTACAGTACAAAAAGGGAGGATACGTTCCGAAAACTTATTAAAAACAAACATTCATCGTAGGAGGTATAAGGATTAAAAAATGGGGTGAAAGGAAAATTCGATTCTCGACTCATAAAGCCGAAAATCCGCGTTAAGGTAGAATATCGTGGAAGTTCTTTTCGACAATCCGGAGCCGAGTTTCCATATCAGCGATTTCTACGGTGAAAATCGGGTTGGCCAGCGAAACAGCGGCCGCGGAAAAGCTACGAGAGGTCAAATTACGCAATCAAGTGGCTCGCAGATGGCCATTTCCACGGGGGCCAGTCTGGAAACGACGAAAGTCGCGGACGAATTCAACGGCCGGGTGTAATTGCACGAGCACGAATACAATGGAGGCCGACTGTGAACCACGAGAGGCGAGAGAAGGATTGACTCCTCGCAGATTAATAACTTCCTTCCTCCGCAGAAGTTACGGGCCCGTGACTAAATGCCAGGGAAAAGAAAGTTCGTTGTGAAACATTTACGAGGGCCTCCGCCCTCCCCATTCTCCGCCATCCCCGCGAAGCGCGAAACTTATTTTCGATTCACTCGAGGGTTTTACAAGAGCGGAAGTTATGAAGACTCTGTTTGCCGGACGACTATTTCGAGCAAAAGTCGAAAGATAGGTCTGCGCTTAGAAAGAAATTTAATATCAATTCTCCCTTCGTCAAGCTGATACGAATGATGAGATTCGGTTAACCTTTTAGGCGCGACGCGCGAAACTATAGTGACTTCCGCGGATATCATCTTTTAGAACGACACGCAACTATAGTGGCTTGCTCTAGTAGCTCACTCGCTCATCGTTCGAACCAAATAATCGTCTTCGTATGCATTGTTTCACGCTTCTTTTGTCTTCACATCGATTTACAACAGTCTACAGGGTGTCCCAAAAATGTCTCGCAATCTGGAAATGGCGGGTTCCTCGGATCATTTGAAGCAACTTCTTCCTTTACAAAAATGTTCTCCGAGGCGCCGTTAACGAGTTATTAACGAAAAACAGTGACCAATAAGAATCGAGTACGGCCGACGCGGGGCGGCCCAGCCAACCAGCGCGCGAAGCCCAGTTCCGCTCATTGGCTCGATCGCCTCGCGCCAGCTGAGCTCGCCTCTCATTGGTCACTGTTTTTCGTTGATAACTCGTTAACGGTGCCTCGGAGAACATTTTTGTAAAGGAAAAAGTTGCTTCAAATGGTCTGAGGAAACCGCCACTTTCGGATTGCGAGACATTTTTGGGACATCCTGTATATACAGTATCAGACTCTGTAAAGTACACATCAGACTCTGCCGTCCAGAGAAATAGCCTCGCGCAGAATTCAGCCGTACCCAAAAGATTAAACTACACTTGCCCACGATAGTATGATGTGACCAATTGCTGTGCTTTTCGTTCCGTTTCGGGTGTGATTAACACTAAACCTACCAAGCAGTAATACTAACTGGCATATGCTGCTTCACAAGAAGGTGAGAAGACCGAATTTATTTAGAATTTGTAAAGTTTTTATTAATAAAACTTGCTCCAATAATATAACTTATTCAAGCGTTTTCCACGAAAGAGAACTTTATATTTATCGAATAAGGCAGATTTAATTGTTTCATTGAACAATAAACAAAATAAAAGAATATAAAGCCACTCGATATAAGGTGCTCGAGAAATATGTAATTAATTATGCGCAGAAACAAAGTAAAGGCCCGGCAATTGGTCACCTTATAATAACAAATAATAACCTTTCTAAAAACTGGACTAAATCACTTGAATTTTTATAAAAATAATATAACGATTAGTCTACCGGATTATCATTAGAATCTTCCTCCAGATGTTGCTATTACTTGGAATGACAAAAAAAAAGTAATATGTGTATGCGTGCATTGCAATTTAATCCGTTTTATTAAAACATCATTCCATCGCGATGTCTAAAAATCGTTTTCTGCTATTCTAACCAATTGCAATTTGTAAGAATTGCTTTCAGACATTGTCTAGTCGACTAGGCCCTCGAATATCTGAAACAAATTTAAGTAACTTGGTCCAATTTTAACACTTGATCTTCCAATCCACTTATTTTTTCTTCCACAGTTACTAAAATTAGGAAATCGTAAAAGGAATCGTGAAATCGAAAATCATAATAGGAAACAATAGAAAAATAATAAAACGAATGCCGAAATTAATCCAAAAAGTGATTAAGAAACGCGGTGGATTTATCGACGAGAAGAAGAGTGAATTTTGTTTGGAAAAATTGACGTTATTCTTATTACGATTGTAAAATATATACATGTACTTTTTACGGTTTAATATAATCAAGTTTGAAATAAATTTCAGAAATAATAACAATCTCCTATCAATTTCTAAAATTTATTTAATTTTCTGCAAGTGTCCTAATATTATTGGAGGGCAGCATACACATATTATATTATATTGGTGAAAGTGTATGTTCTTTACTTAGAAATACAAATTGAAAATATACAACATTTATTAACATTTATTTAATAACATTAGAATTAGATTTGGAGTTCTCAAGGAATGAGAGACGATAAGCGTATATCCGGATTAATACTATTTCAATAACGCAAATACCTTGCGGTGTAATTTCCCTTTGTTATTCAGTACCTAGAATTTGGATTTCGCTGTTCAGTGCAAACATAGATCCTCAAGGACTCAATAACTTCGCGATTATCGCCCGCAAAAGACCCTGAGGAACGAGAATCCGCTGATCCGTAATAGCAAGCCTCAAGTCGGTTAATTGTTCTCAGCCGATGCCCAATAAAGGTAATTAAAAGCGCCAAGTGAATTCACGTGGCAACCCGATTCTAATTGAAATTAATTACTGGATACTCCGATAATATCTTGAAATTCTGTCGCCGATTAAACAAAACGCGGATCATTAAGAAATATTATTTTCGATCCTTATTCGGACTGATTTACTTAACTTGACTTTCGAATGATTTACTTAATTATTACAATAAACTGAGAAGATATTTTATTTGAAAACGTTGTGCCGAATATCTTGTTACCTTTTTTTCATGGAGATGTTATGGCTTTTCAATACTGTGTCTCTCTTTAATCTACTTTTATTGATGGAAATATTTTCTTTATATAATTATATTTTATAATAATAATATTTTCTTTACTCTATATTCAAAATATTATTATTCTACATGAAAAACATACCATTTAATATTGTATTTGAAATTCTACTCGTCTCTGATAATTTTATTACTGTACCATTATTGAAAGATTTAGTTCAATGACATTACATTAATCATTTCCAGGATCGAAAAATTAATGTTACTCTGATGATATATCAACTTCGAGATGGTATAATGATGATAAAATACTAGAAGTCATTGTGTTTTAAGAAACTAGGAGTATTTCTCCATCAAATATGATTGCACTTTAAATGTGCTTTCCTGCAAAATAAATAATTCTGACTTATACTTTTCTGTTCACTCGCCGAATAAAACAACAATTTCTATACAATTTGTAATATTACAAAATTAACGTTCATACTAATGCTGTCAGCAGTTTTAGTAACTTTGTATTAAACAATGCGCTAAAGAATTTAATTTTACATAATAATCAGTGTCGAACAAATACTGCATAGAACAATATACAAGGAACCGCTCTTCTAGGATTGTTATGCACGACTATGGAACGACAAAGGAAAGACTATGACATTTTGTTTTTGATTCTTCACGCTATAATAACGAGACAGACTCGCGATGAAGATTTCGCAGATTATCTGCTAAATACAAATTGTTATTTAGTTCTTTTAAATCGAAAAAAGATTTGATTCATCTGTTAGCAAAATCGAAAAACAAAAGTCAATCACGACATATAAGAAACAAAAATTGTCTCGTTCTATTGGCGAAATTATTATTAAAGATGAAAAATCGTACTGCAAACGGTTATCACCGTTAAACGTTACGTGAGCATAGTTAAGACAATGATTAAATCGACCGTATAACGAACGATTTCCCATATCGACGATTACAATAGGTTTAAACGGTATGAATTAATATTAAAAGAATTTGCAAATATCGTCTACTTCTATAGAAGCGGATAAAAATGGCAAAACGTAATGTAATTCGTACTTAATAAATTTAGATCGTGAATTTTAGTTCCTCGCGTTATATCCATTTCATTTGGAACAAAAACTTCCTGACATCCGAACGCTAAAAAGTGAAGTCGATTCGCCGTGAATCGACTCGATGAATAAAGAGAAAGGCAAGGTTTTGTTTATAAACGTATGAATTCATTATAGGTATCATTATAGGTATGAATTAATATTAAAAGAATTTGCAAATATCGTCTATTTCTATAGTGATCGACTCGATGAATAAAGGGAAAGGCAAGGTTTTGTTTATAAACGTATGAATTCATTATAGGTATCATTATAGGTATGAATTAATATTAAAAGAATTTGCAAATATCGTCTATTTCTATAGTGATCGACTCGATGAATAAAGGGAAAGGCAAGGTTTTGTTTATAAACGTATGAATTCATTATAGGTATCATTATAGGTATGAATTAATATTAAAAGAATTTGCAAATATCGTCTATTTCTATAGTGATCGACTCGATGAATAAAGAGAAAGGCAAGGTTTTGTTTATAAACGTATGAATTCATTATAGATATCATTATAGGTATGAATTAATATTAAAAGAATGTGCAAATATCGTCTATTTCTATAGTGATCGACTCGATGAATAAAGGGAAAGGCAAGGTTTTGTTTATAAATACGACGAATAGATAGAAAATCGATCGCTGAAACGGCAAACAGTGGATTCGACCACGGGAACAGAGGGCCGAAACGATAGAAGCAATCTAGTCCTGCGTAATGGCGGCTTACAAGACGCTCTCGAGATGCTCAGGAAGCCGGGTTTGCACCGGTCGGCGACGCCTTGCGCTCGCGGCCAGAATATCAAGTAGACCGATAGAGGAGACGGTCGAGCATGTAAGATAAACGAGCCAATATGGGCCATGACACTCGCTAACTGCTGGATTTAGTGAGCCCGATAACCGATAACTTTCTTATTAAGTCTCGCTGTGCCAAGTTATCGCGACGCCGTTTCGTGGCGGACCATTGCTCTTCCTGAATTTATACCGCGTCCACGTTCCGCCGAACGGATTCAATAAAGCATCCTCGGGGACCCTGCACTGATTCTGGCCGTGTTCAACGAGACGAATCACACGGGAATTAGTCGCGAATCAAACTTACTTACCGCTTCCAGCTCTAGAAACATTTTAATCTCAAGCTGTGCGCAGAATTACTCTCATTAATATTCGGATTGGAAGAATGGAGTTCTATTTATTCAGAATATTCGAGAAAACATTATTTATACCGTGCTCGAACGGTTAAACGGCGTTATTGAACAAAACGGATTTGTGACAAAATATTAAGAATGACATTTTTCACGATTTATGTATAGAATATTTTTCTAAAAATGTTCGAATAATAGCAAGACATGGCAAAGTGACTACTTTTCATTTCGTATACAGGATGTCCCAAAAATGTCTCGCAATCCGGAAATGGCGGGTTCCTCGGATCATTTGAAGCAACTTTTTCCTTTACAAAAATTTTCTCCGAGGCACTGTTAACGAGTTATCAACGAAAAACAGCGACCAATAAGAATCGAGTACGGCTGACGCGAGGCGGCCCAGCCAACCAGTGCGCGAAGCCTAGTTCCGCTCATTGGCTCGGTCGCCTCGCGCCAGGCGAGCTCGCCTCTCATTGGTCACTGTTTTTCGTTGATAACTCGTCAACGGTGCGTCGGAGAAAATTTTTCTAAAGGACAAAGTTGTTTCGAATGACCTGAGGAACCCGCCACTTTCGGATTGCGAGACATTTTTGTTACGTTATTGTTAGCAAAAAATAGACTGTGAATTTTTGCTCGGTAAGAAATGGCGAATCGTTTTGCATGATAAGTGACATTATCATGTCACTTGAATCATGAATCACGCTGTCTTGCACAAAGCAAAAAATAAAGAAATATACTATTGTGTCCGAATATTAATGAGAGTAACTGTACGCGCAGGCGAACATAGTTTTACTTGGAACTTCGGTGCCCACTTTCGAATACATTGCTGTCAAAATATATGTATGCTCATGCAATATATCACTTTAAAGCGCAAAATTTGCTCTACATTTGCTTCGTTCTACAAACGAATCTGTTCTGGATTTATTTATGTTGTTCTTTTCGTTTCTCGATTTACTTGATCGAATTAACGCTAATTTAAAAGCTTTCTTTGCCATGATCAATTGTAATTTTTTGAAAATAATTTTTTAAACAATATCTAGTAAACTAGTTCCTCCAACATCTGAAAGAAGAAAGTGGTTTTTGTCCAATTTGGAAGAAGTTATTCCGTTTCAATTGGTGTTCGAAGGAAACGCGGCATGATTGAGCTGTAATAGGATTTTCGTATTTATCGGTAAAGAGATCATGAAAACAAATTGTTCAAAAATATAAAGAAAAATACGATAACACTACTAGTGCAAAGAATTAACGATGAGAACTTCAAGCAGCAAGAGCTCGAAAATGAAAACATTTGACATGCGGCGTTCTTCCATGCAACCACATACATTATGTGGAAATTCTGTATCAACGATTAACTGTTAAATAAAAATTTATTTTCATCTTCAACATTTTTAATAGATAGAAAACAATCAAACTGCATTGTTGAATTTATTCCCTTTACTGTTTTGTATTCCACCTATTCACTCTTGTCATAAATGCATAAAATCCGAAAACTAATTATCAGTTTATACTACAACTGCTCTGGATTTAATGATTTATACATTAATCTGATAATTTTATCTAACGACTAAATTCGTTCATTTATTTGCTGTGAACAGATATGGAGCTGATCTGATGGTATTAAAAAGTACGAATGTACGAAGAAAAACTGATCACAAGATTGAATTTTCGTTCGGCATGAATAATTTATAACATCCCCGAAATCCACTATAGTGGCGCGTCGGGCCTAAAAGGTTAATAAGGTATTAATTCGACCTCAAATCACCATTATTGGATAAGGTGCCAATTTGACGTCACGTTATCACTAATGATATTAAAACAGTGGCCACCGCTTGAAAGTTAATGAAAACGTGGCACTGCTTCTCGTCGTTCGCGATTGCTTCCAAATTTTGCGAACGTCGTGTTCTTACAAAGTGTCACGATTCCGGAGGTAAGAAATGACAGAAACTCGAAAACCAAGGACTACTCTATACGACACGGTCTAGAACCGTGGATTGATAGAAAAGTGCGAAGCACGAATGGATAAGCGCGGAGCGTTGACCTCGGTCCTACGAGAACATAGCTGGCAGGTATTCGGTTAATTGAGTCGGAACCGACCTTCAGTCGTCCCGTTGATTTCGGCACCGAGAAAGGAAGCGGAAAAACGAAAGTCAGCCTAGCGTGCGAGAGGCAATTCAGCTCCCGCTAAATCGGCGCACAACCGCTGTAAAAAAGAACCGCCGGAAAGAAGAAGTGTCGCCGGTTGCTTCGAGTCTTAATACACCGACAGGAATTAAGGCTACCGTTTTATACGGGCATTAAAAGCGGACGAAACGCGCAGAAAACTTGAGCGCCTCTTTCTTTTTTCAACGGCGGCCAGTTACCTCAAAAACAAAGAAGCGATTACGTGGAAATCTCGTGCTTTCAACATTTCGACTATTTTATTCTTCTCTTAAGGGCGGTGCCTCGAGTGAACCGTCAAATCGAGCATGATTTTCGGCAATTATTTTTTATAACGTAGATCATTCGTGGAAAGATACACAATTCTGTACGCTACGTTTTATCGCTGTTTACTGAAATAATAAATCTTGTTTTTCATGAATTTGTCCTTCGATATCGAAGAGAACGTAAATATTTTCGTAATAGAATTGTATGATCTTTATAGTATTGTATAGTATATAGAATGTATATAGAATTGTATTGAACTAATATAGAATTGTATTGAACTAATATAGAATTGTATTGAACTAATATAGAATTGTATTGAATTAATATAGAATTGTATTGAACTAATATAGAATTGTATTGAACTAATATAGAATTGTATTGAACTAATATAGAATTGTATTGAACTAATATAGAATTGTATTGAACTAATATAGAATTGTATTGAACTAATATAGAATTGTATTGAACTAATATAGAATTGTATTGAACTAATATAGAATTGTATTGAACTAATATAGAATTGTATTGAACTAATATAGAATTGTATTGAACTAATATAGAATTGTATTGAACTAATATAGAATTGTATTGCACTAATATAGAATTGTATTGAACTAATATAGAATTGTATTGAACTAATATAGAATTGTATTGAACTAATATAGAATTGTATTGAACTAATATAGAATTGTATTGAACTAATATAGAATTGTATTGAACTAATATAGAATTGTATTGAACTAATATAGAATTGTATTGAACTAATATAGAATTGTATTGAACTAATATAGAATTGTATTGAACTAATATAGAATTGTACTGAATACTAATATAGAATTGTATTGAATATAGTATTGTATGATCCCAAATTCTGTTCTAAAAGAAAGGCAAACAGAATCGTAATACGCGGCTCTGAAAACGAGAGAGTAGTTTTCTGCGTAAAATTTTTAATTGTTTGAAAATTAAGAGCCGCGTATTATCATTCTTTTCTGTTAAAAACAGAATTTAGGATCACACCACGCGTGATTCTATTGCGAGAAGAATTCCGTTTTATATTTTGTTCGATATCGAAGGAAAAATTCTGGGCTGCACGTCGATCAACACCGTCGGCTGGAAGGTACGCGGGGAACAAGATTTATTGTTTAAATAAACGTCGATAAAGTGTAACGAAACAAAAATGTATCTATCTCGAAATGCCGAAGAATATAAATATGGAAAGCGACGAAAGGTTTCATCGATGCTTTACATTATAAAAAGAATGCCGAAGATCATCTTTATTTGACTCTTTGTTTTACTCGAGACTCTCTTTCTAATTAGAACGTCCAATTAGGAGGACATACGACATACTTTTAATATCGATTTTTTTTTTGAAAGTCTACTAGATTCTGAAGCGTATTGGAATATAGACGATTTTCCTCGGTTTTGTAAACGCGAGTTACATGCAACTTACGGAAACGTATTCAACTCACAGAATTCAATCCATAGTTGGAGCTACATGTACGTGTATAAGTTACACAATTTCTTGATCGAATGTAACGCGAGTTAAACAGAACGTACATCGTGTTTAACATGTTCATAGCAAAGTAATCAGTGTGAATTGTCTACCTACTTCTAGCATACCGTCAATCTGATGACTGTTTAGAAAGATCAGCTTGTGTTTTGCAATTATCATCATCGTCGTCTTTTGAACAATTAAATAATTGCTTAACAAATATGACGAATGAATTTTCGGTGGAACTGTAGCTATCATATTCGAACACATTTAATTTTAATGTTTAAAGGAAATTCTATATATACCGTTTTATACGTAATTTCTGTAATTAGAAACAAGAAGCTATTTCGTCGAGTTCGGTTGCTCCGATATGAAATTATTATTATTGTGAATTATACGGGATTGTGTAAATTAAAGAAGGACTGTGTTACTAATCGACCCGGTTTCGTACAGTAAGCTCGAAATTTAATTGTAGCCTGCGAACTCATAATAATCCCGAAATGCTAAAAGTCGGGAGCCCTCGTGAAAATAGTATTTTCTGTTGGTGTCGTTAATATTTTAAAGATCTATATATTTTAGGAAAACGAAAATTTAATTGAACACAGTCATCACATTAGACTGCGGTCTTTACACACCGATTACGGACGAAGTCGTTTAAATGTCTGTACAACGTTTTTACCTTATTCATTCCTTCAGAATCTTTGACAGAAGCAATAAAAATTTCTTTACAAATTATAGTTTATTTCTCTAGGTAAAATTACAGAGATCTGTATTTGCATAAATACCTGCAGTCTTGTCGTCGTATAAATCTGGAAAATGAAACATCTTGTAAGTATACGAACTCATTCAATTTTACACGTTTAATTTAACTTTAACTTAGACTAACTTTAATTTAATTTAACCAAGTTTGTACATTCTACGCTATACATTGTTTCAAATGTCCACTACGGTAACAATGTAATAACATCGTTACGTAACCTTTAACATGCTGACGAAGTAAAATATATGAAAAGATATCTGGCCTCTCGAGATCATGGTACATGATGATGCAAAAATAAGTCGAAAAAGAGAAGTGACAATTTTTCGTTTAAGGCTTCGTTTTCGACAAAAATGAGTGAATATCTGATTATGACTTGCCGATTCTACTTTCTGTCATACCACAAGCCATACGAATTTGATATAAATAAAATATTATATATAATATTATATAAATATTATATAAAAATATTACATAAAATATTATATAAAATATTATATAAAATATTATATAAAATATTATATATAATATTATATAAATATTACATAAAATATTATATATAATATTATATATAATATTATATAAAAATATTATATAAAATATTATATAAATATTATATAAAATATTTTATATATAATATTATATAAATATTACATAAAAATATTATATAAAATATTATATATAATATTATATAAATATTACATAAAAATATTATATATAATATTATATAATAAAATATTATCCCCTTTCTCGACTTATTTCTCAATGTAGAGACACCGTTCTGCTGTTTGTACCTTGATTTCGAAGACACCGAAATTAATTAATTAATTAATTATGTATCTTCAAGTGGCTCCAAAAATATTTGCAGTCTACAATGCTTGATAAACAGTCGATATTAAATGTGTTATAATTATGTAAAAAAGCGTTGTATAATAATTAACTTGCATTCATTTTAAAGCTTGAAACTTCTACTTTTGCAATTTATCGTTCCTCCTCTCATGAGATGTGATTACATGATAGTGCAAGCGGAAAGCTGGAGAAATAATTTTTTTCCAAAAATGCCGAAGAGTGAAACGTCTGTAAAAACATTGGAAAAAATTTTGTTCGTGGTCTTTGTCATAGATTTGAAGATCGAAGCTACTTCTTTATGACGACCTTTTGCAATTTCGTGTATGATTATTTTTTGAATCGTTTCATGGAACAGAAATGAGAAACAATTTCGTTCGTATTAAACTCTCCTTACGTGCTTTAGATTGTTGTAAAGTAAGCGGTGCACCTTTCATTCAGCCACGAAAAGAATTTTTTAATATTTTTAGGGACGTTTTAGTTTGTAGTATTTTCCGAAAAAAGACATGTCCCCGGCTTTCCGATCGCTATGTTATGCGAACAGATCTTACAAGAAAATAAACAATGCAGTGCAAATTTAGAGTATTTAAACTTTGAAGTGAGTTATCCACATTATCCACATTTTTTATAAAATTGTAACAATTCCAACATCGACAAATCTTCAATTAACCAGCAAAGTGCTCGAATGCTTTTTGAAGCCACCGTATATCTTCCTGGTATGACGAAAATGTTAACGCATTTTTACAATTATTCAACACGTCTGAATTCTATAATTTAATTTTTATGTTTGCGTAACATTGTCGTAATCGAGAGATGTTTCGTAATAAATATCTTTTGTTATTAATTCTTCGAATATCGGAAAGTCTTGAGGTGTTCTAAATGTGAATCTTAAAGCTGTTCAGTTTGCATTGAAATATGTAGTATGTTTATAATAATAATATGTTGCCAGAAATTTCCGCAGAATTGCCCTGTTTTTTTGTATCGATTTCTTAGAATTATTTGATACTGATGGAAAATTTGTGTTTGATACCATTTTGCAATTAATTCGAGAAAGCTGGTTTCAAAATGTAATGTTTATTCGAAGAGAGACGTAGGAATATCATTTAACAGTAAACAAAAATGCAAATTCTCTATAAAAACACTCGCTTTTTAGTCCAAAAATGTTGAAATTAACAATTCTTTTACCACAATTTCGCTGTTAACAGTTAATGTGACCTAAATTATTTCCATTAATAGTATTAAAAATACGCTGAAGATTGACGAAATTAATTTTTCAAGTGACTGTATTTCGACAGAAGGGTATACTGCATTCCCATAATTTAGTAATGAAATCGTATTGTTTGTAATTCCTCTAAACTTTTCGTGCAACGATGATTTTTTCTTCTGGAAACCAATATTTTCCAATATTTTTATATATTTCCAATATATTTTAAAACCAATATTTTCTTTTGAAAACCAATTTTGCTTCAATATTTGCTATAATATTGCATTGGAATAAATTATAAGAATTTTCTGCATTTTCGAAAGTTTCAAAATTTGTTAAAGTTGGAATTTTGCTGAATCTACGAAACCTATGAGAAACCATTCGAAAACAAGAGTTTAATTTACACGATCCGGATTTATGTTAATAACAAAGAATATATTGCACTATCTATTAGTACAGAAAATTCCGAAATCAATTGCTAATTACAACTTCGCTTGATTAAAAATGATGTTCTCAAGCGAATCGTATCTTTACATTTTTCTTTAAATAAATATTACATTGATCTCTTGAAACCGAGGTATATATGTATATATACGCTTTCCCGAATGAATCGCCGAATGGCACCAAACACAAATTGTTCAGCGGCACGAAATAATCATAAAATACGAACAGAGATCAGGCTGGCTTTCCAGAAATGATCTCGACTAGAAAGTTACGAATTTCTTCGATGAATAACCACATGGGAAGAACAGCCTCGAGCGGCCACCATCGTGACTCGTCAATATTTCTCGAGGAAGTATTAAACCATCAGCTATCGGATGAACTTGTCACCGTGTACAAGATGTCGGCCGAGGCTTTCCGGACGACTTATCCTTCCGGCAAATCCTCGGACCCGCGCGGAAATAAGCGAAGGAAAGCTACGGGTGGAGGCGCTGCCTATAAATAAACCGTCCTCGGTGAAGTGCTATTCCCTGTTCACCGGGAATAGGCAGCGGTTCCAGGTGTTGGTTCAAGGTGGCCAGTTGCTTGCCGCGAATATGGAATTTTGATGAAGCCTGGGGCCGGATATATCGGATCGGTTTTATCGATTCCTCGGCGCGCCGGTGATGGAACCCCGCCCGGAAATACAGATAAATCGATCCGAGCCGTCGGCACGGAAAGGATCTATCACCTTGAACTTGGAAAAGTCCCTTGGCCCCGGCCGATTACCCCGCGAGGCTCCGGTATCCGCAATAATTAGCCACTTCGAAGACAGCCGTCTGCCGCGATCCGAGGCCAATTACAGGTCCGCGTTGGCGGGAACATTTTCGCAGGAGATCAGCCTTTAATTATGCCCGCGCTAATTAGTCGCGCTGGACCGGCTTCTCGTGCACGGGCCGTCACACACGCGTCTTCCAGGCTCTCCCGATAACCTTATCGTGGATCGCCGATTATTCCGGCGACTTCCGCGCCGTTACTCTCGCGTCGTCTAAGGATCCACGGGCACGTAATTACACGGCCAAGGGCCGAATCCTGGGCGGAGGCAGTGACTTTAACTTAATCGACTATCGATGTTGCCTGTAATCCAGGTGTACAGGAGGAGGAGGGGGAGGAGTCGTGGGTGTCAAGGAGCCGCAGACATCTCTAAAACCGGGGGAAATTATACACGCGGCCGGCAGTCGTGTACGAGGCGTCATTAATTAAAACATGCTGCAGCGGTGCACTTGCCTGGAATGCCTTAATAGTTCGCCGCATTATACGGACGGTCCAACCGGCAAGACGTATTACTCGCGTGCTCTATTATGCGGCCTAGAGAGAGAGCCGCCTGATAAAAGCGCCGCAAGGCTACGCCGTCGACGTTTAACGTTTTCTGGTCATTGGTCGCAGATGCGCTTTTCAGCGGAATCTTTGCAGCTTCAAACTCTGCAGGAACGCTCGGCTCAAAGTGAAACTTCGCAGCAAGTATTTAGCAGCACTTCTTTTTTTACCGGAGGTCTGTTAACACCTTGCAGCATAATCACGAGTCGAGCTCTCGTAAAGGAGATTTCATACGTGAATCCGAATGTCATACCTTCGTTCTAAATTGAAACACGATTTGACTTTTCCGTTATCAGGGTCTAGGAATGGAAGGGAATGAAGAGATACGAGTAGTCAAAATTGTTTCGTGCACCAGCAGAGAAATTACCGAGGAACGCTGATCAATGGATTTATGAAGTAAATCGTGATGCAAGGGATTGATAGAATTTTCGATCATTGTGCAAGAGAAATCTAAAGTGTCTGTTCTGTACGATAATCCTAAATGAAATTATAAGATAATAGAGGCGACTTGTTGGCACGAGATGGAAATAACTGGCGCCGCTAAACGATATCGTTTAATAACGTATTAATGCATTGCAGATTCTATAACTGTAAATCACAGACTTTCGGAAATGATGAATTATCGTCTGTATAATGTGTTAATAGTTCTTTACAGGCAGCTAGAAATGCACTCAACTCGGAGAACAGATATTATAACCGTAGAAACAGTGGCTTCAATCTGTAGCTCGTTTTTTCTCGCGAGAAGAGAGAGCTGGCGTATATAGTCTGTTATAATAGCTGTCCACCCAGCCACAACCACTTCAGACAGATGACATTTGGATGCTCAGAGTGGGCAGCTATTGTGACCGTTGATGTATAGCATGTACTTCTTTTGAAAGGAGGACCGAAAAGCTAGGCGAAACAAATATGAATGACGAACGCGACCGTGGAAAATACACTTCCCGATGAACAGTTGCACAATATAATTATTAATCGCCGAAACTAGCATGTTTATCAGTGATCGTAAATAAAATTTATTTACGCGTCAGGGTAAAGTAAACATTATTCTTGGCGGAGAATAATGCGACAATATAGGAGGGTGATAAAGTACGATCGGATTTATAGTTTCTTCGAAGAATTCACATTTTGATGGGACATTATTCCGCGAGTTCTAAGAGAAATCTTCCCTCGTTAAAACTTTCGGTACTCAGAAAACCAAGAAGATCGTTATTAACCCTTTGGATTCGAAATTATTTCACTTCCATGGCACAGGCATTTCTTCGGACGCAATATTTACATTCTATATCATCGTTTTTATTTCGTTTACATTACGAAATTGCCGTACTCTAATTTACAATAATGTTTATTGTTCCTGAGCCTCTGTTTGGGTTTAACAAATCGCGCAAAATTTAGAAGCGAAGAAGAATGGATGTTATCTGCTCGTGCATCGTGGAGGATCGAACTATTGGGTTGGCAAGTAATTGCATTTTTATGATATTCGGTACGTTATATTTTTGAACGGATATAAATATAAAGAATTATAACTAATTGGCATAAAAGATTAAAATGAAAAAGTCCAGAAAAATTGAAAGAATAGAAAAGTAACAATACATTACCAACGTCCTACTATAGTGGATCTTTTGGAAATTTTTTTAAGCCGTAAGAGAAACGATAAAGCTTGTTATATACTAAAATTGTTAAAGATAGAAAGAAATCCTGAAATTGCTACCACTGTTTGTGACATATGTAGGCAATTTTTATTTTGCTTAAAGACTCGAATTCTGATTATAACTATCATAAATAAATACGCCACAAGCCAACTTTTATTCACACAGATTCCATTATGCAGTTAAATAGCGAAAATTCGAATCAAATCAGCTTAAATACAGAAAGTTGTTTAAACGTTAAATTCACAACTGAGCATCGGCAATGTTTCCACGAAATCACTGAAAATTTGCAGTATTAATTTACTGTAGTGGTAAAAGCATCTGTACATTCTAATTACAAGTTCTACAATAAAATGCCAAAAATGAGTACGCGTCACACTCCTAGCTTTTCACTGTGCAAAAGACGAAATGCTTATCGTTCGCCAACTTTTTCTCTCGAATACCTTCTCTAGACTGAACTAGATCATCTAAACCCTGTACTCTTTCGATCGCTCATCGCTGCGTGTTTATAAAACACTATGGTACAATTTAATACTTTATAATGGAGTGATCTATCCAGTGAATAAACTGTTAAGCTGGATGTTTGATAAAATGATCATCCTCATATCGTAATACAATTCCTTGATTAATATTATTACAGACCAGTTGTATAACCACTAAGTCTTATACATTGGAGGACACAGTCCTAGTATTTTTTTAATATTCATAGCTTAGATAGAAGTTTCGTTCTTCTGCTAACAATATGATCAGGTGGATAAAATATAATTTTGTATTTCACTGAACAAATCGGCAATTACTTAGTTGCCAACCCAATATATAGCGCTCTATGCAGCAAGAAAATCTGTAATCCAGGATTCGGGAGACAGACTTAAGATCAGTTTGGCAGAACGTGCCATCGGTACTTTCGAGAGTACGATTCGTACAAGTTAGTTGTAGTCTACTTATAGATAGGCACGTAGTCTAACGATCTGGAATCCAGGATTCAGAGCGCCGAGGTAAGATCAATCCGCTGGCACATGCCACCTCAATTCTCGAGAGTGCAACTTCTAGAAGTTACCAGTAGTCTACTTACACGTGGTCAAGTAGAACAAGGATCTAGAACCAAAGACCGACCTAAGAGTAATCCTCCGCTGCGTTTCCGTCGGAGAGTTTTTGAGTGACATGACCGACCGTCTCTAGCGAGACAACAAGCGCGAGCAAATGTATTTGTCGCGACGGCAACACCGAAAGTCGAACGTCCCTGGCCATCCCTTGAGCAATTAAGCAATATACCTGCGACAGTAAAAAATGCATCCGAACGAAAATACCCTTCGACCTGACGCACGGACAACACGACTCACAAATTCCATATTTCACAAAACGGAAAAATTACAACCCGAACTTTCGAACAGTTTCCCACTCCTCATTTCAAGTTCCTTCCGACACGCCCATCTCCAATCAAAAACGCTTCATTTCCTCCACCAAAACCCACCATCCACCAATCAACAAAAAAACCGAGGTGACAAGCGGAAGGGCACCTAGAACGTTAGTCAGAACTGTTAGAGCTCCCAGAACTCGTAGAACTCTAAGAACGCAGATAGAACGCAAATAACGCATCGCTAAGACCATAGCTGTACTGTAATATTATTAAAGCGTACGTAAAGGCAACCAGCGACTTCGTTCAACTTAATTCCATTTGGAAACAACGCGCATATACAAACACTATACATCTTACTGCAAGGCTGTACTCGGTTCAACGAGAATTCGCAGGAAATATAGACAGCTGTGGACAGGTTTTTCGTTAATAACTCGTCAACGAAAGTGCGACAAATATTTTTGATAAGAACAAAATTGCATCAAATCGCCTAAGGAATCTATCCCTCCCGATGTAACGTTCTGGTTGTCCGGGTGTCCCAAAGTTTCTGTTATACTTGGAAAAGTGTGATTTCTGAAGTGATTCGAAGTAACATTATCTTTTATGAAAATGTTGGTTACGGCTGCGTTTACGAGCTATTGACGAAAAACATGGACCAATCGGAGAGCGAGTACGGCCGAGTATCAACAGAATTGTTAGAACCAACAGAATCGTTAGAACCACCAGAACTGTTAGAACGGTCAGAACTCGTAGAACTCTAAGAACGCAGATAACGCATCGCTAAGACCATAGCTGTAATATTATTAAAGTGTACGTAAAGGCAACCAGCGACGTCGTTCAACTTAATTCCATTTGGAAACAACGCGCATATACAGTATTGTTTAGCTTCGGTCGTCTGCACAACAATCTGAAGCTGCGATTTAGCATGGAAAAAGACGTATGCCTCGAAAATTCGCCGATATCGTAAACGTGACATGTTTCTCTAATTCTCCCTAATTGACGCTCAGTTTGGAAATGAAAGTGGACAATTTTTTACAGCTGTTGACAATCAGTAAGTATAATAAGGGCAGTTGAACCGGGCTTTGTCCGCTCGTTTCACTGTTTTCCGTTAATAACTCGTAAACAAAGCCGCGGATTGCATTTGCGCTAAGGAAGAAGTTACTCCGAATGGCCCGAGGACTTTTGTGGGATACCCTGTAGAATCCATATGTTTATCACCTCGAGGAAGTACAATGTATTAAATAGAATTATAATCGAAATGCATAATCAAAATGAAGAACCGAAAAATAACATTTATAAAACCGATATAATATCGATTAGAGGAAGAACCAACACCAAAACCGATATAATCCAGAAATAACATACCTCGTAACAGTTACGAGATCTTTCGGTTCTCCATAACAGTTTCAGTTAGAACCGATATAAAACAGTTTAGGGTTATTCTTAGAACTTTTTCAGCGCCTGTTTATAACAGTTACGAGACCTTCGCGGTTCTCCCATAATTGTTTCAAGACTATTTTCTTTCGGTTGATTGTTTCAAGATCGTTTCAATTGTTTCAAGAACCGAAACCGATGTCGCAAGCGTGCTCAGCTCTCGGTTGTTAGCGTCGATATCCCCATAAATGGGGGATGATAGCTGTAATTACCGGGAATTACGATGCTATTAGGGGGAATAACCGTGGAGAGGGCCAGCCGACGAGTGTGGCCGCTTACCGTCGCCGAAAGAAGCATCATTGACCGCGTCGCTCGAACCTTAATTACGCTTCCCATTCCGGGGAGTAGTTGAGCCGGTGCCGGAAAAATAGAAAAAGAAATATCCCCCGTATTAAAGTATCGCGTATCAGAAGGGACACGTTAATCCGCGGGATTCGCGCGAGGATGAATCCGATGACAGCACTACTCGTGGCACGCCGTTCCGCAGCCGGCGAAGCGTTTCGAGGCGTTTCGGAGGCGCTCCGCGGCGTACCGGGCACGCCTCTCTCTGTTCGCGGGTTTCCCAGGTAAACGCGAGCATGCATTCCGACGCGCGGCGTCGTCATTTTCACGTTTAATATGCGATGACGCGCGCCGCCGGCAACCAGCCAGCCAGCCAGCCAGCCTCTAACTCGCGCCAAGTAGACGCAGTTCATAACGTGTCAGACCGAGTCGAGCCAACGAGGAACGTTATTATCCAGAGCCATTCGTTTCCCATCGACGACACGCCTGCCAAATTATAGCTGCGCGACACGCATATTTCTTCGGCTAAAATAATATCGTCGTTCCCGTGAAATCGTTTTCATAACCGCGAGATTGAATTAATCGGTGCTTTAGACGCTGTTAAGTTCCTAGCGAGCGCTCACGTAAACGTATTCACTGAACGCTTATTCCGCGAGGCATTAGGCGAGTCTCTATGCCAGCCTAGAGATTATGCCAGATTTCAAATCGAAGGAGAGCGATGGTCCGTAATTCAGGACCGTAATGTACACTCGTTACGCGCCGCCCCACTCCGCTGGGCGGGACTCGAAGCGCGTCACGTGACTCCACCCCCCACTCCTCCGATTTGAAATCTGGCTTAATCTCTTGGTCACCATGGTCGTACAATATGTTCGCGCCGTTTACTGTTCTCGTTTGGTTTAACACGTTCAGTGCCGCCGTCGGTCGCACTAACGGGTAACACTAATTTTTCACTGAATTAAACGAAATTGTGAAAGACGAAATGCTTATCGTTTCGCCAACTTTTTCCCTCGAATACTTTTTCTAGACTGAACTAGATCATCTAAACCCTGTACTTTCGATCGCTCATCGTTGCGTGTTTATAAAACACTATGGTACAATTTAATACGTTATAATGGAGTGATCTATCCAGTGAAATGAACAGTTAAACTGGATGTTTGATAAAATGATATCATCCTCGTATCGTAATACAATTCCTTGATGAATATTATTAGAGACCAGTTGTATAACTACTAAGTCTTATACATTGGAGAACACAGTCCTAGTATTTTTTTAATATTCATAGCTTCTTTAGAAAGTGTAATATAAGATTTTGTGAAAAATGTGACAAATGAGCAATTAATGAACGAAAATTTGTTATGAATAAACAAACGTTTTTAACGAATGTATCAGTTTCATTTAACGAGTCTTAGAATAGTAATTATAAATCTCAAGAAGCAATACTTACCTTGAAGTCATTGGACACCGTTAAGAGAACCGCTACTTAAACAAATGAAATGTGAAACGAAATATAAAAAATATAAAAAACAAAACGGCATCTGCAAGACATCTGTAGATGTATGATAAAACTATTGTATGCATCTCAACGCGAAAAGTCTGTGATAAACGTAACTTTTTCATATGATACGGGAAATGTTCATTTTATGGTGGTGTTCCTTCATTGGACAGATCACCCTGTACGTTTCATGTTTTACTGTGTGTCTTCTTCATGTCATAAATACAGTATCAACAAAGCACATATAACCCTTTGTTCTGTTCGGATCAATTGTACTCATAAGTAGGTCTTCGCTTTCAATCGTAGCTTTTCTTGCAGAAATACGGAAATTGATTTCATGTCAATAGTTCGGATACATTGTACCCGAGTAAAAAACTGAGCTCTCTCGGATTCAATTTAATTCTCGACATATGAATACTACAATTTTGTAAACGTATTATGCGAACAGAGCAACTAACCGATATGAGAAACACGACGCAAATGGATACATTTGAAACGTTCTGCATCTTACGGTAATTGGTAGACTCTGCGCATTTTATGCATTTATAAGAAAAGTGAATAACGTGGAATACGAAACGGTAAATGCAGAAGAAAAATTTAATGAAGCAGTTTGATTATTTTCAACGACTTAAAAATGTTAATCATGAATATAACTCTTTCTTAAATACCGTTTGCCGCAATTGAGACAGAGCATTTTCATTCTGCAACAAGATCCGCAGTCTAGTAGCCAGCTTATTAGACAACGAAGAAAGTAGAATGTACAATATCCTTAATTTGAGGACATGGTTGAGGAAAATGCAGCCCAATAGTAATTTATTATAACGATATTTAATTACACAAGGTGTCCCAAAAACGTCTCGCAATCCGAAAGTGGCGGGTTCCTTAGACCATTCGAAGCAACTTTTTCCTTTACAAAAATGTTCTCCGAGGCACCGTTAACGAGTTATAAACGAAAAACAGTGACCAATGAGAGGCGAGCTCAGCTGGCGCGCGGCGACCGAGCCAATGAGCGGAACTGGACTTCGAGCGCTGGTTGGCTGGGCCGCCTCGCGTCAGCCGTACTCGATTCTTATTGGTCACTGTTTTTCGTTAATAACTCGTTAACGGTGCCTCGGAGAACATTTTTGTAAAGGAAGAAGTTGCTTCAAATGATCCGAGGAACCCATCATTTCCCTGTATATTAATATCAACCCTGTATATTACATGTATAAGGTACTTCGCATGAAAACGAGTCAATATTTTTCTGTAAACAATGCATCCCTTCAATCCTGGGTCGTCAGACCAAATTCTGTACAACGGGGTTAACAATGTTAATGACGATTCTCAGCTTTATGCGTCACTTTTTCAAAACATATTTTTAACGATCTATTAGTCTTTCCGTTGATCCCAGCGTACAAGTAATTAATTTAATTCAACCGGCAAAAATTGAATAATTAAATGACGATTTAAGTACGCTGGCTAGAAAATAACTCGGTAATTTCAGATGGTTAATTGAAGGTAAATTTCACCATAGTTTCACTGGAAAACTGTTCAGCATTCGCAGTATAATGGCAAACGAAACTTTTCGGTTGCGTTGGATATTTCACATTAAAAACCCCGTTGAATTCTCGCGAATGGAAAAACATCGTCGGCGAACAAACGTCGATCGAAATACCTTGAACGACCGGTTGCGTAATAATAATTTTCTATCGAATGGCTTCGAATGCGGCTACGAAACGGGGAAACGAAAAGACAACTTGGAAACAGTTTTTTGTAAGAATCCGTCGCGCAGCGAAACACAAGCGCGCGCGGCTCGCGCTGTTTTTGCTGATAAAAGACGCCTTT
The DNA here is from genome assembly GCF_051020955.1 of Megalopta genalis. Taxonomy (NCBI): domain Eukaryota; kingdom Metazoa; phylum Arthropoda; class Insecta; order Hymenoptera; family Halictidae; genus Megalopta; species Megalopta genalis. The sequence continues at coordinate 1,989,869 of NC_135030.1, forward strand.
GTGTCAAGTATTTCGGGTTTAAGTGAGCGTAACTCGGGGACGAGCGCCAGTAGAATGTGCATTCGGAGTAGAATGCAGTTATACGTTGAAATCGGCTTAGTTAGCAAATTACAGTGAACACCGGCAACTGTAATTATGAATGAGCCGTTGAATCAAAGTGACGGTTCTAAATGGTCCCGGTTCTTCTGAATTGGAAGAGCGGAAGTGCATTTAACGCGTTGCCGCTCGAACGGCGAGGACCGGCGGGGTTGCCGACATTTTAATACCTCCTTTCTATTTCACGACGACAGGACAAGAATTACTTCGCTTTCAGGATATTCGGAGTAAATCAGTGCTGATTCTTAGAGCGTTCTAAGAACGAGGCGGCGAGAGCAGCGTCTGATGTAATAATTATTCGATATACTCGATCTAGTATAGAATGAATCGAATAATTTGAATAATTGTTAATAATTAATCGAATAATTGTATCGCTCGTAAATAGGCTACAGATTTGATGCATTCATGGGAAAATTAAGTAGAGCAAGGGGACACTCGTTAACGGTGCCTCGGAGAAAATTTTTCTAAAGGAAAAAGTTGCTTCGAATGACCCGAGGAACCCGCCACTTTCGGATTGCGAGACATTTTTGGGACACCCTGTATATATATATATATATATATAGTCAAAAGTAAGTACATTGGAATCTAGGTTATCCGAACTAATATATATATATACACAGGGTGTCCCAAAAATGTCTATATATATATATATATATATATATATATATATATATATATATATATATAGTCAAAAGTAAGTACATTGGAATCTAGGTTATCCGAACTAATCATGGAAACAGGATTCAATATTTACCGACTTTTTTGAAAAACAGTGTTGTATATGGATTGTCCGGCGTAACCTTTGTATATTAAATAATTGTCTGAAACTGCAGCTATACCTTATCAAAATTAATTATGCTCTACGAGCCGTAACGAAGCTTTGCGTCGTGGTATTCATGAATGATTCTAAATTCATTCAACGACGCAGAGGCGTTTCAACAACCCTGTTTCCTTATCCAATTTTACTGAAAATAGTTTAGACACATTATACATCTCACACTGTACACACGAACATCACATTCCAAAAATTAGTTCTCTTCGATCTCAAGCATTGCAATTGACATGCCGCCAAGTTTTCAATTTATTACTCAATTAATTCGTCGTTCCCCGAAGTTTACTATATATTATATAATATATAACCACATAATTTACTATATATTATTGTTGCGACGGCAACACCGAAGGTCGAACGTCCCTGGCCATCCCTTGAGCAATTAAGCAATATACCTGCGACAGTAAAAAATGCATCCGAACGAAAATACCCTTCGACCCGACGCACGGACAACACGACTCATAAATTCCATATTTCCCAAAACGGAAAAATGACAACCCGAACTTTCGAACAGTTTCCCACTCCTCATTTCAAGTTCCTTCCGACACGCCCATCTCCAATCAAAAACGCTTCATTTCCTCCACCAAAACCCACCATCCACCAATCAACAAAAAAACCGAGGTGACAAGCGGAAGGGCACCTAGAACGTTAGTCAGAACAGTTAGAACTCCCAGAACTCGTAGAACTCTAAGAACGCAGATAGAACGCAAATAACGCATCGCTAAGACCATAGCTGTACTGTAATATTATTAAAGTGTACGTAAAGGCAACCAGCGACTTCGTTCAACTTAATTCCATTTGGAAACAACGCGCATATACAAACACTATACATCTTACTGCAAGGCTGTACTCGGTTCAACGAGAATTCGCAGGAAGTATAGACAGCTGTGGACAGCTTTTTCGTTAATAACTCGTCAACGAAAGTGCGACAAATATTTTTGCTAAGAAAAAAATTGCATCAAATCGCCTAAGGAATCTATCCCTCCCGATGTAACGTTCTGGTTGTCCGGGTGTCCCAAAGTTTCTGTTATACTTGGAAAAGTGTGATTTCTGAAGTGATTCGAAGTAACATTTTCTTTTATGAAAATGTTGGTTACGGCTGCGTTTACGAGCTGTTGACGAAAAACATGGACCAATCGGAGAGCGAGTATGGCCGAGTATCGACAGAATTGTTAGAACCACCAGAATCGTTAGAACCACCAGAACTGTTAGAACGGTCAGAACTCGTAGAACTCTAAGAACGCAGATAACGCATCGCTAAGACCATAGCTGTAATATTATTAAAGTGTACATAAAAGCAACCAGCGACGTCGTTCAACTTAATTCCATTTGGAAACAACGCGCATATACAATTATATTACATAAGTACACAGATTTCCCAAATCGAGAACAAATCGCACAGTTATCTACACACCGAACAAAGAAATCGTTCTCCGCAACGAAACACATAGATTTTACGAACGGCCGCGGCTTACTAGAGTCAACGATTTGCGACAAAGATTTGCGCGAGCGACAAGAACAAGCAGTTTTTGGTCACCGTAGCCACCTACCACGAAATTCGACGTCATGTCCGAGTGTATGCACGAAGACCAACGGTAACGGGAAAGACACCACAAGATCGACATGATTTGGGAGTGAACGTTACCAAACAACTTCACACCCCGTCGAAAGCCCTAGAAATCTCGTCGGTTCCCGGGGGTCGTTGGCTCTGTCCCCGTGATAGATCCATTCGAGATCGATGGCCCGTCGGTCGGACGCCAATCAGATCCGCGGCAGACCGATCCGGCGAAACGTCCCGTCAAAGCACCGAAAAGCATCGCACATTCGCGTATCACTGGGGCATATACCGTAGGAGAATCTAGCCGGGGGAGTCTCGATATCTCGCAGGACACTCGATAGTCGTTGCACGCACACCGAGAGACGGACAGGCTACAGTTCGACGAGGACTGCGCCGGATGATGGTGCAGCGGACGCCCGGCGAGAGCGAGGCGAGAGCGAGGCGAGAGCGAGGCGAGAGCGAGGCGAGCAGCGTCGTTAACGAGAGGCAGAGCCATTGTTTGCGGCCTAGTTCTGCCCATCCGGCGGCGGCTTTCCATGCCACGGGCCCTCTGTACCGCGGCTGTCGATATTGCCGCGGCACGTGGACGCAATTTAAGTATTACCTCATTACGTCACGTCCCTCCGTTCGAGAAACTTGGAAACGGGGTCCGTGTTGCCAGCGGCCGGCTAATGGACAGCGACAGGACATAGAGCGCGGGACACGCGGCGACGCGACATATTTGTTATGCCGGAGGCCGCGTCGCCCCCACGCCGCCGCCGGGATGACGTTAAAATGCACGAGACGAGGGTGGATCGGAACTTCGTAGCCACGGGAGATACACGTTCCCGCGACCTGATACGTTGTTGCTTCTTCTATTTTGAAGGTGTATCGCCGCACAGTGTGGGCCGGATCGAAGATTTTTCAGTGACTTTTTTTTGACGAAAACCTAATTTTCTTGTATCGATGTCCAGTGAATTTTTGTTGCTTGTTAAATGTCCGTGTACCCTCGAAAGTGGAGATATTGATAAATATGAGCATAAATTGAGATAATTGATACGACAATTTGAAGTTGAACATTTTGAACGCTACGTTTGACGCCAAAGAATATGCTTCTTTTCCTCGCGATGTCCTGACGAACCCCTAATTAATTTGTTCATTTTCTCTCTTTTTTAACATTAGGAGGCAATATTTCTCGTTAGCAGACGGTGGCTTAAATTATGATTATCGTATCCTATATATGAGAAATATAATGTTTAGTAAAAATTAAAATTGACCATCTCTTCGCAAAATGTCCATTTTTGTTTAGAAGCTGATGGACAATTGAAGAGAATTTACTATAGTCTGTGGCCAGAAAGGTTTCACCTCCAATTTTTATCTCACAACAACAACAAAATCAACAAATTTTTAGTTCTACGTAAGATTGTATTAGCAAAATTAAAGAACCTCGTTTTTTGCACGAATGGCGCGGTCAAATTTCGTATTTTCGATAGAAAAAATTATGTGAAAAATTATTTATAACAAAATAGAGTTTATGTTGTAATTAAAAATCCCTACATCTTTCCCTTGGTAATGAAATTTAACAGCTACGATGCAAATTTCAAGTGAATCGGTCAAGATCTGTTCGAATTACGTTTCCGTCTAGTTTACAAACCTAGTTTTGGGATATAACCGTTTATAGTTTTACGTATAGCATTATTCGATGACAATTTTTCATTTACTTCTAGTTCGCGATGCACCTGCACCCTGCAGTCCATACTCTTCTCTATATTCATATCCTCCCCGTCTCCTTTCTTTCCGATTTTGACGAGAGCCGAGCCTCTTTTACTGCGTCAGATGTCGATAACTTACGTAATTAACATAAATAAATGGAGCCCGGTACGTGCTGCAAGGGAGAGGGCTCAACAAAAAATTTGCATTTTCTGAAAATTCTAGAATGGCGTTACCGTTTAAGCCTTCTCTTTTTATGTTTAATGCGACCGTAGACGATTCGGCTCCAAGAAAATCGCCAGGAGAGTGGTGCGGGGACATTGAAGATGGGCTTCATGAAGGAAACGCAAATTTCCTTGGGCTGGAAGTTTTTGCAGGAAGTATATACATATTCAAGCGATTAGGGAGAGTTACGGGAATGTTTATGCGAAAGAAAAATTCTCTGCATTCGTTGCTAGACGCAAGGTCCTATGCATAGCGGTGCACGGTTAAATTTACATGAATCCAGGAACCAGCATGAAAAATCTAACATACGGGATACGTCTTCCTTCCAAGAACTGATTCGAATATACAAGTTGATAAATTGAGAGAATAGATATAACTGAGATGATTTAATTAACGCTTTGCATTCGGAGCCATCCCGGTCGTTATCTACCGGCAACTCGGTGCCACTTCGTCGCGAAAACGTGCACCTATCGTCATTAATAATCTGAATTCTCTAAATGTTTGCACTGCTTTCCATTTGATCTGCTCGCTTTAATCGTAAATGCATCAAATTTGCAGTCTAGTTACAGTAAATTCTCCCTAACTGACGTTCAAATTGTACACAAAAATGAACAATTTGATGAAGAGGAGATACGATTATTCAACAACTATAAAAACGAGCCTCAAGGCTCGAATAATCGTATCTCCTCTTCCCATTTTTGTACACAATTTAAGCGTCAATTAGGGAGAATTTACTATATTTGTTTTAAGAGCTAATTTGCGGAAGGCATTGATTTATACGAACATACAGGGTGTCCCAGAAATGTCTCGCAATCCGAAAGTGCTATAATCTGTCATAAAATAATTTTGAAAATATTGTATCGTGCCGCTATTTTCGGAAATATGCACGTATAGTTTTAGTCGAATACCATTACTGTAAGTTTTTATGGACACCGTAGGACGATTAAAGCAACGGAAACAACATGCTGAACAATATGTTTCGATCTGGATCTTCTTAACTCCGTAGCACTGCGACAAGACAGATCTAGAGATGAATATTTAATACACGATCTACTAAAAATGCACGTTATTTATACAGAGTGTTCAAAAATTATGGTATTTCCGGAAAATGAAATGTTCCTGAGGTGATTTGAAATAACTTTTTCCTTTACAAAAATGTTCTCCGAGGCACCGTTAACGAGTTATCAACGAAAAACAGTGACCAATGAGAGGCGAGCTCGGCTGGCGCGAGGCGACCGAGCCAATGAGCGGAACTGGGCGTCGCGCGCTGGTTGGCTGGGCCGCCTCGCGTCAGCCGTACTCGATTCTTATTGGTCACTCTGTTTTTCATTGATAACTCGTTAACTGTGCCTCGGAGAACATTTTTGTAAAGGAAGAAGCTGCTTCAAATGATCCGAGGAACCCGCCATTTCCAAAAAAATACGTCTGTTTGATTTATAGGTCTTATTTTAAATAAAAATGTAAGCAGACGAAATTATCGTCTAGTCGAATGAATAGCACATATCTAAACCTTTCTTCAGCCGATGCTAAGCCTTCGAACTGTTCAAATTAGTTGAACGAAGGAAAAAGAAAAGAATGTAATTCTTGCGGATAACAAGGTGGTCGTCGTCAACGTCGTCGACGATGTTAAATACGTAATGGTGTAGACTGGAATTAGATATTTACGAAGTATACTCAGCCATATTTTTAACCGTTATCCCTTCTGACGATCAATTCGTCCGGCTGTTGCAACGGATAAATATAGACGCTTGAACTTTTACATTTTCAGACCGACAAACGATTAATAATGTAATAATCGTCTTCTCTTCCCTGAACCGTGAATAGCCTGATGATTAATTACTTTCCAACAGTAATATACATAGCCACGATAAAACACATTGTGCTGGAATGGTGGATTTCAATCTGATGCGAAATCGATAGTAACTGCAGTATCTGTACAACAATGTAGATGAAACGCGAGTTCTTTCAGCGATCTACAAGCACCATCAATATTTCCATTGTAGCCACTGCCGACGAACGTATACAACAATTATGTCTCCGAGCGTAAACAATGCAGACGGAAACCTTTCCTCCGAAAACGAACAAGAAGTCTCGCACTTCGCATTGTTTCCCTTCGCCTTTTCACCTGACGAACAATCGATGCGTAACAAACTGTTCCCCTTGCCCGTGCCAGTCGACGAATAGGTCTCTGAACGACCCCGTAACTCGAGGCTCGCCCATGAATGGCGGGGCGACCTCCCCCTTCGAAAGTTATACATCAAAAACTCCATCGCAGACGGACAACTTTTAACGCACGGAACAGAAAAGTTTCGAAGGTTGTTGCCTGAAGGGCCGTTTCCTGGTAGACTCAAGGACTAGCCGCCTGCAAATACAGACCCTGTACAGTCACCACAGGTATCCCTAAACCGCGCACAACCCGCATTTGTACCCTATTATCAAAGCAGATGCGACGACCCGACGTAACCGTATATAAACATATTTGTTATAGACAGACCCGTCGCCGCGTTCGCCATAATATTCTTGAGTTCCTGAATCCAGGATTAACTTCGTAGCTTCGGTAATCCTTGAACCGGTCGCGTCTCTAAGCGGAAACGGAGCTCGGAACGACGACGTCTCGAGAAGAGTCGTCTCGAGACGCGGCCCTCTCTCTCCCTAGGGAAGCTACGATTTTCTCAGTTTTATTTGGTCTCAAAACACTCTTCGGCGAGCCGGCTCGTCCTCTTTGCATTTCCATCGAGCTGCGAGCCAACCCTTTCTCTCCCTCCTGCCGCGCGCATTTCTCCTCCAGAGCCCAGCCGGGTTCGCTGTGCTCGCTGCTCCGCGAGGTAACAAGTCACACGTCACTCGTGTATCTCCGTTTGGATCCCGAATTTATGTATCTCGGCGAGTGGCGAGCGAGTTTTCGGCGCGCCGCTGTCCCACGGGATACGGGATTTTTCGTAACCATCCCCGTAAACGGGCAAATGGAGCGCGAGCCTGCTCGCTGTGCTGGCTGCATCCGTGAAATCGGAGCGTGACATTGCTTCCGTCGGCACTATTGACCCCTTTCACGCCGACTATTTTTTTCCTTTTTTACTATGATCGATTGGCCACCGTAAAGTGTTTTCAACTGCCTTCTGAAAACTGGGAATGTGTCTCTTTTTCGCGCGATAAAGGCATAGCGGAATATCGGAGAAATTCGCGTACAGCTACAACAAATATCGAGCAAATATTTTGAAGTCGTTTGGCAATTTAACTCTGAGATAAATAATCAATAATAATGGTAATAATGGTAATAATGGTAAAAAATCGTGAAGTTCATGATTCTGTGAACGAATGAGAAAATTTTGAAGTGTCCTAAAATGTAATCTAAACGTGTGAAAATGTTAAAAAAAGACGAGTGAAGTAAATTATGAAGTTGATGTAAAATTACTTAACTCTAAATTACCTTAACAATTTTGGTCAGTAAACAATGCACATGCTAGTGAACGATAACACTGTTTGTTTCTTACAATGAGGAAAATGTGACCTACGCCATTATGATTGTAACGCGCGCAGGTGTAAGTATAGCAATAGCATACGTTCGAATTTATGATGTTATTTTATTTTTTAAACGCGGCGTGAATATAAATCAGTACACAGATAAGAATTTGAGGAATGGATGTGACATGAGATGCGAGGGACTCTGGTGAATATGTGAGAAAACATAAGTGAAGAAGTTAGATGAATATGAATTGCCGATTTATTATATTATTGATCGTGTTCAACGATTTATGTAAAAGTTAGTTTATTATGTACTTGTTGTTGTCAATGGAGCTGTTATCAGTTTCCCATGTTCTAAATCCAATGAATTTTAGCTAATAAAATCGAAATCCCCAGAAAGTGCTTAATCTTTGATCTTGATTACGTAGATTTTTAGGACTAGGTAATTTAATTTCTTTTTTGCCAGATTTTTGTGTACCATATATATAGAATCCGCAAATTTTTAAAATAATACTCAAGGAGTTTGAACACTTTGCGAGGAGAAAAAGAATCAGAGACTCTCATAAAGATCAACGGAAACTTTTTCTATTCGATTTTAAATTGCCATAAGAGTTTTATATTCCTTAGCTATTATTCGACTGTAAATGTTATGCATTTCTTCTTATATGGTTTTTCAGTTGCATCCATCCTTCGTTAGCGCGAAGAATAGTGAAGGCTCGTCGCAGTGCAATTTTTAATAAAGTACGATGGGATATGTGGTTTTCTTAAAACTTGATAGAACCCATCGCAAAATAAACAAATTTCTTCATTGACTCCAATATTTGTATATGTACTCAGCATAAGCGTTCGCATTATTGTCGGAAAATATTGAATCGTAAATTAAATCATTACGTTTTACGTACTGCGTTTACATTTATTTTAATATACTCAGACGAATTTTGCTACTACAAAATCTAAGATGCGTAGGAAATTATAATTTTGAACTGCATAGTTCTTCACTTATGATCATTCAGTTGTAGCTCTTCGCGCATTCGTAGATAATAAAAACCGGAGAAATTGAGAAATCTTAGCACTTACACAACAAATTGTATAAATATATACAATATTAATTTATATATATATATATATATATTAATAATATATATAACTATATTGTATAAATATATACAATATTAATTTATATATATTAATAATATATATATATATATATATATATATATATATATATATATATATATATATATAACTATATTGTATAAAGACAACCCTATTAAAACTAATAATCACAAAAATTAAACTTCATTTTATTTGAATTTCTTAAACTTTCGTCTATAAGAATTTCAATGTACACACAAACATATTGAACACTTTTAGAAATACAATTACTACAATTACTCCTGAAGTGCAATTACTCTTGAAACAAACTACGTGTAATTGATGTGTTTTGTAAACGAATTACTCAACAAATAATTCTACCAAAGTGGCGTCTAAAATTACTAGCTTCGCTAAAAAGTGAAGCACGATTCAACGTGATTCATCCATTATATTGAAGTCGGCGGGGAACGCATTCAGCGAGTTCTTTCGCAAAGAAAGCAATAATAAAGAAAAATGCGTTTTTACTCGCGTATACATACTTCACGCTCGACCGAAGGGCTCCGTCCATAGAATTTTTAAATTCTGGAAAATCTTATTCAAGAATGGAGCGAACAATGAGTTCGGGGAAAGAACCATTGCATCTTATAAAACAGCTTTCGCAAGCTTCCACTTTACTGCTCCAGCTATTTCAACTTCAACTCGAAAGAACAATAGGTACCTGTATTCTCGAATATAGAAAAGATCACTATACTTTATTGTATCGCGGAAAATTTATGGTTTAATCTGAGCATATAGGGATTTTCGCGAAAGTAGGTTGATAAAATCCGGATACAGAAACGCGAGCGAAACGCGGGCGAACAGTAATTAACCGAGAAATTACACAATACCATACGCGATTAAAATTACTCGCGGATCGCATTTGCATCTGGAGGGTATTTACGAATGACGGAAACGGGCGGACCGCGGATCGTTCCAGAAAGCAAATACCGATTTACGCAGCTTGACACCGTTTATGACGAATTCGTCATGCTACGAAGCATTTCCAATTGCCTGATATCGCGCAATTTAAATATTTAATCATTCAAATGATCGTGTCGTTTTTCGACAGATTAATTTCTACAGTAGCGAATGTGACGATTTATTATCATCTTAACGGAACACTGTTGTGTAATATAAATTACTTATAATTATTTCACTTCGATTATTCGGATAGAGAAATATTTTCTGTACAATTTTTTAATGATTCTGCGTAAACGATTCCACAATTATTTGTAATTCATATAATATTGTATGATACGACTATTATACGAGCAGAAATTACACATGTCCGTTCTTCATTGCATAGTTAATTTTTGACTTTGATTATTCGGATAGAAAAATATTTTCTGTATAATTTTTTAACGATTCAGCGTAAATGATTATCCTCAATTATTTGAGAACTTCCTATTGTATAATACGACTATTATTATTATTATTACTTGTTGTTATATGCTATACTTATATATACTATATAATAAAAAAATACTATATAATAAAAATATATACTATATACTATACTTATTATTATTATTACTTATTATTATTACTATTATTATTATATGAGCAGAAATTACCCATGTCCGTTCTTCATTGCATAGTTATCAATTTTACTTTTAATTAATTTAATGCTCAGAGTTAGGTAATAAGATGAGAACTGTGCTCCTTGTGAAGAAAACGTTGAAGTTGCAAATAATGAAATGTCACGAAAACTATTATTGAAATTAGGCGATCAGAATGAAAAGTTTGCACTATGACAATCATCTTGATAATTATAATAAATTCTCCTCAATTAACGCTCAGCTTGGAAACAAAAATGGACAATTTGGGAACAACTTGGGGACGACTTGCGTCCGTTTTTACAGTTGTTGACAATCGGAGCTGCAAGGCTCGAATAATCGTTTCTCCTCTTCCCAAATTATCCATTTTCGTGTTCAAGAGAGAATTTACTACTTTTTTAGAGAGAATTTACTGTATTCAGAACGCGGAATATTCATCTTTTACATTAATTATTGTAAGTCTATTGTACTTGTGCATATTACAGCGTACTCAATTCTATAAGTTTGGCATTTTTATGGTTTCGAAATCGAGACGACAGAAGCATCTATTATATTTCATCGCATAATGGATCCAATTTTTTCAATTTGTTTGTTTCAATTATTCATATTTAGAATAACAATCGGGGTAAAGTTGTCAAGTGTTACAGTTTCGCAGAAAATTTTTTAAAAGTCGTGGACTATTGTCACGTTCCCATGAAAAACAGTTAATTGAAAGATAAATTTATCATTATTACCCAGATATATTCAAGAATCACGATGGAGGCCATAAACGACTGAAGACATCGTGGAGTCATAAATTCGAGCAGACTCGCTCTGCTCCAGCTAATATTTCTCTGTCAAGATATCCCGGGCATTATCATTCGTCTTGGTGAGATATACATTTATTTTCATAAACAATATAAATCAAATGTAACTACATAAAACGAACACAAGCGACTAATAACGCGAGCAACATATGGTGCAACATCTGTTTCAGAATGTAATTAGTATAGCATAATCATGGTTATCAGATCCCTGACAGCTTCAATATTGGATTATACAAATGAATTTGTTTAAGTATGCGTTTGCCAAACTGCACACGACACATGTTTTCAGTTTCGAGTTTGTCGATGTTCATCCATTTTAACCCTTTTCAAATGCTGGTCAAAAGTGTTGCGCCTAAATGAAGGAAACTGTGTCGAGTTGTAATTTGGTCAAGTTTGAAAAGAAGGTTATACAAACTTTGCAAAGAATTGTAGTTAAATGGACAATTTGAGAAGAGGGGATGCAATTATTCGAGCCTTGCGGCTCATTTTTATAGTTGTTGATAAAAATGAGCTGTGTTGATATAAAAATGAGCCGCAAGGCTAAATTACCGTCGTGGGGCCCACAGTAAAGGTGGAAACATACTAACGTCACGTCACGTGAAATCATGTGAAAACTCGAAGAGTGCGAGCCTACGTATTTCCATTATTCCAAATCTGTTAGAAACAGATCAATATCACGTCACAGTGTTCGTTATTGTCACGCGTAGACGGATTTCACGTATTTTTTTTTTACGTCCATCGCTACCAAAAACGTTAAATTTACTCTCATCAGAGAATAATACTTTGTCCCAGAATGAATTATTTTCATAAATAAATTTTTCGGCGGATTTTAAACGTACAATTTTATTTGTCTTGCTAATAAATGGCTTTCTTCTTGGAACACACAGAATTAGAACCGCGAAGTCTACGACCGACTACAAAACATAATGATGGATCTGTATTAGTTTGGGGCTGCATGGCATCTGGTGGAGTGGGAAACCTTGTGTTCATCGATGAGATAATGGATAAAACGAAATACTTGAAAATTTTGCAGGAAGATTTAAAAAGCAGTGTATCAAAATTGAATTTACCTAGCGATTATTGGTTTCGGTCTGACAATGATCCGAAAGCATACCGCTAAAATAGTCAGAGATGATATTTTTCTATTCACGATTAGGTGTAAAGAAATTTAACCCTTTGCACTCGAAGCTATTTCAATTATATTTTAAACATATTTTCTGATCTACGGTGCTTCTATTTTATATGGTTTATCGCGATTTATGCACATGAAAGCTTATTGGCAAGTACAAAACTTGCAATTGTAACCCTTTGCACTCGAATTACGACTCTCTCGGGGGCCATTAAAAATTGTTACACCATTTTTGAAAATAATTGTAACAGTATCAGATTCGTTTGTGCTCGAAATACTGTTAAAATTGCAATTATTGTACTTGCCAATAGGCGCAATTTTGTACGCACGAATCGCAATAAATCGTATAAAACGGAAATACCCTAAATTGGAAAATATCTTTCGAATTTCGAATTAAACTAGTTTCGACCGCAAAGGGTTAACAGTCTTTTAAATATAAACGAGTCTGATACTATTACTATAGAATACTATACAATTACTTCGAAAAATGGTATAGCAATTTTTAGTGGTAGCAATATCTAGTATTTTGAAGTCACATATCAATTTCTCTTGCTTTCCTAATTTCATTGTACTTTCGGCTAGAATGTGGCGATAGTCAAAGAATGGGTATTATATAACGTTCCACACGTGGTGCCACATCCACCGCAAAGTCCCGATTTAAACCCCATTGAACATTTACGAGATGAAGTAGAAAAATGATTAAGAAATACGGTTATTACTTCGAAAGAAGCGTTAAAACGAAATATTATCGAAATATGGCAATCGATAGATGCAAATGTTACTTCTAAGTTGGTCCACTCAACGGAAAACAGACTTAGGGCTGTTATAAAAGCAAAAGGTGGATCGACTTCCTATTAAAACCTTTAATCGCTCGATTTAAATAACTATTAATTGTTTCGTTCGAATACTTTTGCGAGCCATTTCTGGTACGTGTTTACAATAAACGTACCGTAAAAACGCTATATATTGTTGAATTATTTTCTAATTTTGCTTGCGCAGTCTTAAGACCCATCCCTTGTTATATGTGTCATATTATATCAAATGCTTCGGTTTAACACATATATTTTATCGATTGAATGTTAGAAACGCGTAAGCGTTCGAATACTTTCGTGTACGAGCGTATTGCACAACGCATTCGACACGAATTTCGCGGTAGTCAAAAAGCATCGAACAAATCAATCGATCCAAGAAAATCGGTAATAAATTCGAATGGTAGCGAAGGAGCTAGATGTGCAGGGGGGAGGAGGAGGGGGAAGGCATTAAAAGTTCGACCCAGATATGTTTCATCTGTATTTGTTATTCTCTTTCTCGAGCACCGCAACAGAACGTTTCTCGGTGGCGAAACGCGCTCCACGGCCGCTCGTATATTACGGATTTTCGCGCGCGGTGCGTTTGCACACAGATACGCGACCGACACGATCGTTAAACGAAAGTGATTATCGATCTGGCCCGGGTGTGGTATCGCGTCGAGGAACTCGGGTAACGAATTCTGGGATACAACACGCAGCGTGTGTATTTTTTTTCGGGCCGATCTCTGTCTCACCAGTTTCATCTTCCTCTGTCTCTCTCTCTCTCTCTCTCTCTCTCTCTCTCTCTCTCTCTCTGCCCTAACGCTCCCACCAATCTGCCCACACCCACGTCCTCGCCGACACCCCACCGGCCCCCCTTTTTGCGATCCAACGGACCGCGTCTAAATCAATTTTTATGCAAATAAGGGCGCATCCGCGCGGGCTTCCCGGAACCCGAGGATTTTTCGTTCATTGATTTACACCCGTTTACACACGTTTAAAGCCGTGCCCGTTGAATCCGTTGATTTTTCACCGCCGGATTTTCCGCGCGGGAATCCGCCGCCGTCATTCGCCCCGCTCGTTACCCGTATACGTATCGTTCAACCCACAGAAAGGTATTGATTTAATTTCGACAAATACCGCCGCCGTCGACGCCTTTCACCGGTCGAACGACTGATTTATCCGCTTTCTTTTCCGACTTTTTATCCCCGCGTAACGCTCGCTTCTACTTGGCCGGAAGTTTTATTTCATTCGAGTGCGATAAAACAGAGATCGAAATACTCGGGTACCTCCGGTCTATGAAAAAAATTCCGGCGGCATTTACGTCTTTCGCTTCGGAGAACTTGTAGTCTTGTAGAATTTGCAACTATTATCGCGAAGAATCGCTGTGAAAGTGTTCCTTGGGGAACAAATGTTTTGGAGCTTATGCAGGATGTCACGTAAACACTCAGAGAAAGGGGTGATTCCTGAGGTCATTCGAAATAACTTAATAACTAACTATATATATATAATAACTTAATAACTAACTATATATATATATATATATATATATAATAACTATATATATATAGTTAGTTATTAAGTTATTTCGAATGACCTCAGGAATCACCCCTTTCTCTGTGATTATCAGATGCAATCAGCTGTCTATATATATATAATAACTTAATAACTAACTATATATATATATAATAACTATATATATATAGTTAGTTATTAAGTTATTTCGAATGACCTCAGGAATCACCCCTTTCTCTGTGATTATCAGATGCAATCAGCTGTCTATATATATATATAATAACTTAATAACTAACTATATATATATATATATATAATAACTATATATATATAGTTAGTTATTAAGTTATTTCGAATGACCTCAGGAATCACCCCTTTCTCTGTGATTATCAGATGCAATCAGCTGTCTATATTTATAGACAGCTGATTGCATCTGATAATCACAGCTAATACGTAAACTCCGTCCGATTCTTACGAAATTGTAATTTTCGAATTTTAGTAAAACAACGCTATCAGTCATCGCAGGAGCGAATAAAATAATAAAGTGTGTTTTGTCGCTTGCGCTGTTATCGTTCCATTATCGAAGCTACCTTCTTCTTACACTGATCATTTCGATGCAAATGCATTCGCAATTGTCGGACAACAAGCGTACCCGTTGTCTAATACCGCGACTATCCCGCAAGAATTCCAGTGAAAAGCCTTACTAAACAAAATGTGAACAGCGAGTACCCGTGGAGCATCCGCAATTTACCCGCCGTCGAACACGCGCCAACCACGGAAGCGTACCGCCCATTCCGCCGATACTCCGCCTAAGCAAACTTGTTAGTAACCGTCAACAAACATTTAATTATTGCGAATCCCCACAGGTCTATTACATCGCAACGATCTCTCCGTTCCCGATTTGCACGAATAGCCAGCCGATCGCTCGAACCGTCGCCGTGCAAACCCTATCAAAACGAGACCCATATCCGCGCCGAGATTCAGGCGACCGCCGTCTAGACGCCATATAACTGCGAAACGTTGAAAGGAACAAGAAATCCAAGAAATCCAACTAATCCGGCACAATCGTATCACGTTCACGGTGTGCATCCGGTGGATCGCGACAGACACGATGGTGCAATGAATTTTCTCATAAACACTTGAATGACTATTCCATGTTAAGTTAGCCTAACCGCCTGGCCACTTAACTGTTGCGATCTCTGTTTGAAAAGTGTATAAGATACTGCAATTATACCGTATATATGTTCGATGTTTTTCGCGTTGTCTTTAAATATAACACTTTTATAGAATATATAATATAATAAAGATAATATAATAATATAATGATATAATAATATAATAATATAATAATATAATAATATAATAATATAATAATATAATAATATAATAATATAATAATATAATGATATAATGATATAATAATATAATGATATAATAATATAATAATATAATAATATAATAATATAATAATATAATATATATAATAATATAATAATATAATATAATATCAAAGTATACAGGGTGTCCCAAAAATGTCTCGCAATCCAGAAATGGCGGGTTCCTGGGATCATTCGAAGCAGCTTCTTCCTTTACAAAGGAAGCAAAATCGCAAAATTGCCGAGCCAGCGAGAGCCGTCGAAGCTCCAGTTCCGCTGATTGGTTCGGCTACCTAGCGCTTAGTGCACATATGCCAATTACGAAATTATAAAAAAAGGAAAAGCAAATAAAAGAAACTAACCCAACTGTCATGAGCAGGAAATTTCTTAAACAATAAGTCTATACGTTTAACAATATTTATTATATTTTGAAATTTTGGCTCTTCACTATTCCATGCATTAATTAAAGCGATATTGTTTGCTAATCAATATTGCTCAAAATGTTCAAGAAAAACGTTAAGTTCGTAGGACAACATAATTTGTCCATAAAGTAAGCTATATTTAACACTAAACCTACCGTGCGCGGACAAATGACCGTTTTTGAAATTTCGTTTAGAATTTCTCGTATACAACGTTACTGTATCGCCATGTAACTTATTGACTTTTCCTATAATATACATACAACCCAACCATTTTTCAATATTCACAACTTTCTTTATCGTTTACTATCCGAAAAAATTTATAGCATGTCTAGTCTACCACGAACGGTCGTTTGACCGTTTGAAAAATTCATGTTATTTACGACTATATTCTTCGGAAAGCGCACTCCTGAAATTGTTTTACGAGTCTACAATGTAATTGCGGATCTACATTGTAGACAAAGGCGCGATTGGAACGAATGCATAGCGTTCTTTGTACGACAGTACGGTCTTGCGATCCGAACAGAGAGCATCAAAATTTCACAGTGTATAATAGAAATTATTACGTGGCATAAGCGATAGTTTCGACAATGTCAACAGAGCCAACAATATTTTGTGGTACGATTTACAATTGTTTTTCTTTTATTTCTGGTCTCAATGTTTTTGCCCCGTTCGATTTATATTTTTATATTTTAGTTTTTACTTTATCATCTGTATATTCGTCTCCAAAAATGTCAAGACATTCGAGGAACATCAATTTATTAGACAAAATAAATAATATCGACGAGGATTGTTCGGAAGACGACCAAGAAGTTTCCGATATTGATAATGATACAGCAGAAAATAATCGCGACTTATTCGACAGCGATACGGACGAAGAGAATATTTTGACTATACGAAGAGGACAAAAAAGAAAGAGATTTATAGTTAGTTCCGAAAGTGAAAATGAGGAAGAGATTGAAACAGCTACGGACGGAACTGTTTGGCAAAAGATAAAAGCAGGGTCTAATCGCGGAAGAGCACCGATTGATAATATTTATATTATTCATCTATATTAAGATACATATGCTTTTTTGAAGCGGTCATTTGACCGCTCATGGTACGATTAGGTATACATAAAATGTCGGTAGATTTAGTGTTACAAGACATTCGAACGATGTTCGCAAATATGCAAGTATCCGGAAAACTTAAGGACGAGTGTGTACGTCTACTTCAAACAATGATAACACAAAACTCAGCAAAGAAATCAACAAACGGAGATAATAAAGAGACATAATATATAATCATCAATAAATGTCACTTCTTAAAGGGAATCTCCGAACACACCACGTAGGTACTTTTGTTTCAGGAGTTTACGTGTGTACCATCAGGTTAACACTTTTCATTATGAAAATGAGTCAGAGCCGAAACAAAATTTAATTCTTCCGTTATATATGTATATATATATAAACAATACAAGGAACAGAACTTGTGTCGTTCTACAAGGGAAATTATTAAGGATGACGAGAGAGAGAGAGAGAGAGAGAGAGAGAGAGAGAGAGAGAGAGAGAGAGAGAGAGAAGGGAAATTATTTGATAAGTTAAACCGTACCCAGAATTGTGAATCGCATGTTTCTAAGACACTGCGTGGTCGCGTGATTGAAAGTGTTCGAGTGCTTTTTGAGCAGACCTCCTATGCGTCTCACGTTCTTACACTTCTTCTTCTCGCGGATAGCTACTTGACTGTCTCTCCTGCTCGACTCTCGTCCCGCTTTCCCCACCGGCCGCTTATTGAAACCAGAATATATTGCCAGTTCCGCGGCCGAATAGCCAGCCAGCCCTGCTCCGCTGACCGGCGCTCTATCGTAAAACGATTACTATACCTCAGGCCGGGGCCCGTGTACAATGGCTTTTGTTATAATGGAACGTTTGTTTCGCGCATTCGACCGGCGGCTGCGGCAGTGGAGGGGAGGAACTTGGATTTTTCGCCAGCCATAATTCATCGCGGCCCACGCGGGATTCTTTTAAAGGGGAGATCTACGGTCAGCCCGCCGCCGCCGCCGCCGCTGCTCCTGCTGCCTCGGACCGCTCCATCGGCGTTACACAATTTGTTGCGGATCGCTTTTTCGTTCCGCGCCGGACCCGCCGGCGGTAGCGGGCGCGATTTATGGCTGCGTTTGACTGGCTTCCTAATGAATATCGGGATTTGATGCCGGCCGCGGCGCGCTGGTGGAATGGTAGCGCGGTGCCGGGCAGCTCGGTGGCTGGAGGATGGCTCCAATGCATTCAATTGATCGTCAGTTTTTTCGGGAATTAAAAAATATTTGCACTGCTCGCTCGGCTGTACGCGGTGAGCGCTCTATAACCGTTCTGGATACTCTTCAGGAAACGGCACTTACTCGGCGACCAATCGTACGTGCCCTCCTGCCGTAGCATGTTGGTGCACTGCATCCATATACAGGGTGTCCCGAAAATGTCTCGCAATCCGAAAGTAGGGGATTCCCGAGGTGATTTGAAGCAACTTTTTCCTGAGCGAAAATGCGATCCGCGGCCTCGTTTGCGAGTTATTAACGAAAAACAGTGACCAATCAGAGGCGAGAGCATTCGGCGCGAGACGGCCGAGCCACTGAGTGGAACTGGGCTCCGCGCGCTCGTTAGCCGGGCCGCCGCGCGCCAGCCGAGCTCGCCTCTTATTGGTCAGTGTTTTTCGGTAATAACTCGTAAACGAAGCCTCGGAGAAAGTTTTCGCAAAGGACAAAGTTGCTTCGAATGACTTCAATAACCTCCCGTTTCCGGATTCGCGAGACATTTTCGGGACACCCTGTAGAGCGCGTCCAGTGAATGAAAACTTGCTTCATGTTTGTGAAAATAATCGTTCTTTCATCCGCTGAATGATATAATCGTAAGAGAGCTGGTTCGCCGGTGTGATCGTGCGTCCTTGAACATAATCCTAGCAGTTTCTCAAGATAATAGCATAAACGAGGGTTTTAATACCAGCGACAGGTACTCACAACGTCTGTGAAAATTTCAAAAGTAGTATCGTGGTTACGATTTTGCGAGTTTACTCCGGAATAACACTTTCACTGAACAGAGACATATAAAACTGGTACAATTTAATTTACGGAGATGTGTAAAAATAGTTTGTTCACAAAGTTGTTATTGAGATAGACGTTTCACCGTGATCTTCAGTTAGTCCGTAATACGATTCGCAGTTCCTGAATAAAAAATGAATTTTTCGAACGACGAAATTAGATTATTCAATCCGGAGAACCTGCAAGTTCTCTGCGGGGAATGACGTTTCACGGTTACTTTAGAAACGTGTTACAGCAATTTCGGGACTCGAGCAGATGAAAATACCGTACCGGTTCTCGAAGCCTTTAACAACAGAGGATTGGATCTCCTCTTGGAAACTCTCCAAGACTCGCAGCACATTATTTCCCTGCCTCGGAGCAGGAGAGAAAGAATGAGTGAGTGAGTGAGTGAGTGAGTGAGTGAGTGAGTGAGTGAGAGAGATAGCGAGAGGAAGAGAGAAAGAGAGAGAGAGCGTGAGGGAGAGAGAGAGAGGAAGAGAGAAAGCGAGAGAAAAAGAGAGAGAGGAAGAGAGAAAGCGAGAGAGGAAGAGAGAAAGCGAGAGAAAAAGAGAGAGAGAAAGCGAGAGAGAAAGAGAGAGAGAGCGTGAGGGAGAGAGAGAGGAAGAGAGAAAGAGAGAGAGAGCGTGAGGGAGAGAGAGAGGAAGAGAGAAAGCGAGAGAGCGTGAGGGAGAGAGAGAGGAAGAGAGAAAGAGAGCGAGAGCGAGAGAGAGAGTTCGCCTACAAGGACGTGTCACGTTCGTGGTTGTACAACCATTACAAAGGAACCGGGACCTAGCTTTCCATTGAACCTAGTGATTTGTGTCCTCGCGTGAAGTCACATGATGAATGCTCTTAGCTCATCCTTGCTGTGTCTGGATTTACATGAACGCAGAATACCTACAAATTAGCATCGTTTTGCGTTATTCAACTATGAATTATCTTATCAGCTCTCGATGAATTACATTCAACGAAGCAGCTCGCACTGGACAAACTTATTATACTTCAAACTGATAAGATACGAACAATAAGAATGTTGTGAACAGATATTGTGATTTTCAACGTCTGTTAACCCGGCAGTAAGTCACTTTTTCAAAAAAAATCGAGTTAATGGTAACACTAATTACAATTGAACGGTATCTTTTCATTTAAAAAAAAGAAAAGTGACTTATGCCACTTTCAAAATAAACGGCTCATATGAAGGCTCAGTGGATTCCAATCATTAGGAAATTTTATTTTCTTCTCGTATTTAAAAAAATTATATTAATTATATTATATTAATTTTAATAAAGAGACATAATATATAATCATCAATAAATGTCACTTCTTAAAGGGAATTTCCGAACACTCCACGTAGGTACTTTCGTTTCAGGAGTTTACGTGTGTACCATCATCAAAATTTAATTCTTCCGTTCTATGTATATGTATATATAAACCATACAAGAAACAGAACTTGTGTCGTTCTACAAGGGAAATTATTAAGGATGACGAATCAACGTAACTGCAAAAAAGAAAAATCGTAGTGCAAAGGACTCAGTCTCTTTTTCAACAAACATTTAGCTACACTATCAATTAATCCCTGTTACTTATTTAAAAACTATATATGGGAGTATTTTTTACAATTTTTCCTATTCCAAGTAATAGCAAAATTAAAAAGAAAAATACATTTTAGTCATTACACAGTGAACTAGTCCCTCTAACATTTACAAAAACACTCAAGCCATTAAGAGCAGCCTTGAAAACGTTATACCATTTCGAAAGGTATGCGGACCACCTTTGTTCCTCACTATGCAATAAAAAGAAATGATAAAACAATAAATTTCAAACAACCTAAATACGTTAAAAATATATTTTACATTGTTCTTGCTCTTAGCTATCGTTAGCTTCAGGTATATTTTGCGTGGCCCGAATCAACTCGTCTTCTTCCAACCAGAGAAGCGAAAACACTTGAACAACCATACTGTAACGTGCACGGATCTAAATTCCATCATAAAAGACCCAAAAATCCGCGCAGAAAGCGGCTGAAGTAAATCAGCAAGACCTAATTGAAAAATCGTGCAACGGCGATCAGTCAGCCGGAGCAATCCCGAGAATTTAACCGTGAACCAATTTCGTCTGTTCCAGTCAGTTACGTGACAAGCTCGCGTCGAGCACCAGGCACGGTTAAGTATCGCCGTGGAAGAGACATCCCCCGTCTCCCCCGGCAATCAAACTTTTATCGTGTCAACCTATATTCCAAAGAGAAGGCTCGTTCCCAAGACTATCCGCGAACTGCTAATCCCGATCCGCGTACAAACCGAATTGATTCGTCCCGCGGCGAGGCTGGCTCTGCGCCGGTTTAGCTACCGTCATCGAGTTGCCAGCGTTCCGGCGGGAACGTCTTAGGTTCTCCGATCGGTCGGAGGCCACTGCTAGTATCCAGTCATCCAGACGCCGTAACGCAATTACGGTCGTTTACGGTTTTGTCATGGCCATTCATCCAGGGATTGCAGAGCAATGAGTTGACGAGCGCCGCGTATTCGTAGCAGGCAATGATTTCTCATGGGAGAGAGCTGGCTCCGACGACAGCTCTCTTTCCTTCTCCGTCCGTCCGACTGGGCTCGCGGTTTCCGTAGGGACCGCGAGCACCAAGCCGAATTCACTCGAAACCACTGTGTTTCTGCATACTGCCTCTCTCTCCTTCTCCCTTTCTCTCTCTCTCTCTCTCTCTCTCTCTCTCTCCTTCTCCCTTTCTATCTCTCTCTCTCTCTTTCTATCTCTCTCTCTCTCCTTCTCCCTTTCTCTCTCTCTCTCTCTCTTTCTATCTCTCTCTCCTTCTCCCTTTCTCTCTTCCTCTCTCTTTCGATGTGTGCGTGCGTGCGCGCGTGTGCGTGTATATGCGCGTGCTGTGGGGATTGCGGGGCTTTGCTTGTCAAATTAATACCGAAGCCGAAAGAACGACAGAAAAGCCGGGCCTCGATTATAATGATCCGGTAGGCGCGGTCTGCGCCTGGGCGAGCGAAAACCCTTTTAACTTGTGATTGGGAAAAATCCTGGCGGGGCTCGCGAACCTCTCCGTCGCGTCGCGTCGCGTCGCGTCGCGTCGCGTCGCGTCGTTTGCTCGCGGTCGTCTATCTCGCGATTAATATCCGTGCGAACGCAGAAACCCGTAAAATGGGAGGAAGAAGGGCACCTCGCGACGACTCTTTTTCCCTTTTCAACGAAGAAACCCGGTATCTCGAGTATCTGCGGGCGTCGCGCGGCACGTTCGTGTGTGCACGCGTGTCCTCCTCGGCCACTGTGTGCGAACAGAGTATTGGATTTCTCTGTTTTATACCCGCGTATTGGATAGGTATCCGAGGAACAACGTTTTCTGATGACCTTCTGACGGGAATACCAGTGGAGACCACCTGGAACTGCCGCCTAAATTGCTTGTGCAGACAAATCTTGCAAATAATAGGTGCAGGGTATGGAATCGGGCATACGGTGATATTAATGAATTCTTTCGTATTAGGTCAACCGGAACGTTCTCTGTCCGTTTTTTAATTGAAATATAACAGAATTTTCATACATTTAATAATATTTATTGTAGTAAAAAGCAATTTATGTTAACCGCGACTATGTATATTCATATTCGCCGTTCAAAGGATATGTGAGATCTAACATCATGTGACATGATAACAACAGTGTATATTATAGCACGATAACCTGTGCAGTCGAGGGATATTTGTGAACACGTAAAATCGAAAAATTATAGAACTTTACGCACAAGCAGGGTATGTTATGCCTAATAGTTTAACGGGATGAAAACAGTAACTTTGGAAAAACTTCGGTATTCTACTTTTCGTGAAATCTGTCAAGAACAGCAAACGATACTAAAAGAAAATCGAAACAAAATTTGCATCGATTTATTGAGCCGAGCTGTTTTTAATGTAGTTTTCGTACTGGCCATTTGATATTTTACTAAAACTCGATATATTATATGTAATTATTAGGTCTAATTAGGTAATTATTTTGAATTGAAATATAACACAATTTTCATACATTTAATAATATTTATTGTAGAATATACTTTCATATATATTAGAATATACTGTGCATACGGATTGAAACTTGAAGTGACACTATCGGCCAGAACTTTCCGGTAGACCTAATATATCTCTATTGTCGGAAAGAGTATGTAAAACTAGGTAAAAAACTATAAGACATTGTGGATCCAGAATCCAATATTTATACCGAGATATTGATTAACTTATGTCGAATGTAAAGGCATTTTGTCATTTTAGCACTTGTTCGAAACAGAAATTGGATAGAGATAAGTTGTTTCTTTGAATGATTTCGACGAGTCGAAAATAGTGTCGCAATATAATTAAATTATTTTGCTATGATTAAATTGATCTATAATTAATTTCTTCACGATTTTATATTTCGACTACTCATTTTTCCTACAAATGTATAAAGCCCTATATTTGGAAACGTTTGCATTGCATATCGTAGATGCGTAAATGCGTTGTTGATAAATAGAATAATATTTATATAAATAAATAAATATAATAAACATAAATATAATAAATATAATAAAAATAAATATAATAAATATAATAAAAAATATAATAAAAATAAATACAATAAAATATAATAAAATATAATAAACGTGTAGTTTTTGTTCTGTTGTGCGGACGAAATAAGCGAATTTATCAGGGCGTGACAATGCGGTTGACAAGCGGCGATCGAAAACCGCTCAAGATAGATTAAAGGGAGATTCCGGATAAAGGGAGCAGGTTTCGTGGTAAAGTAATTCCCATTCTAGCAATAAGAGGTCTCGATAACGATGTAATTTTGCGGGCATCGTTCGGGCACCCTGCTAGGAATGGAATCGCGCCGCCATTGTGCCGTACGAGTTAAGCTTTAAATCGCGTGCTCCAATATCGTGGATTTCTTAACGATTACGAGAAATATCTAGATGGAAGTGCTTACATTATTCTTCTCGTGGGTTACTATCATTCGTGAAAACAATTAAACAACAACTGTGCTCACGATACTACATATTTCAGGATCATTTTGAAATTCAAATGGATATTACGTTCATTTAATCCCAAGGAACAAATGAATTCGAGAGATGAAATCAGAGATGGGTGATTCAGATTGACGAGAATTAGATTAACTAGTAGTTCGAAGCAGGCCAGCAGGGATTAGATAGAGAAGTAAGAACGAAATGCACAAAGCTTGAAATAGAACTGCGAGAGTAATTAAGTATGCGTTGTCACATTTCTGGTGGCAAGCAGTCATTTGGCGTTCCACTTCACTCGAATTGACCAGGATATTTACGTTGTAGAGAGTCGAGAAAAAGCTGATCTCGACTGTATCCACTGTTTGTTAGCTGTTTAAACTGGCGATCTTTCATGGCTGTCAGAAGCAGAAGAGAATCGGAGGGCAAAGCTCCGCGAGCCGGGAATCAATAAGCCGAGAACGGGGACAATTTCAGCGACGTTTTCGCGCAACGGTGTCTCTTTATGCTCCGTTCCTCTTCTTATCTGACTGCGTTGTCCAGCGTCGCAGCGGGAGGGCCGGACAAGGGCGAAGGGCAAAGCAAGTCGCGCTCCGCCGATCCGTGTATCCCTTTTATGCGGAACGAGTAAAGTTGTCCGGCGTCTTTGTCCGCCTACGTCAGCTGTCTGCCGACCGTTTGTTCCGGGATAAATAAAAAGGAGTCTACTCGCGGAACGGTGAAGCGCCGCACGGACGAAGACGATCGTTTGTTCCGGCGACAATGGCGTGGGACCCGTTCCCAGGGAAAGGTGAAAAACGTCTGACACATCGGTGTCTGCTCGCGAAAACGGAGAGGAACCGGGATTACGCGTCGGACTGCTTGCACCGGGATCGATTTCTGGACGTCCACCGATGGCTATCGCGGAAATGATCGACGAAAATCCGTCTCTTAGAATCGATGGATCATCGGGTTAACACTTGGATAGGGAAGCTATTAAAATAAATTTGGAAAGATTGTTATTTGAATATAATATATAATTATAATATAATATATAATTATAATATAATATATAATTATATATATAATATATATATAATATTATATTATATATATATATCACAACAAAGATCGCAATTGCTTTGCTGCATTTCATTTATAAATAATGTGAAAATTCCTATACTAATAGATAATGTAATATTATCTATTAGTATAATAATGTGAAAATTCCTATACTAATAGATAATGTATATATATATAATATTACATTATCTATTAGTATAGGAATTTTCACATTATTTATAAAATATATATATAATATTACATTATCTATTAGTATAGGAATTTTCACATTATTTATAAATGAAATGCAGCAAAGCGATTGCGATCTTTGTTGTGACACAAAGCAATATTTAAACTCGAAAAAAGGAAATATCTCACCCACCACATTCAAATGTCAAAAAACATATAACTTACTCGCCGAAAGTAATCTCAAGTCTTTTATTTCGCACATGGTCTATCGTCTATTGTTATCAACGTGTGTTCGGAAACGCGCGTACTCAGGTTTTCGAATAAAATCAAGTGGAACTGGAATGTAGACAATTGGCAACAATATGCATCTAAAGGTTAAACCTCGAAACAGAGAGACAGAGGATCATCATCGTTTTTTAGACTCACGGCAGGCTTTACATTTGGAGGTAATTGTTTTAAGGTAAATAAAAGACTGATATATCTTCGAACACGGTAAAATATGTCTGTCCACTCTGTGAGGTCACAAATTCTACTTATTGTAACATTACATAGTACTCGAATGACAAAGGTTACTCAACCCTTTGCACTCGAGTGGTGACTCTGAGGCGCCGCTAAAATCGTTAAATCAGGTTTTCGAATAAAATTCAGTGGAACTGGAACGTGGACAATTGGCAACAATACGCGTTTAAGGGTCAATACTTGAAATATTAATACGCTGGTCGGTCAGCGGGTTCGGCTCTAATTAGCGCGGAGTATATTATCAACGCGATTGTTTACCGATCGGGAGAACTTTCGGTGACAATGGACCGCGGCAGCTCGTCGACCCATCGACAGCCCTCCGCATGCTTTTGCGTAACCACTTCCGCAATCCGGTCCCGCAATGAAAGAAACCGCTAGGAACATTCTGCCTCGATTCTCGCGGAGATGATTCTATTATTCCGACGGCGGCGCGATTGAAAACAATTTGTACGTTTCGGCGAGTCACGCGCGACATAACGCTACTAGCGATATTAACCCTTTTAGCACCGAACGACGATATATCGTTGCGCCTCCGTTAGAGCCTTATTATACTCATCACAACAGATCTGTGTTTAAGTATAACTTCATAAAATGTTAAAATGGTTCATATTCGATGCAACACAAGTGAAAAAATGTTTATTAGATCAACTTTTTGTTATATCTTATGTTGTTTCGTGCCGAGGGTCTGTATATGCCAGAGTGAATCTTTCACGAATTTCAGGAAAGTAAATGTTGAAAACGATAGCCAATATAACCCGCGCCCGTTATTTTCGGAAATACCCGGCCCTAAACATTTGCCACCGAACATATCCAAACCAATAGAATATTTCGATTTATTTTTTACGTACCAATCTCTGAACATGTTGATTTTTTCTATGTGCAACTACGTTTTGAAAAAGAGAAATTACTTTGTACGATTTTTATTGTCTTGTACTTATGTTATTCTTATGATTTTTAACAAATATCGAAACTTCATTGGTATCGATTTATTCTCCATTCCTTTCGCAATATGCTGCTTTTTGAATTCTGTAAATATCACGCCTACTTTGGTTTTTACGAGCATTTTCGCAAACCTCTACAAATTCGCCGATTCGGCCCAGTATTCTTCGCCTAGGTACGCTTCTTTCGCTCGGTGCTAAAAGGGTTAACGTAATCGAGGAATAGCTCGCGCTATACGTTGCTTGCGGTTCGCTCCGATGTGTTAATTTGCTTTCGACGTATGATATGCACACGCGCGTCGAAAGCGATCGCGGATATATAGGTTCTTTTTCTTTCGCGCATCCGTTCGCAGTTTAATGGCTCTTATTACGCGAGACAGCTATAAATTATTCATCGGTAGTTACGCTGTCAATTGCGAGGCGTCTAGACGACGAACGGTAATAGGCGGCCGTGCCCTTCAGACAGGATGTTCATATAGATGTTCCCGGTGCGAGCAGCGATTGTATAGCGATTCAGAAAGCAGATGCCGGGGACTAGATCGTATCGATCTCGTTGCCCATTATCGTATCGCCCACAAATGTTAATCGTCATCTCATTGATCTCAATTAATTAGTTTATTTTATCGTCGCACTGCCTACGGGAGACACATGCCAAAGGGAACTGGAAGCCTTTATTCCTCGTTTGTAGACTCGTTTCGTCGATTGCCGAGGCATCAACTATCCGTGCTTTATGTGATCGAAGCGATTTAGTAACTGAAATATATTTAACAATAAATCCATCGAGCGCTGAAAGTAACTAGCACGTTCCGCGTCATTAATGCAGACAATTTTTATTTTGCACAAATATCCTTGGTCTTGCCGTAAATTTGTGCATATAAAATCATATACGAAAATATTATGCTACAGTATTGCCTCGCATTTTTTTCTTTTTAGAATATTGCAGATAATTAAATTATAGTTGCGATATGTTATAAAATGTTTTGCTTCTCCATAAAAATAAAACTCAGTGGACGTGACAATTGAAAGGGTTTTGCTACTCTTGAGTCGAGAGTCAATTGTGTATTTTTGTTTTGTAATTTCTTTATTTATATTACATCCGTTCTCAGAGAAATAGTTTAAAACGGAGTTTGCATTCTGATCGAAAACAGTATCAAGTGCTTTACGCGTTCCATCTATTTCCTCATTTCAATCATCTTTGTCCATTTAATCTGTTTCTTAGCAGTTAATAGGAAATGTATTGAAACAATATCACATTTTCCAAACATAATAATTAGTTTGTAGTCCGAGGGAATTTATGAAAATGTACAGTTTCAGAGGCGGATCTATAAAATCTAAGGTTCAACAAAATATCACCTTCAACATTGACGATATTGAATGCTAGATTATAGTACCAGACTAGAATATATATTATAGCTTTAGTCTGGGCATCATTATGAGCAATAAACACTTGAAGAACCTAGGTTTAGTAGTTCATAGCTAATTATCGTTTCTGGAATTAAAAGCTGGCTAAAAGAGTATTCCACCACTCGGAACCATCAATATTAAGCAATATTTTTAGATAAAGAATTGTTCGATTGTTATTAGTTAAATCTTTGAAAATTTCGTGTAGATGTTTCACTATGTACACTTTTCAAGATAACACAATGCAATTATCTCTGTACTATTATTAATATTATTAATACAATTATCGCAGGATAGCAATAGTTCGTGACTGCCATAATCCAGGTCGTTATATTTTAAAACAAGAGAGACAAATGGTCCTAATCTGCATAAAGGTGCTTACACTACGAACTAGAATAACGCAGGAATAAATTTATTAACAAAATGGCAGACGAATGAAATATAAATTCAAAAGAATCGAAATTTCTTTATGCAATCAAAATTTCTGCATTAAAAAACCATGATTGGTATTAGGATAATTCTAGTGCACAAGATAAATGAGTGTCTGTTTGACTCGTGAAGTCAACATTGGGATATCATGGTAAACAATTTGGGAAATGTGATTTTGCGAAAAAACGCGTTTCAATTCGTCGGCATATAGAAAACTTGCGCACATGTATAGGTAAGGTATATATATCATATACCTTAAATTCAGCTATGCCGGCGAATAAATAGGATAGAAGTATGTGTACATATACCATCCATTTTTCGGACATCTATTCTAGTCGGCGATGTTTCTGAAACATTAACTCATCCATTCGTTTGATAGCTCCGTCTCAGTTGTCGGAGCGGCGCATTGTTCCGTTTTAACCATGTTCTAACATCGATATTTCAATAGTTCGGAGTACGTTATTTTGGTAGAGAATTTTCAATGATTTGTATCTCAATCCTCGAACGACGAGATTATATTCGCAACTCTCCATTTTTCGAGACGTTCTTGGCTTTATTTACTAATTTCTGAAGATATTTCTTGTAGACTTGTATCAATTCTCTCTTTTGTCGTTTCCAGTATAACAGAAACCTTTGTTAATTTAATTGCTAAAAATTGAGTAACTTGAGTAACTTGAGTAACTTAATAAATTGAGTAAATTAGGTAACGATTCAAACACGATTGGCGAAATTGACCTGGTAATCGCGGCCCGAGGATTAATGATATTCAACACATACAACAAATCAATTATATTTATCGAATTAGATATATTAGATTTTTCTTCAAATAAACGAAATAAAAGAATAAACAAAATTTAATACGTCTATCAATATCTCTGATTTAAAATTGCTCTTCGTATGATGATTCAACCGTGTCTTTTACCGTGCTTTGTGCCTTCAACTTCCCGTTTTTCTCTAACTTCTTCCTGGTTTCGCACGGTTATCGACTTTATCGTGATTGATGTGAAGTAGAATGGTGTGTCATTTATTAGTTTGTACATGTGTCTGTGACAGTCTTAACTGAAGAATTGGAAATCTGTTAGCGACAATCTTCTCCTATTGTTTGACGATTTATTAGCTACAATGTCCGAACGCTTGAGTCGAGAACGTTAAACTATACTAATTCAGAAAACCATATGTGTTCAGAGTTGCTTCTTACCGTGTAGATATAGTGATAAATTAATGTAAAATCTCCATCTTGCTGCATGCGATCAATACATGTCAAAATGTTAAAATGACAAGCCAAATGAATTATAACTTAATCATATGACGAATATGAATTACCAACTTGACTATAAATTATTTTAACCATAATTTTGCTTAATAAACGATACGCTCGCTTATTTCTCGCAATGAGGAAAATGTGATATTTCGAAACTATGTACTGCTTTAAGAAATTTGTATAATTCGCGTGTTTCTGAAATAGCTCCGCTTGTTACGAGAAATTCTGTACCCACCTATAGCGCAGCAGGAAATTGTTGTGTGTAATTTATCGTTTTCCTCGAGAGAGGCGATTTCTTTCGCAACAGGAACGTTTTTGTATTAACAACGCCGAGCAACGTGAAATATGGTCCGGCTGAAATCTCGGCGGAATGGGGGAAACTCACGCAAGAAAATCCTGGCCACATCATTAGGAAGTGTATGATTTGTGCTTGTGGTAATAGTGGCGGCCATTACGAGCGAAACTGTACATTGTAAATCATCGATTGCCTTCCTCTTCTCTATTAGAATTTCAACACAAACGCAATTAGTTGAACGCGGAGTGTGATAAAGTGCATTGACTGTGATCCCCATTTTGAAGTTCAATCCGCGAGCAAAGATTTAACCGTTTAATATTATGGTGTACTGTTAAAGCGAAGATGAATGAACTGATGAATTGATATCATACATGTTTCATGCATCGAGCACGATAGCAGTGATATGTACCAATACGATAATTACTATATACTTGTGTCAATTGTCTATGTCGAACGAACTTGGAAGTCAAAACTATATAATTTTCAATAATATCTCGGGAATTTAATAAAAATTTGAGAGTTCGAAATTCTATATCTTTAAACAAAGGATTTTTTAATACCTGCGTAGTCTCGAATGAAGTACTCCCTCCCCCGCCTGTCATAATTTTACAAAATATGAAAAAATTAGCTGGAAATATTAATCCCATAAGAATGGATTACTTCTTAGAAGAAGATAAATGATCTCATGAATTGATAGCATACATGTTTCATGCATCGAGCACGATAGCAGTGATATGTACCAATACGATAATTACTATATCCGTGTGTCAATTGTCTATGTCGAACGAACTTGGAAGTCAAAACTATGTAATTTTCAATAATATCTCGGGAATTTAATAAAAATTTGAGAGTTTGAAATTGCATATCTTTAAACAAAGGATTTTTTAATACCTGCGTAGTCTCGAATGAAGTACTCCCTCCCCCGCCTGTCATAATTTTACGAAATATGAAAAAATTAGCTGCAAATATTAATCCCATAAAAATGGATTACTTCTTCGAAGAAAAAGTACAAGAAAATAATATTTATAAAAGCATTTTTACAGTCTGTCTAACTTGCGTACTTTTGTCACATCAGTCTCATTTTCTGAGAAGTCAATAAATTGATTTTTCTGATCCTACAGACACGCCATTGCGACATTTATTTGTTATTACAGCATGATGCTTAACAGTGATCACGTGTTGAGATTGATAAAAATGTTATCGGAACGATTCCATCCTTATTTTCACTACGTAATGCACAATCGCATCATCTACACTCTTTATTAATATTATTCATGTTACAAATCCGCTTTTATCAATCTGAATAACACGCGTGAAATACAAACGATACAGTTGCAGCTCTATTTTTTAAATTAAAAAATTTCTAGAATATACAATATTCCATGTTCTCGATAAAGTGGCGTATAAATACAAAGTTATTTTAATGTTATCTCGAGGTTGAAATTTATAGCATATCAAGTCGTTGGATTTGTCTTGACGTCAGGTAGAATATTATGAAGTCAAAGATACGTATTTGTTATGAAAAAGAATTCAATTTCAAAATTTTTAATATTTCTATCACATGATCGGAAATCACACGTCCATTTCCTCTTAGCCTTCCAAACATAATAAAATATATATATTTCTAACTTTTGTATGCGGACCAAATTGACGGATTCTTTTATTAGTTATTCTGCAAGAAAATGTTTCTTATCGCCGGATGATCATTTAACATAGTCAGGTCAACTCGAAGCTAACAATTAGATCTCAAGGTAAAAGAGATGTTGTATTTTGGTTAAAGAATTATAGCTCAATAATAAGACGTGTTAAAAATTTAAGGAAAATTGTAGCAGTGACAGAATTATCCCTATCACTTTAAATAAAGACATATTCGTTCATTCATAATTAGATCACCGTGTAATTTCCAAGAAGCATTTCACAATTATATCAAACAATTATATCAAACAATTACAAATAATAAAGCAACATATTATTCGAAGTAAAATTTCAAACAATGTTAAAAAAAAGCAATCACAGGCATGGGAATAATTACGAAATAAAACAACATGTTGCTTGAAATAGTATTTCCAAATAACGCTATCTAAAAAGTATTCACCGGGGCATAAAAATGATCGTGAAATAAACTAACACGTCGCTTGAAATAATATTTAAAATGTCGTCAACTCGAATATTGAAGCTTAGTCCACAGAAAGCGGGGGTTCCTGGACCGCTGACTGCGCGACGGCGTGGTTGCAACGCGAGACGAAAGAGACAGTCGGCGTAAGGCGACAGAATAGAATAATAAATCGATGGGACACCAGTTATTCTTTGGGGGGGAAAAAAAGAGAACCGTCTGCGATTCGACGAAGCCAAGAGTCAATATCATCCCCGCGCGAATTCATATTTCATCGAGCCGGTTCCCGCGCAAGATTTCCTTCCTGGTGGCCGAGAGGCCGGCGCCCTTCCGTTTCCGAAACCGATTTACAAACTGCATATTCAATTCCCAAATAATACCTTTGTGGCGACCGAGGGGGGGAGGGGGTGCGAGGAAGCCACCGTTCCGGTTCAGAAGGGAAGAGAAGAAAACGCCGGGAAACGCAAATATCCCAGCCGTCTATTTGGTTTCCAATCTTTATCGTGCCGTTCCTACCCCCCCCCCCCATCGCGACCATCAAAACCTGGCCATACACGTTCGCAAACACACATACATAGATACACATACAACGACATCGCGGTGGCGAAGTTCGGGTTGTCTCGGGTTCGCGCTGCTCCGCTGTCTCGACGTCGGATGTGGCTCTTTCGCGCGCGTTTCTTTCCCTTTAAAAACGAAAAGCCCGTCGCGAGCCCGAGCCCGAGCCCGAACCGGCTCGCTCGCTCGCTCGCTTGCTCGCGGAGCGTTGCGCCAACAGCATTCTCCGCGCCGGCAGTGCACGAAATATCGATCGAGTTCTTTTTACACCGCAACGTCGACACTCCGGCTTCCCCTCTTCCTTTGTCATCCTTCAACCCCTTCTCTCTCCACCCCGGTCCTCTGTCTCCTCTTCCTCTCTTCCGAACGTTTCTTTCACTCCTACCCGTTTACACGGGATCCTTTTTTCCCCCCCCTCTTCGTCCGCCCCCGCGTTTTATACGGGCCGCGTCTAATGCGCTCCGAGACCGTCGATTAAGCGCGGACCTGCGAGTCCCATCTCGTTTATGGTGTACTCCAACTACAAACCTCCGTGTGTAACTAGCTCAAAGTTGCCAGGCTACGTTTGGCTTTCTTTGATCTGCGTTGGCTCTCTCGCGAAAACAGGCCGATGCCAAACAGTAATATATGTTGACGCGGTCGCGTTGACACCCCACGATCTCCGCGAGTTCGTTGGTGTGTTCATGGACCGGGCCTACTCGATAAAACTATGCGATTACGATTTCTGACGAAAATGAATTTCAAAGCGTTATCAGTGCACTCGGAGCTGCTGAATTGTTTGCTTCTTTGAAATAAAAGTTAACGGATTAAGCGACGGATATCAACTTGCTAGTTGCTTTTTATAGTATATATAGTATATATATATATATATATATATATATATATATATATATATATATATATATATATATATATATATATATATATATATATACTATAAAAAGCAACTAACAAGTTGATATTCGTCGCTTAATCCGTTAATTTTTATATATATATAGTATATAATCTCTCTCTCTCTCTCTCTCTCTCTCTGTTAATTTTAAATTAATTTTAAATTAATTTAAATTTAAATTAATAATCTGTTAAAAAATAAGATAATATAAAAATAGTATATAAAAATAATGTAAAAATAGAACCATTTAAAAGTTAAAACACTTTCCTGATACCAGAAGCAGGAATTTGTATAAAAATGACAGAAAAGTTATTGTCTCTATTAATTAAAGCGGTATAAATATTTTGGTTTACTAATATTTCGTAATTATTATCTTGGTAGATTTATTTCAATGTTACTTATACCGTGTAATAGAAAGAAATGAGTACTTATATACAAAGAAAACATCAATGATCTTAAAATCGTTCTAAAACAAATGTTATTGTAGTAGATAATTAAGGCGTGCGATTTGGAAATAATATGATTAATAATTATGGACACAATTCTAATGTTACAAATCAATTTTTAACTTTGAACATAAGAGGGACATTATCTAGAAATATTCTGAAAATCACTACAGTTAAAAGCTTCTTACCAAATTCTTTAGTGGCGTTAATCATATCAATCTTATTACCAACAAATTGTCCCTAGGAACATTATCTACTAATTTCATTTGGTATTATCACGTAGGATAAGATTGTTCAGATTTCTCTTAATCTACCACAATAATTGAAAATTCTATTAATAGATTAATAGATTAAATATTAATAGATTAAATATTAATTTAATTTAATCTATTAATAGATTAAATATTAATTTAATTTAATCTATTAATAGATTAAATATTAATTTAAAGAGTAAACGTGTTTCACGATCATTCTGAGACAAAATTTGAAATGAAAAAATAACACGTCTGCCACGTGTGGATGAATACATAACAATGACAGTGCAGACACAAAATGTCAGTGTGTTGACAAAATTGTGCGAGTTTCGACCGGGTTCCGGATCAAATTGATGCGCGCTTTTCAAACGAACAATATTTGTTCTAGTCCGTCTGTGTCTGCATAGCTGCCTAAAATTGTCAAAAAACAATGAAATACCGACCCGAATTTCAGTTGACATTTGTTTGTGGTGAAACCATAATATTATTACGAAAAATAAGCTTCTATTTACTTTGGACTTCTGCAACTTTATACGTAAAAATCTTCGTATCCGCCAACATCCGGAGTTTAGTTATTGGTTGCGTCGATGTGTACCCCCCCCAACTTCCTCCCATCCCACTGGCAAGTTTTCACCCCACTCTCAGTCGGCGACACCCAGACCTCCCCTTGAACGCACGTGGTTTACACATCAAAGAAAGCTATTTGTTAATGAGGCATAATTATCCCCCCGTTCACAATGCCAGACGGCGTCACGCTGTCGTCCGACCGACATGGGGAGCGAAAACACAAACCGAGTGTTTTGGACGGAGCGGCATTACGACGAGGGATGACGGGGGACGACGAGGGAGAACGGGCCAGACGATTTTCTTAACGATCCAGCCGCGTTCCGCGTGTTTTTACCGGCCATCCACTCTGATGAACTTGAACCTGATGCCGCGGACGATGTTTTGCCCACGTTTCGGTCGATTTTTTGCCAGTACACAAGAACATCGTAAACATAATCTGTTCGTACCCTTATCCTACTATTCTTTCTTAACCCGAGAAAGATAACCTACGTCGCAGAGGCGCCTGCGAAGACTGTTGATTTTTGTTAATTTTTCATAGAGGTCTAGTGATTTAAGTTTAAAATTACTTAAAATATAAAACAATATAATATAAATGCATTTTATTTTTACAATAATGCCAAACCTTTAAAATGACTAGATTAACTTGAATAAATATCCATTGTTAGTATAAAATTGACGCCTTAGAAAAGCATGCGCCTCTGAAGCGTATGGTTATCTTTTACGTACGTTGTCATATGGTTAACTTTCTAGGGTTAATAAATATGCAAGTTGGTTGTACAAGGTGAGCTACAAATTAGAGATTTTTCAACCCCACGATTTTTCAACCCTTTCCGATGGTCTGACAACAAAATGTTTCCTATCAAAGTTAACGAGTAATTAATCAACAAGAAATTGCAATTGTTTAAATGTCAAAACAAATTGATTTTCGATAAAAAAGAACAAGGTCGCCGTTATGTTTTTAAATGTATTTAGGTAATTTGAGCTTCATGCGACGTCGAATTCAACGATTTGCTACATGATGTCCAGATGACATCGATGCCACGCGATCGATTGCCACAATATTTGAAATAATTTGGCGATACAATAATACCGAGGCACTAGAAATGATCATTTATTACAAAGAGGGGAACTTTGCGTTGCAGAAGATGGAATGCGATTGAATCGTTTAATTTAATTACTAATTATGTGCACATCTCTAATATGAGTGTTTTCAATTTGGTTTTATATAAATTTTTCTTTCGTTTTATGTATTAAGGTTTCAGATTAAATAAATGAGCATTTGTAATGTTTATGTTCATTTGTTCACACATGATTACATGCGAGGTCTTAGTGTTATATGTCGCCAAATTATTTCAAATATCGTGGCAATTGATTCATGGCAATTTTTCCTCCAATGTCATCAGAAGGTCATTATGCAGCAGGTCGTTGACTCATCCTATATATATATATTAATAATATATATATTCTGTTTCTGTTTATGTTTTTTGTAAACTAGAATAATGTAAAAAGTTATTCCTTTCTAGTCCTTTTCAGTGAATAACTATACAGGGTGTCCCACAATTATTTTAACAGCCGAAAATGAGGGGTAGCTGAGGTCATTTGAAGTAACTTTTTCCTTTGCGAAAATGCAATCCGCGGCGTTGTTTACGAGTTATTAACGAAAAACACTGGCCAATCAGAGGTGACGGTGCGAGAGAGAGAGTCCGCGAGAGAGTACGCAGCACGAGGCTTTGACAGATGGTCGGGACGGACTCGAGCCACGTTCGAAGTATTGAACAAATCACGAAGCGAGAACTTTCCGGATTTTTTTTACTACGTAACAGTGATATTTTTAAGAGAAACGCTGTTCACCTTTACTTTAGAATGTCTGAAGAATATTTACTAATTTTTCGGACCCGAAATAATAAGTAATTTAACCGTGACGGCCGTTTTAATTTTCTAGTGTGCATGACACCTCGTGTGTAACATATGAAATTTTTAAGCAAGGTGTACAGTGAAGATTAACAAAGTACGTAAATGATATTTTACGTTAATGATATTTTATTTAAATAATTCCGTGTCCAAACACAGTTCAACGAATGATTCGCAAAGCTAATTTAATAAATAATAATCGTGTTAAAGGACGTAAGGGATATGTTTGTTAGAGAAATATGAAGAATATTATCAATAAGAAACTCACCCATTTAGTTGTAAAATCCACTTCATGTATCCGACGGCGACGAACAGAAGGATGTCTCCGGGCAGGCAATTTCAACGTTTACTTTCACTGCATTATTACTAAACACTGATCACTTATCAATAATATTTATGGACCAACTTTCCTGGGTTAATATGTATAGCTCTGAAAAGAGCCGATTTTTTTATGCGACGCGTTCGAAGTTCTCACTGTTAACGACACGTATGTACCGCGTTGTCGAGATGAACTGCAGAAGACTGGCACGATGGCCGACTGTGTTTCGTTCTCCTACGAGCGAATTTCAACTGTTTTCCATCGAACGCGAACATTGTCAGCCATCGTGCTAGACTTCCGCAGTTTATCTCGTCAACGCGGTATGTGTTCTTAACGATATGAACTTCGAACGCGTCGCATAAAACAATCGGCTCTTTTCAGGGCCATACATATTAACCCAGGAAAGTTGATCCATAAATATTATTGATAAGTGATCAGTGTTTAGTGATAATGCAGTGAAAGTAAACGTTGAAATTGCCTGCCTGGAGATATCCTTCTGTTCGTCGCCGTCGGATACAGATCAGCTGTGCAGTTCATCATACATTGTACGAGGTCAATGCACTATCCTCCTGCACACATTTCCGTGCATGAAGTGGATTTTACAACTAAATGGGTGAGTTTCTTGTTGATAATATTCTTCATATTTCTCTAACAAACATATTCCTTACGTCCTTTAACACGATTATTATTTATTAAATTAGCTTTGCGAATCATTCGTCGAACTGTGTTCGGACACGGAATTATTTAAATTAAAATATCATTTACGTAAAATATCATTTACGTACTTTGTTAACCTTCACTGTACACCTTGCTTAAAAATTTCACATGTTACACACGAGGTGTCATGCAC
Source organism: Megalopta genalis (assembly GCF_051020955.1). Lineage (NCBI taxonomy): Eukaryota > Metazoa > Arthropoda > Insecta > Hymenoptera > Halictidae > Megalopta > Megalopta genalis. Next base: position 2,028,467 of record NC_135030.1, read on the forward strand.
ACTAGAAAATTAAAACGGCCGTCACGGTTAAATTATTTATTATTTCGGGTCCGAAAAATGAGTAAATATTCTTCAGACGTTCTAAAGTAAAGGTGAACAGCGTTTTTCTTAAAAATATCACTGTTACGTAGTAAAAAAAAATCCCGAAAGTTCTCGCTTCGTAATTTGTTCAATACTTCGAACGTGGCTCGAGTCCGTCCCGACCATCTGTCAAAGCCTCGTGCTGCGGACTCTCTCTTGGACTCTCTCTCTCGCACCGTCACCTCTCATTGGCCAGTGTTTTTCGTTAATAACTCGTAAACAAAGCCGCGGATTGCATTTTCGCAAAGGAAAAAGTTACTTCAAATGACCTCAGCTACCCCTCATTTTCGGCTGTTAAAATAATTGTGGGACACCCTGTATATAACTATATATAACTATACTATATATATATATAACTATATATAACTATACTATATATATATATATATATATATATATATATATATAGTTATTCACTGAAAAGGACTAGAAAGGAATAACTTTTTACATTATTCTAGTTTACAAAAAACATAAACAGAAACATAAACAAATTTATCTGTACTATAATATTGGATTGTTAATTGAGCATTTGCGTCTTTTGTCAATACTGTTCTTATCGTGCAATGTAATATGCAAAACATCTTCAAGTCTTCTTCTGCATTTTTTTTTATTTGCCATATTTATAGTCTCCTGTACTTAAACGCGCGTAATTTTATTTGTAAGATAGATGTATTATGAAATAATGTATGTAAACCAATAATTGATCATTTCAATCGGTACGATTATTTTCTTTCTTCTCTTAACGCTGAAGGTGCCCTCTAAAAAATCCCCACGAGCCCTAAACGCGACTAACGTGTATCGTTTTATAAAAATTACCATAGTAAATTTAGTCAAGGTTTATATACGAAATTGATTACAATATATGCTCGGATAAGAAAGAAAAGAAAAGAAAAAATCAGGAACGTTGTTACTGGCTTGTTAGTTTTAGCGACTGTACTGTATTGATAAAAAAAGAGGAACTGACCAAATAAAAAATCGTAGGAAGAGAAAGAAATACAAAATCGTGTTTGTCAGGGAACAACTTCGTGCTGAAATGTTTATACGGAGAATCGTCGGGACGAGGTAGGGAAAAAGACGTCACGAAAAGCTGGCTACGGAATCCCGATTCTCGGCATGAGATATCGGAGCCCAGCGACGAGAGTTTTGCTGCTCTACTTCAGTTCTTCGGTATCAAACACGATACTGCTCCTCTGACCGCGATAACCGCGGCGCATTCTCGCGCGAATATATCGCGTGTTCGCTAAATTCAAGGCAACGATCCTCTGAGAGGTCATCGACTGAAAACATCCAGTGAAAACATCGCGGCTAAAATATCTCTTTTTACAATCGGAACAAGAACAAGATCCACAAACCGCGACACATCATCTTCTTTGCTAAGGCAATCGGCAGACCGTGAGCCTCTGTGCGAAATAAAAGTTGCGACTTTTAGACTTAACAGACATTTATTTCTGCTTTTAACCCTTTGCACTCGAAGGCTAAATAAATCGAAATAAAAATAAATCGAAGGCTAAATCTAAATAAATTTTGTTGACTTATGGTATTTCCATTTTGCACGACAAAGCGCATTTTATGCATACGAAATTTAGTCTTGTGACTCGTACAACAGTTAGACTGTTAATAATATTTTATATCTAAGTTTTGATAATATAAAAATTATCTTGGAACGTGATATAACAATTTTTTTTTTTTAGTGATGCCTCGAGTGCAAAGGGTTAATAATTTTAATGAGTTGAACATAATACAATAATAATATCTTTAAAATCTTTATAGTAAATTCTTGCTTCGTAGGATAAGTGGTACAAATATATCTTTCGGTTAATAATATAATATATAATATATTATATAATTATATTAATATATAATATAATATATAATATATTATATAATTATATTAATATATAATATATTATATAATTATATTAATATATTATATAATATATATTCGGAAACATCGCTTTGCGCTTGTGAATATCGAACTTTTCTAAAAGAAATACTTTCTGGCCCTTTTCTGGTAGCTTTCAAAATTTACGCTCGTACAAGTCCTGTTTTTTAATACCCTTACAAAACGAAATTTTTCTCGAAAAACGGAACAACTTTCCGAACGATCCGATACGTGCATTCCGTAAAAAGTTCGCGATTGGCACAACTTCAGACGTTCTGTGCAACCGTGAAAGGGCTCGACGCGTGACCGATCGTTGTTTGCGGCACACGTTCTTGAAACTAAAATCGTAGGGCAAAGGGTCAATAACACGTAAGCAAAACCGCGGATTGCATTTTCGCTGAATAGAGTCGACTGCGTGGCAGTGAACGTGTTAACACTATGCCGTCCGCAGATCTTAGACATGATTCTTTTGTTTGACGCCGGCATAATAGCCTGAAAATGTTTGCGTATAAAAAAAAATCGTTCTATGGCGTCCATAATTTTTCCTTTATTACAGTTGAATATGAATATAACGATCACTTATATATATATATAACTCGGCACTGTGCAGTGACACTTATTAAACACTATGCCGTCCGCAGATCTTAGATATGATTCTGATTCTGACGCCGACATAATAGCTAGGAAATTTTAGATTTTAAAAAAGAATTTCGAAGATGGCGGTGATATAAATCCCTAAAATTAAGATAAGTCGTCCAAGAATTTTCGTGCTTAATTCTTAATTAAATAAGCACAATGCTATAGTTACTTTGCTGCCTTTCAACACCGAAGAGATATAGTTCAAATGTTATTTCAGTTTTTTTTAAATGTCACCAGCGTGGTGTCACCGGACGGCATAGTGCTGACATAAGTAAGTTGGATAAGTTAACATAAGTTAACACCCTGTATTTATATGCGAATAAGTATACCGCCAAACGATCCAACGGACACAACAATTGTTCTCAATTCCAAACGAAACCCTCGAAAGTCATGTATTCTCGAGACTTCCCCTCGATAAGTCGTGCCATCGACATTTTCCCCGAATCGCGCCGCTAAACAGCTCGAGAAAGCGCACGCGGCACCGTAATCCCATTTCTGTTTCGTACGATTAAGCGTCCGTCAGTTTGAAAGCCGTCTCTCTCTCTCGACGGTGCGCCGTCATAACGTAACCCGCGATAATGACAATTTTATAAGCCGGTTACAGCTGCTGCGCGTCCGTCGAATATTTTCGCGACGGCGGGGACGGTTCCATGCGCGCGGCCGGCATTATTGCTGCTAATCCGACGTGTCAATTAAAGTCGCCGATTACACAAATCCGTCCAATTGAATATCGGAGCCGGGCACGCGTACGAAGTAACGACGTAACGGCCGGCCGTTAATTACATTACGTAAAAATCATTAGCGTGCCGCGCGGGATAGAGCGAGCGAGCGCGCTTCGTCGAAAGCGATTAAAGGAACCTGGAATTCCATTTCGGATGCACGGAGCGCGGCGGCGGCGGCATTCCATTTTGTATCGCGAACGGGATCGGCCGGCTGGTTATTTTTGTATAGATCAATCAGCGGCGATCGTGCTCTGCGTTGCATTCCGTAATATCTTAATCTTTCGATCGACGCGCGGCACATCCTTCTATCCGGCCGTTTATTTATCGGCCTGGTTTACGTTGATAAAACGCGTACCGCTGCCGTGGCTGCCGCGCGCAATCAGAGAGCGCCCAGGCATAGTATTCACGGCGATGATGTATTAATACTATTATCGGCTGATGATCACCTGCGGCCCGAGCCAACCTGACATACTCGTTATTATATAACCAGCCGCACAACGCTCTTCGATCGGAGTCGGCCGTGACGCGAGATCATCGTTCTTTTTTCCCTTCTCTGTTATGCCATGCCGTCGCGCCGCGGCTCGCGTCGTGTGCGCGCTTATCGGCAGATTGCAAAATGCGTCCGATGGAACGTATGATATCGAACGTGTAGCTTCGATTTCAAAAAAATTATCTTCGAATTCAGCTGTTGTGCGTATTGTCGCGTTTACGAAAATGTTAATGTATTATTTTGTATTCGCGACGTTAAAGCCGTTGTGCCAGCTTCAATTAATCGCTAATTTGACATTTTAAATATTGAATGTCAATTTCAAACATTGCAACAATACCGAGGTCTTTTTATCATCGTTCGTTTCCAGCGACAATGCGACACAGTTTCCCTGCGATAAGTTATATTGTTCTGTTATTTGTGAGTAAATTTGCTTGGAATTTCGGATTTTTATTATTTTAACGCGAAGCACGTGTTCTTTAGCGTTGTTGATGACAAAAAGATGATGTCAAAATTTATCGTATAATATATCTTTATAATATATATATCTTTATATAATATATCTTTTTCTTATATTCGAAATATCCTAGTAATATTCAATTTGTTTGAATATATTACAATAAATATTAATTTCAAAACTAGTTAAAAATCCCGTATGTGACCAACACGGCACTCAAATTGTTAACGTCAAGCCTACCGTGCCGATCAAATAACCTATATTTATTATATATTAATAATCTATATTTTTCATTTAAATATTGTTGGCTTTGAATTCACGTTTAGTAAAATAGTACGCTATTTATCTAACGATTTATTAACAGTTTATTATTATATTATTATTATTATATTATATACTATTATTATTATTATTATTATTATTATATACTAATGTGTATTTCTACCCTTCCTTTTTACTACTTCCAACATTCTTTGTGCTAAAGATTAGTGCAGTTTTTTAATTGCTCCAAATTCTTCCAATTTCTTTTCTTTAATCATTTTAACGGATTAAAAGTTCTTTCAATCTTTCTGCTAATTTAAATTGCACATATTTGGTTATACTATAAACGCATAAAATCCGCAGTCCACTAATAACTGTAATCTCTAATGAGCTAATTATTAAAAAAAAAAACCCCAAAAAATCCAAACAGAGAACTAAAAGAACTCGAAACACTGTTAACACAATACAGGCTTCCATTGTCATATCATCATATGTAATTGGCGGTCCGAGGATTGCTCATTACATTTCGGAGGGATAGAAGTAGCTAATGAAAGCGGTATTACGTATAAATTGTGTTAATCATTTTTATTCGCGCGAGGCAGAGGAAATCATTTCACTCCAGGACACTCGCAGAAGCTAATTCGCCTCTTTCGCTCGCCTGACGAACCTTCCCTACCGGGTCGTTAATTAATTGTCGGCGACGAGTTAATTTCGTTAAGATGTGTCGTTCAACGAAGTATAATTAATCTTGAATAGCATTCCGACTCTGCCTCGAGAATTTCCTAGCGCCGGAAAGGTGCACCGCTCCCGAACTATAATCTCTGGCCCGGGCGAATCATCAAAATTCGGCAGGTTCTCGGCGAAACTTTCGGCCCGATCGATTCGAGCCGGCGAGTTTCCGGTCTTCGTACGAAGGATACGAGCCAACCAATATGTAAACCCGTATGAATTGCTGTCCCGTGCAGATTCGTTACCATTCAACCGATACCCAGCCGGATATTTGTACTTCGAAAAGCGGCTGAAGATACGTGTCGGGGCTCGCGTTCATTATCGTTGAAAGGACCCCGTGAACGCGACAGATTCTCTTTTCCATCGAACCGATAGCTCAATAATTTTCTAATTTAGAATAAGGTTCTCCAATTTACCAATTCAATTCACCAAGATTCTATATAATAATTGAAAATATATCGATTTATGTGAATTCCATTTCGTGGTAATAATATCTCAGTAATAATAATAATGATCAATTTCAGTATATAATATATATAAATATAATAATAATATATAATATATATAAATATATATATATATATATATATATATATATATATATATATATATATATATATATATATATGAACGCGACAGATTCTCTTTTCCATCGAACCAATAGATCAATAATTTTCTAATTTAGAATAAGATTCTCCAATTTACTATTTCAATTCACCAAGATTCTATATAATAATTGAAAATATATCGATTTATGTGAATTCCATTTCGTGGTAATAATATCTCAGTAATAATAATAATGATCAATTTCAGTATATAATATATATATAAATATAATAATAATATATATGAACGGGACAGATTCTCTTTTCCATCGAACCAATAGCTCAATAATTTTCTAATCTAGAATAAGATTCTCCAATTTACCATTTCAATTCACCGAAATTCTATACAATAATTGAAAATATATCGATTTACGTGAATTCCATTTCGTAACAATAATATCTCAGTAATAATAATAATGATCAATTTCAGTATATAATATATATATAAATATAATAATAATATATAATATATATATATATATATATATATATATATATATATATATATATATATAAATATATATAATAAATAAATAAATAATACATAATATATATAATTTCAGTAAAAATAATAATGATATAATAATAATAAATTTCGTAGTAATAATAATAATGACTCAGAGGCACCACTAAAATTTATTAAATCACATTTTAAGATAATTTCTATATTAACAAAGTTTAGATTTAAACAATTGTTAAGAGTGTAACTGTTGTGCGAGTCCCAAAAATCAATTTCGTATGCATAAAATGCATTTTATCATATAAAATAAAAAATACTATAAGTGAGAAAAATGATTTTATATTTACAGTTAAAATAGCTTCGAGTGCAAAGGGTTAAATTGTGCTCGGAACATAGAATGTATTAAGCGCTGTAACATCGTGTCAGATTCGTGATGAAGATTTCGATCTCAGTCCACTACATGCACACGTTTTTCAGTTACTTGAAATCAAAATAATATTTAATTTGTCTTTTATCAACACTTTATGATCAGAGCTTGCTTTCGTAAAAATTTATTAACAACAAAGTTGTAATAAAATAAATGTTAGTGACCGATTTTCTCTAGTTGCGTATCCATTTTGTATTGGAGGTTAGGTTCAGCGTAAAACACAATTTCGTTATTAAGTAAAATTATTACTTATTATAAAAATTATTAATAACGGAGTATACATATAGCCGTCAACAATAATAATTTACTCAAATATCTCCAAAAACATGTGATAAAGATTTATATATTATATTTTATAAACCTTTATATATATATATATTATTATAATAATGTTACACTTTCTAAATTGCATTCCTTTTCGATAGACGAATAACACATTCTTCGCTCTTTACTACTGACTGCCAGAGATTAAAGCGAGTAGAAGTGGTCTGGTCTACGTCAGACATGGATCGGGCAGACAGCAGCCCGGAAAAATCGCATATTCTTTATGGGATCAGTGAACTTGGAATGGTCTTACTGCAGAGATACCTCCTCCTGTATTTCCTTGTTTCGTATATAACGTAGCGAGCATAAAAGCTAAGTGCATAAAAAGCTGAATCCTAAGAAGCTGAAATCTATAAATATCGCATGCACCGTACAGGAAATAAAAAAAAGAGCGGAAGACATTAAGAAGAGCATAATCTTCTTTGCATGTCATTTTTCCATACGCGTTTTTCCTACAGGATTTAGTTATCCTGTTAAACGAGGAATTAATTTTTGCTCAAATCATTTCATAATGGAAATCTTGTTTCGCAAGTGAGAAGTTACATTATCACGCTTAAAGCAATAAATAATGTCGCTTGTCATTTTTTGTTCATTTTGACAAAATAATTTTTGACATATGTAGAAAATACGTAAATCATATATTTCCAATGTAGAAAGAAATAATTAGACAAATTGAAATCATTATTCCGCGGTTGTTATATATATGTACATCTTACACAATTTTCTTTAGTTTATATATAGTTATATATAATTCGGTTATAAATATATATATATTTGGGTACTAGGTTTTAATGAGTAATTATTACTAGGTTTTAATATATAAATATAAATAAATAAAAAATATAATAAATAAATATAAAATAATAATTGTGTATCAAATGACTGGATTAAAATAGACAAATTGAAATAATTATTATTATTATAATAATTATATATATATACATAACAACCGCGAAATAATTATTTCAATTTGTCTATTTTGATCCTGTCATTTGTTACACAATTTTATTAGAATTTTGGGTACTAGGTATTAAACAATAGCAATTATTTCTAGATTTAAGAATTATCACTACAATTATTACAATTACTAACTATTATTACTACAAACAGTAACAATTATTACTAGCTTTTAACGAGTAAAAACAACGTAAAGCGTAATACGCTGCACATATTGCTTTCAAAAATGTCCCTAACGAAGAAAGTCATCGTGCCCATTCGACTTGTTGTCTCAGCCTTACGAATGTTTTCGTCAGATCCGTTTCTAACGGGTTAAAAATAACATTGAAAATGTTACGCCGTCGGTGCCGTTAGTCTGTATTAAAGTGGTGAAAGTGTGAAAAAAATATTTGTTTCTACGGGCAGAAAGAGGAGGAAACCGCGATAACAGGATACCGCGGTAACGAAAACAACAAGCATTAGTATGCAAACAGTCGCGGCGTAATAACAAATATGATTTATTAAAGACGAGTTAACTCGTTCTGGCAGGGCGACGACGCGAAAATATCATTCCTCCCCCACCCCTCTGGCTGGAATTTTGCAACGTTTTCATGTAATTGCGGCGCTGTTGCAATTTCAGCCGGGACACGGGCCAGAGTTTATTTAAATTTTACACGGGGGCTGGATTGCCGTTCGATTCGTCTGGCATCGGGACCGGAAAGCGTTCGGGTATTACCGATGCGAGCGACAAAAAGCGAGCGATTGAATGACTACCAGGCGGACACAGATCGGGACAAATTTGAAAAGCCGTCGCTGAAAGTGGCCAATTCGCTTGGTAAACCATATTTCGATCGAGTTAATTCGCTGAATCGGTTTAACATACGTCGGGACCGTAACATAATGCCGAGCAAATTGCCTCGAATTTCGATCGTTTAATTTCATTCGACGGCGAAAAAAGAATCAATCGAGTCAGGCCGACCGCAGAAAAGTGTCGTTTCGAACGAAGTTTTCGGTGCACAATGAAACCGGAATGAATTTACGGCGGCTGACAAGTGCCTCGTTTATCCTGTGCACTCCTTGTTGTCTACGTTTGTAGTTTCACTTCGGAAAATAGGAGAGAAAAGTGGCACGACAGAGACGCTCTCGTTTCGAACACGGTATAAAAAAAAACAAAAAAAAACTGAATAACCATTCTACTTCTGTTTGGTAGCATTTGAAAGGCCAAGTATCTGACTATAAACACACGTAGTATTTATAATATATTATATTATACTTACTATAATATATTATTATATTATATTATATTATTATATTATAATATTATATTATATTATATTATATTATATTATATTATATTATATTATATTATATTATATTATATTATATTATATTATATTATATTATATTATATTATATTATATTATATTATATTATATTATATTATATTATATTATATTATATTATATTATATTATATTATATTATATTATATTATATTATATTATATTATATTATATTATATTATATTATATTATATTATATTATATTATATTATATTATATTACATTATATTATATTATATTTATAAACACACCTGTTTCTATATTTACATGTCACCTCCCCGATCTTTTAAAAAGTATATTTTGTGCTATCCATAAATTGGTGGTATCGAAAAAGTTAGTAATATTAGCATAATTTCTGCAATTATCGCGCAACTAAATCGTCGAAATGTACTAAAGTTCTCGCATCTTCTGTTTTATTTGCTGCAACACGATCTCATTTTTAGGTGGCACAAACTGAAAAATCCCGAAAAATAGATATACGGAACAAGAGTGTTTTTAAAATAAAAATAAGTTAGTAAATAAGTGTAAAGTTTTTTTATGTCTCATTCATAACGATCGTTCGTGTTCCATTCATAGCAATAAGCATTGCAAAGGTAAGCAATAATTAGATAATATATCCAAGAAAGATAAGAGATATACAGGGTGTTCTCAGTGTAACGGTCGCACCGATTTTCGAAGCATTTAATCATGAAGTGATAATAATAATCTGACAAAAAAAGATGCCTTAAAAATTGGCGCGACCATTACGCTGAGTACCCTGTTTACTAAATGAAGGATATATCGAACGACGCATTTTATAGTTCTCGAACACGTTAAGCGCGGCCTCGATTTTGCTGGGCTTTTCGTTGAGGCGGCAGGCCAGCATTATTTTTTAACCTTGATATCGCCGGTCCGATGCGCCGATGCCATCCAAACGATAGATTCACTGTCATGGGAACTGATGCCGCCCAAACGAGAAGTACAATGCCAGTCTAAGAGAACTGACACCGCCCAAACGGAGAGTCCACTGTCATCCCCAAGAGGGTTGACACCGCACTTAACGCGTTAAGAAATGCTTGTGGAAATTTAGCCAAAAAGAAATTAGTCGCTGATAACGATAATTCGCGAAACGTCTCGAGAACTTACCAAAAATTGTGCTTTTACTGTCGTAAAAGATTTCTCGTACTTTTAACCCGAGAAAGATAACCTACGTCGCAGAGGCGCCTGCGAAGACTGTTGATTTTTGTTAATTTTTCATAGAGGTCTAGTGATTTAAGTTTAAAATTACTTGAAATATAAAAAAATATAATATAAATGCATTTTATTTTTACAATAATGCCAAACCTTTAAAATGACTAGATTAACTGAAATAAATATCCATTGTTAGTATAAAATTGACGCCTTAGAAAAGCATGCGCCTCTGAAGCGTATGGTTATCTTTTACGTACGTTGTCATATGGTTATCTTTCTAGGGTTAATGTCGTATTCAATCGTATATTACTGCTATGCTTGATGCGATAACGATTTGTAACTAAGGAGCGTAGATGTATAATAAACACAACACATTGTTCATCCGAGGAAAATTATTTGTTTGAAACTGACAATATCGACGCTAGTATTATCTGACGCTACTACTATCTTCTTCGAGATAATAATTCGTTTACGACCGTAATACTGCTACGATTTTAGAATAAGCTCTACAAAAAGCGTTCCGTAAGCTAAGAAAAGCGAAGACTCGAAAAAGTATTCCTCTGAAAACGAAAAAGGGTTCGCTATCCGTCAGCGACTGTCCGACGTTTTTATTCTTCCGAAATCAATGGAGCACAGTATTCCGCACAGAATTCCGTGATTTCATGACTCTGGACGGTCGCAAATTCTCATTCAGTCTCTCAACTCTTTATTTATGGTATCGATTATCAATTACACCGCGTTATCGATAATGCCGCAGAATCGCCGCAGAGGCATCGCGTCGAGAAGATAAACTGTCGAAAGCTGAATATTTCGAGGCTCGCGCGCCGATAAACTTGTCGCCGCCGCGTTAAGCTTCAGTTTCAAAAAAAATGCGTGTGGAGATCGTTCGGAAATCGAGTTCACGATACGCCCGATTCGAGGAAGTTTCCGCTGTGCCCCCGAATGCTGCTTTGGTTATATTGTTAACGAATCGAATCAGCCGGAAGTCATAGTTCCCTGGACGGCGGCCCATGTCGGGCCACGTCCTCGAGCTTCCTCCGAAACTGATTATCGATTAAAAAGTTCACCAACTCGGTCATAAAGTTTCCGGTAGCTGGTCTCGACGTCTCGGCAAAGCAGACTTCAAGCACATTCCGGCTTATCGATCGGCCAATCTACAGACTTTTCAACTACTCCTAACAAGACTGCTTTGTGCGGGGAGAGAGAGAAAAAAAGGGGTAAGAGATCTTGCAGAATATTCTACTAAATTAGAATTTTTTCACCGAACCAACTAAGAATTCCTTCGCAAAGAGAAAAATTCATTGAGAAAACTTCTATAGGGAGTAAATGATTATACGAGAAATTCTCTCCTCGTCGATCGTTCGTTAATATTAAACCTACCAAAGCAGTAAACTCGACTGCTGTGCATCGCCTCATTAAAATGAAAGATCCAATTGACTTCGATTTTGTACAGTTTTTATCGCAGCAGTTGCCATTAGTAATTTATCCGATCATATCCCATGAAAATGTCTTTATAATTTTGTGTAATTTTAAAATGTGGCAAGACATATATATGTATTCCTTCTATGTGCGTATAGTAGGATCTTGGGGGAATAGGCAAACGAAGTCTCACCCTTAAGCTAGAGTTTCGTAAATTTTTAATATCCACGATTATTAACGAACCATGTGCAAAATATGTACGAATTTATATCGACGAATTTATGTCGACATTTTTATCGACGAATCGTGTCGTGTGACCTCCGAATTGTCTCCGAATTACCTTCGAATCGTGGCATGTGGCCTCCGAATTGCCTTCGAATCCTGTAATGTGACCTCCGAATTGTCTCCGAATTGCCTTTGAATCGTGGCATGTGGCCTCCAAATTGCCTTCGAATCGTGGCATGTGGCCTCCGAATTGCCTTCGAATCCTGTAATGTGACCTCCGAATTGTCTCCGAATTGCCTTCGAATCGTGGCATGTGGCCTCCGAATTGCCTTCGAATCCTGTAATGTGACCTCCGAATTGTCTCCGAATTGCCTTCGAATCGTGGCATGTGGCCTCCAAATTGCCTTCGAATCGTGGCATGTGGCCTCCGAATTGCCTTCAAATCCTGTAATGTGGCTTCCGAATTGCCTTCGAATCGTAGCATGTGGCCTCCGTATTGCCTTCGAATCGTGGCATGTGGCCTCCAAATTGCCTTCGAATCGTGGCATGTGGCCTCCAAATTGCCTTCGAATCCTGTAATGTGGCTTCCGAATTGCCTTCGAATCATGGCATGTGGCCTCCGAATTGTCTTCGAATCGTGGCATGTGGCCTCCGAATTGCCTTCGAATCGTGGCAAAGAATTAGAAATAAGAAAGATAAGTCATCTTTTTGGCCAACTGCCTCAAGTTTCCATAAAAACAAGCCGCGAGACTGGAAGAATCGTGACATAGTATTCTCAGATCTGCCAGTTTTAGTTCCGACCTCCTAGCATTTCTGGAAGAAATTACTGTAATTCGCTAGGTTGCCCATGAAACTTTCGTCCTATCTATGAGAGTTTCTATTGCGTGTGCGCGTGCGCGGTGCCCGTTACAGTAACGATACCGTAGTAGTATCGCAATTATTATACATACAATGTAAAGAAGTAATATCTCGACGAGCACCGATGAAAACATAAACACCGCTCGCGGGAACTCATAGAAGTAAACTTTTAGCGTCGCAGAGATGTTGTGTGATAGGGTTACCGTAATCGGTCCGCTTCTCCTTCTTACACCGTGGCGTGCCGACAGCAAAATGGAAAGCAAACGCATGGCTAAACGATCTGTCGATCGATCGAGCCTAACCGCGAAGACCCGCGAAACACACGAAAGAATCTATTTCCGATCGGCGAAGGAAACTTGCCGGGTATTGCTGATCCGAGGACTGTTCGATTACGGTGTAGCGAGCCGTAACCACCGCGACAAAGTTTGGCTTCGACGATCACTGATTGCGTGGGCGACTGTTGATTACTCCCGTCGCGCTCTCCTCGTGCAATCGATTGCGAAACTTTAATTAAAGCCTGCACCGTGACCGAAACGACGAAAGCCCGCCGATAACGCGGCCTCGCTCCTTATACATCCACTCTCTCTTTCTCTCTCTCACTCTCTCTCTCTCTCACACACACACACACACACTACCACTTTATATTTTTCTCTCTTTCTGTGTGTACGTGTGTGTCTCTCCCTGTCTCGAGCGCGTCGTCCGACGCGACGGTTCCGCGGGATATGCCGCCGTTCGAAAGCGACAGTTCGATTGTCTGCTCCCCTGTACTTTCACTCGCGGCTTTCGTTCGTGGGATAGTTGGTAACCAGTCTCGGTCTGATTCTGATACGATCTTATCAGATAGCAGTTTGCAAAATAATTCTTCGTGCGAGTCTTTCTGTATAATGCTGCCGTTTACGCTGTAAACGGAACGCTTCTCCGGAACTGTTTCGTTATTCGTGTGTGTTCATACACGTTTATAGCCACACAATTTCGTGCTGCCAAATTTACTAAAAATTTCGAAGTTACAAAGTCAGCCTTTCTGTAAGTCGAGGATTAACACGTTCCGTGCCACGTGTACCATCGATGGTACACGCTTGCATGTTTACTTAGTGAACTGAACAAATTGTTTACAAGAAATTTAGAACCGAAGAATCAATTTCCACCGCAAGAATGGGCGTTGATAAGTTTTTGTTACGTTGTTATGTGTACGAGAATTAATAATTGCACGTAATACATCAAGTTTTAGTAGAATATCAAAGTGTGAAGATTCGAGTAAAAAAAGCTCGGCACGGAACGTGTTAATGAGTGTCGATTTCAAGGGATGAACGTTTCAACAGGGACGCGATATAATAAATCACCACCAGTGGAAGTGAACTGCTATTTCTCCGTTGTCAATACTTTAGCATGTGTAAGTAACTTAACCGCTTGTGCACTGTTATAACAACGAGTCACATTCACAACGAAGATTTCATAGATTTTATTCTTCTATTATCAAACTCTGGGTGCGAAAGTAGATGTAGGAACACGAGAAATCAAATTTCGCAAGAACTGTATCAATTATTCAACGCAAAGAAGTGAGTACGTAGCTGCGAACAAAAATCGTAGTGCAACGGGTGATCAGTAGATTTACGGAGCACTGGAAGCAGCTATTTTGTGTTGCTTCATAAAAATTCGAGGCATACGTTTATTCAGATTTTTAGCGAATTTTATTATAATATATAATATTACGAGTCCAATGAGTCAAATTTATTGAATAAATTTCCTATAAACGTATCTGTATAGTTTCAATGATCGTAAACGAAAGGATTTAGAATGAGTCAAAATGACGTGTTCCGTAAAGCCAGTATCAACCCGATACATTTGAATGATGACTCTGAGGCACCGCGAGAAATTGTTATATCAAAACTGTTAAAAGGAAACTGCTGCATGAGCAACGAGACTCGATTCCATAAGCATAAAATACACCGAGTCACATAAAATGGAAGTATTATAGGTCCGAAAAACTATTTTGAATTTAGAGTAGAAATGGCTCCGGGAGCAAAGGGTTAATGACAATAAGATCACTCTGACGAACATAGTACTGTGAAAAGAAAATTGACGGTAAATTAATAAAATAAAAAGATATACGTGGAGAGAGAGAGAGAGAGAGAGAGAGAGAGAGAGAGAGGGAGAAAAGAGAGAGAGAGAAGGAGAGAGAGAGAGAGAGAAAGAGAGAGAGAGAGAGAGAAAAGAGAGAGAGAAAAGGAGAGAGAGAGAGAAAGAGAGAGAGAGAGAGAGAGAGAAAGATTACGAATATACACGAGATAGCATAAATAATGAATAATAACTAATAAAGTTCGATGAATAATATTTGGTTGAATTAGAATTCTGGTTAACAATTTTTCCCTGCAAATTAATTGCTTCAACTAGCACATTTCTGTGCAGAGATATCGATGACAGGAAAATGCCGACACCAAATGTTTCTAAAAAACAAACTGGTTAATATTATCCCTCCCGCAAAATTCGCAAAAATTCCTTAGAATTTCCTACATGGACTACGAAATCAGTTCCCTATTATCGTAGACTTTCGAAACAATTTTCATAGATACATGAACCGGCGTTATAGCGCGAGCAATTAACATTTCAATGCAATTTCCATTCCGCGTTCCGTTCTCATTCACCGAAGCTGTCACGAGGATAAGGTATGCTCGCCCATTCACATCGTGGTTTATTATCGCCGCTTTGGAGATTTGCGAAAAAAAAGAAAATCTAGTTAAAATCGAGTTACGCCGAAAACCTTTGTTAGGATTGACACAATTTCGAAAACGAGCCGCGCCTTTCATTCGCGGCTCGTTACAACGCAGCGCAGCGCCGCGCCGGGCCCAACGTTCACGCCGAATAATTAATTACGAGCAATTTTTCCCGCGACAGAAGTAACTCGGCGAGAAGTTCGCGGAACAAAAACCGAAAGCGACATTTAAATCGAGTATAAATCGTATCGCGGGGAGCAGAGTTCGCGCGCGAGCATTGTCGACGGTAATAACGACACAAAATTCTCCATTCACCGTGGCTATCGATTCAACTTCTCGCAACGGTAAAAACCTTTCATATTTACAGCCGTTTCTACCCGTTTCGACGTGCCGTCTCGTTCCGTTTCATTCCGTTCCGTTTAATGTGGTAAACCACGCGGCCTAGTTGTCGAAGACCCGCGACGAATTAACCCCTTGCCATACTTTGACGAGTTCGATTCGTCATGAAAATTTCTAGTAATAATTTATCGAGTATAGCTGTTATTCTGTCCTTTAAAATTGCAATAAATTTCTAATCTCTTGTTATCAATGTTTAAGCATTCAAGTGAATTTAGGCATACAATAAGCAGCAATTTTCTGTCGCTTCTAAGAAATTATTGCAATCGAAAAATTTCTAATCGCAGTAACTGCGAAGAAAATGGTATGTCAAGGGGTTAATGTGGCAAAAGTGAGGCGAGAAGTGGGCAGCGACGAGGGGGCGAGCGAATCGCGTTCAAGGTACGGTTCGTAATCCAAACAATAAGAAAAAAAAATAGAGGAAACAGTAAGAAACAGAGAAATGGAACATGGCGGACGTGGAAATGGTAGCGAGCGCGCGCGTAGCGTAGAATCGCATGGATTAATTACCGAGATTCGTTTTACCCGCAAATTCTATTTGCACGCCGCGAAGTAGAATGTTCTCGGTTGGCTTTGAATGGCGGGGGCGGCGGGGGTGGCAAGTTACACCGAAAAGTTCGCGGCTGAAAGTTTCATCAGCTTCTTAGCTCTCCCCGCCTCGTTACTATTAACTACCTCGCCGGGTGTAAACTTTAATAGGTGATTAGTAATAATGAAGACAAATCCCGGCGCGAAAACCGTATGGTTAACGCGGACTTTTGCGCGCTCGCTCAAAAACTTCGGAACTCGAGAAAATTCACGTGAGCCCGCGCCCTTTTTAGCGAGGTCCTCCAATTAGACGATCCTCGTTCCTAATGCATCGTTACTATCGCTTACTCTCGATTGGCCTGCGTTTACAGTCTTCGAGAACCGCGTCGAATGTTGCAGGGGTAGTTTTCTCATAATGTGCGTTTAAATTAAGATATAGGCTAGATATTGACCTTCGGATTTGTTGGATCTCAGAAGGAACGTTTTTTAACACGTTCTGTACTACGTGTACCATCGATGATACATGCTTGCGTGTTTATTTAATGCAGTAAAAAAATAGTTTATAACAAATCTAGAACTGAAGAATTAATTTTTGTTACAAGAATGGGTCATAAGGAGTTCGTTAATATTAGGTCTACCGGAAATATGCACACGTTGATTTGAGACATATATGACTACCTCTCTCTATCATTGCATTTTTTTTCATTATTAGTATTACTTATTAGTTTCATTAATACTTAATTTTGCATCACTGTAGATTAAAATGTAAACCTCGATGCTTAATAGAATAGACATAGACCATAAAATCTTAGGAAAAATATTAATCGGAGTTTTTTAATTCTCATACGTTCCTCGGATGGAAATGCACTCATTTTAATTTTAATAGTAATTGATAATTTACAAATGTTACTGATTTGCAAACTTAAAAGAGAGAGAGAGAGAGAGAGAGAGAGAGAGAGAGAGACTGTCTAAATATATATATTTAAAATTATTTAAAATTTCTGTAAAAACAAAGAATAGCCCAGTTTTACTGAGTAATAATTAATATTTAATTAATTAATCGTAACGTTTAATTAGGCAAGTGAGATTGAGAAAGCCTCCCGCTTTCAAAGTTCGTTCTTTTCTGAACTGTGATCACTCGACTGCAAGATTTTATGCATTTATAACAAAAATGTGTACGTGGAACACAAAACATTCGAGAGATTAAGAGACTCTAAGAGTGCTGTTACATTATTTCAAAACTTATTAAGACCAATTAATCAGTTCGTTGTTTTTGACGAGTATATACACGTGGTAACACAAAATGTAGCCATTTTCGACGAGTATACTCGTTGAAAATAGCTAAACTAAATTGAATTAAGATTAAGCACCGCGATGTAATTGAATTAACATTAAGAATCACGATGTAATTGACTTAACATTAAGAATCACGATGTAATTGAATTGAAATTACGAATTGAAAAATAACTTAACGGGATGAGATTTTACCAATTTTCTAGCACTTGAACACAATTGCAGGAAGGAGAAGTCAAATACACTGAAAATTCGTAATTGCGATTAGAGTGCAATTACTATTACAAAATAGTGAGTAATTAAACCACAATAAGTGAATTAAGATTAAGAACCGCGATGTAATTGACTTAACATTAAGAATCACGATGTAATTGAATGAACATTAAGAATCACGATGTAATTGAATTGAAATTACGAATTGAAAAATAACTTAACAGGATGAGATTTTACAAATTTTCTAGCACTTGAACGCAATTGCAGGAAGGAGAAGTCAAATACACTGAAAATTCGTAATGGCGATTAGAGTACAATTACTATTACAAAATAGTGAGTAATTAAACCACAATAAGTGAATTAAAATTAAGAACCGCGATGTAATTGACTTAACATTAAGAATCACGATGTAATTGAATGAACATTAAGAATCACGATGTAATTGAATTGAAATTACGAATTGAAAAATAACTTAACGGGATGAGATTTTACCAATTTTCTAGCACTTGAACGCAATTGTAGGAAGGAGAAGTCGAATACACTGGAAATTCATTTATACGAACTGAATGAGAACACATCCATATTGAATATAATGTTTACATAGTATAATATAATTCTATATGGTACAATTCTTAACTGATTTGCTGAAGTCATGAGCGACTGCTTGGACATGAAATCCGTTACAAGATTGTCTGTGTTGATAATATCGCTCCGTTACAGTGCTTGCATTTCGTTTTCAACCGATTCAGGAGGCTACATATTTCATATTCCATATATTTTATACTTTGACATTCTTCACTAAATCATATATTTCATAAAAGTGTTTTCCTTAAACAAAATATGACGAAAATCAAACAAACACAGTACAATCACGGTAACTTGCACACTTTCCAAAGAGACTGCAACAGCTGACTAGTTAAGAAAGAAACCGAACTTCCCTTTTTTTACTTTAATTTGTTGCAATCGAGGCGGACAATTCTTCTTTCGCCTAAAGATCGACGGTCCAGCGATCACAGTCTCCCGTCTGCGAAGTATCATCAACGAACAAGAATGTGAAGCCAAAGCGATGCTTAAATTTTACTGTGATTTCGGGGGGGAAATGAATCCGACGAGAAGGCAAGATTTTCTCACGGCGACGTCGTGGCCTCTCCGCGCGCGTCTTCCGCGAAGAAAGAGAGAGGCGACCGGAGGAGGAACATTATCCGCTGGATTCGATAAAGCGCGGCGAACCGCGAACCAACCGGAGACACGATTTTACGGCGTGGAACGCGCGCGTCGGCCGCCGATAAAATCGCCGAGTTACGGCGGGTTAATGCGTCCGCGGCATTTTTAATTTACAAACAGGTAGCGGCGGTGTCAACTTCTTGCGTAATTCAAGAGACGATAGCGCGGCGCGGCCGCCTTTAATCGCGCGCCACCGAGACTACCGGCACCGAGTTTATAGGCTTGTAATTTAATAGGCGAGCACCTGCGGCCCGATTAACCTTGCGAAAAATCCGATATACACGGTTCCGTTCGATCGAAGCGTGCGCGAGCGCGTGTACTCGCGACCGGGTCTACGCCAATGTCTGCGCCGTTCGAACTACGCGATTTGTGGTCTCGATAAAATATGACGAGTTTCCACGGCGTCGTTCACGATCCTACGTCCTGTCGATCAGACATCACGTTTTTTCATCTTAGCTCGCGTGCACGTGCAACTTATGACGAAACGACCTCACCAAGAGGATTTACGCTGGCCAGCAATGCTTATTCGCAGTTTTCTTGGTTCATGATTTCAACGTTCGGACGTTATAGACTCCGTGAACAATTGTTGGATTAAGGCTCTGTTTACTATTACTATACTAAGTTACGATTACTATAGTATTACCTACTATAGCAAGGTTCTGCTGCGTGCGCAGAGAAGGAACGGATGTACGTATGTGTGTGTTGAAGCAGAATTGTGCGGAATTACGATTGAATTATCCAAGGTGTTATAATTACAAAGAAATTCAATTACATTAAAATTGCACGAAATTCAATTGAACTGAAATGAAATTCGTAATTGCGATTAGAGTACAATTACAATTACAGAATAGTGAGTAATTAAATCACAATAAGTGAATTGAGATTAAGAACCGCGATGTAATTGAATGAACATTAAGAATCACGATGTAATTGAATTGAAATTACGAATTGAAAAATAACTTAACAGGATGAGATTTTTTACCAATTTTCTAGCACTTGAACACAATTGTAGGAAGGAGAAGTCGAATACGCTGGGAATTCGTAATTGCGATTAGAGTACAATTACTATTACAAAATAGTGAGTAATTAAACCACAATAAGTGAATTAAGATTAAGAACCGCGATGTAATTGACTTAACATTAAGAATCATGATGTAATCGAATTAACATTAAGAATCACAATGTAATTGAATTGAAATTACGAATTGAAAAATAACTTAACGGGATGAGATTTTACCAATTTTCTAGCACTTGAACACAATTGCAGGAAGGAGAAGTCAAATACACTGAAAATTCGTAATTGCGATTAGAGTGCGATTACTATTACAAAATAGTGAGTAATTAAACCACAGTAATTGAATTAAGATTAAGAACCGCGATGTAATTGAATTGAGATTAAGAACCGCGATGTAATTGAATTAACATTAAGAATCACGATGTAATTGAATTGAAATTACGAATTGAAAAATAACTTAACACGATGAAATTTTACCAATTTTCTAGCACTTGACAAACTTGAATAATATATATAAAACGAAATAATACAATGAAATTGTTGAATTCCTCTGACAGTGTCACTGTTTTATATTGCAACTTCTCACTTTTGTTATAAATGCATAAAATCCACGATCTAGTTATTATCCTTGATTTTAAACGTAATCGTCTCTGTTTAATGTAATTTATCATTAAATATTGTGTTCTTGTTTTACAGTATTTGCTCATAATTAATTCTGACAGAACAAGAGAACATTGCTATAGCTTTTAGCTTTTAGTTTTGGTTGATTAAAATTGAGTTAGAAAATTCTTCTGATCGCGAATAATGTCATCAAATATTTAATATATATTTTATATTCAACATATTTTATAAAAACGTTCATACGTGAGTTTAAATAAATAATACATATCTGTCACAATTTACCCCACATATTGTTACGTTTTATTTCATGCCGTACATTCTATCGCTTTTCGATCCTAAATATGTCCTAAATTAAGTCACTCAAACTGTCTCTTGATTGGAAAGAAAATTCTCGAGAAGAAACAATGAATATCTGTTTTCGTCGTCTTTCTTCTATTGTACGGTTGAAAATAGTGCTTACAGTTTTTTCTCTTATTGCACCATGCGTTTTCTCTCAATAGACGACCCTCAACAATCTCATTTCGGAAGCTCTCTTGGAAACCCGCGCAGAAGAACTCTTGAAAAGAGTGCTGTTTAAATTGAGAAGAAAAGACACGAAAAAAAGACGATTCCATCATTTATTTATTTCCTCAATCCCTTTCATCCGACTTCGACGATTCCATTCTCCCCGCATAGAAAATATAGGCGAAAAAAATAGTAACAAAAGTATCCTCCTCATTGTTCGAGCTCGTATTAATTAACGTGGAATATCTAAAGAATCGTATAATTTAAAGGGAAGCAGATGGCCGCGAACAAAGGGGTGGCTGATATGAGCCGTCGAAGAGAATCGATCGGAACGGATTCCGATAGACGAGATACGGGGTTAATAAACCCCCATACGGTCATCGTTCTGATCCAGAATATGCACGTGCGTACAAATAGAAATGCACGGGAACGTTCTCAGCGGAGATTTATTCTGCGATTCATCCCCAGCGGTTTCCGAACGAATTTCGGATTCATTGGCTTAAATTAGTCAATGCTCCAAGGAAAACGAACTATTCGCATCTGCGCGCTAAACCGGCTGTTAATTTGTATTAAATGCTATGAATTAACACGAAGAATAGAGGTGTTTAGCTCAAGGACGCTGGCTGAAATGTAACCGAACGCGCAACGAACAATTTCACACCGACAATACAGATAATCTATTATGTAAACGTTGACACAATAGTGACCGTTAATCGTGTCGAGAACATCAGATACATTTGGCTGCGTTCGTTTTCGATTTAAAAATCGTGAAAAGTGAATTTTTTCGAAATATATATAAAAGTAATATAAACTGAGTGACAAAAATCATTTTCTCATTTTAGCAGCACTCAAGGGGTTAATATCCTAATATATATATATATATATATATATTGCATGTGACTTGCATGTGAGTACTTACATTATTTTCATATTATAGATTAGATAAAGATTAAGGTGTATTATTATAATAATATATATATTATAATATACAAATAATATTAATTACTAATATCTAAATATTATAATATTATAATATCCTAATATATATATATTAGGATATTAACCCTTTGAGTGCTGCTAAAATGAGAAAATGATTTTTGTCACTCAGTTCATATTACTTGCATGTGAGTACTTACATTATTTTCATATTATAAATTAGATAAAGATTAAGGTGGATCAAATTTTTCATTAATATCACAATTTAAACAATGCACTAGAGGCATAATACTGAACCCAGCAAGTATTCAAACTGAAATTTGCTGTTCGTTTTTAGATATTTTAATGCTATTACTAGACCCTGGTTTTTTATGCAAAATAAAAACTATCAACATTCATTGTAACACACAAATAATAGTTTCAACGAGATGAAAGGAATATTACGATATTTACAATATTTTCTTCAAAGGTCTTTACTGTTTTGTATCTGATGTACTCGTTTTTCTGTTAGAAAGGCATAAAATCCACAATCTAATTATTAGATCTACCGGAATGTTCTGTCCGTTTTTGAATTGAAATATAACACAATTTTCATACGTTTAATAATATTTATCGTAGAATATACTTTCATATATATATTAGAATATACTTTGAATATTAGAATATAGAATTTGAATATTAGAATATACTTTGATATTAGAATATATTATATATATAGAATATACTTTGCCATTTTTAAAAAATGATTTATTTTTAGAGGCGAAGAACTCGACTAGTGCTCGGTTGACATCGGCTTCAGTTTTGAATTTTTTTCCTGTAAAAAGTTTTGCAAAGAGAGAAACAAGTGATAATCGGAGGGTGCTAGGTCTGGGGAGTATGGTGGATGCGAATTTCCCAGCCTAGCTCTGCGATTTTCCGACGAGTCGCTAAAGCAGCATGTGGTCTGGCATTATCATCGGTAGCCATGTTTTCACGATCGCGTCTCGCTTAATAATGACACGAGACATCTTTGTTTCAATTTATTTAGGAGAGTACATGCGTGTAAATGCAATGATAAAGAGAGATAGTCAGATATGTCTCAAATCAACGTGTGCATATGGATTTAAACTTGAAGTGACACTATCGGACAGAACTTTCCGGTAGACCTAATATTTCAATATTATAAAAGAATTTGTGTCGGATAGCCGTAAAGTAAGCAATCGCATGAATCTGTCACTACCGTTTTCTATCCGGGGCAACTTCGCGTTCGTTTCGATACCTATGTGTTAGGATAGAATTGACATGTTGTAAAAGCACACATTCTAAGTTTTCCGGCATTCGAAAGTCGCCAAGTCTCGCCATTCTTGAAATCGAAGGTATTTAAATCCAAAGTTGGATATTCGTAAAATGTATAATCTTCTCGTCGAAAAGTGTACAGAAAATAATAAATCTCGTGAGAATTGTACATGCGTGTAAATGCAATGATAAAGAGAGATAGTCATATATGTCTGAAATCAACGTGTGCATATGGCTTGAAACTTGAAGTGACACTATCGGGCAGAACTTTCCGGTTGACCTAATATTAACGAACTTCTTAAGACCCATTCTTATAGTAGAAATTAATTCTTCAGTTCTAGATTTGCTATAAACTATCTTTTTAGTGCATTAAATAAACATGTAAGCATGTACCATCGATGATTTGAGGAATAGGAATTCGTTATAGAAACTCGTATTACACGGGAGTTCGGTGCAAGTGAAATTCAAACTAGAATACAAGTGAATTTAGGCAATCAGGTATTCGGTATTCGGAGATGAAATCGTGCAGTCGCTGCAGATTTCGAGGATGGATTAAGTAGAAGAGATGCATGGAATGATATAAATTCGCCCATGAGAGCTCCTGGCAGCTCTTAGATCGACCGATACGCCGTGTTAACTTAATGACCACGATGTCTGCCAAGACGAATGGCTTTCCCGGTATCTGGAAGATTCTTGAATGCAGGTACCTGACTGTCGACTAAATAGCTCGCGAGCCATCGCTAATTCCGCCTCCATTCGCCATTTTCCCCGATTAATCGGGACCGAAGTCTCGGTCTAGTCGATTACCTTGGATCGGTTGAATTGCTCGTCGATTACAATAAACGTGCATCGGGTGCACGTGCACGGCCGAGATGCCGCCACGATTTTCTCGTGTAGGTATTATGGATAAAATTATACTGAAAGTATGAAAACAGATTCCGTCAAGGATACTGTAATCAACGATCGCTGACGTAACCGAGTCGGTAACGATGTTCTCGTTGTATTAATAATAACGCAATTTCATAACATAAAACATAATAAACACATTTTTCCTGATAAAGGTGTAATTTAACCCTCGGGATAAACGCTCGATGTACGGTAACGGGGTCTTTCGCGACCCACACTGATATTTTACTAATACAGGCCCGCGTGAAGCACGCAATATGGAACAGTATTAAGTCACCAACACGTGCAACTTTCGTCACTGTCGACAAAATAGGAAGGCCTCTAGAGATATCGTTAACGGAACGCGGTTATTAATATTCATACATTTTTGGAAATTGTTATATATTTGGTCGTAATCATGGCAGTTCAAATAGCTGTATTAGCTAAGTAAGAAATGTTTGAAATTTGTTATTCGTTTATTCGTAATTGTAGAAGTATAGAGAGTTGCGATGATTTGAAAATTTTTTAACTCATATATTCGTTATAATAGAAACTCGACGCATTGCACAGATCAATGAAATTTTTTAAATTGTTACTTATTTATTCGTAACAATAGAAATTCAAAGAATTGGGCTAACTAACTGATTTTTGAAAACTGTTATTTATTTATTCGAAATCTTAGAAATTGGAAGAATTGTACTGACTAATTAAAAATACATTGTGCATAATGTTTCAAGGGAGTGAATAAAATTAAAAACAATATTATTATTTATATAGAATAGAAGGAAGAAGGTTCAAAAACAGTCGCTGTCGGTCGAGAAACATTAACGGATCAAGAATAATTTTCTCAAGCAAGTCCGCTAGTGACTATCTACTGAAAATTGACTCTTTATTACTCCAGTCTAATTCGTTTAAAAATGTCGGACGTTATTAGACGTTAATCGATTTACACGGGAAGGAACAACATGCGCATTAAGATAAGCGAAGTATAAATATAGATTAAGAAACTCGAATGTTCGCTTCGGTAGTATTACACGGCGCCCGAAAGATTAGTGTCGGTTAGAATATGTAAGATTTATCAATGAGAAAGAAGCACATTGAATCTGGCGGTAAACGAACAAATAACAAGAAACATTTTCTAAAATGTAGACGCGAAGTCGAAAATACTTGAAATGCAAAAAGGATTCATTCTCTAACCGATTCCAAACTTCCGGACGCTAGGGTGACGGAGCCGGTTACTGTGGGGTGAACCAATTGTTGTGCTTCTGTTTAGGTTTCAGGCATAATTAACTTTATATTTATCGTATACGATATATTAAATTTTTTAATTCTTTTATTCTGTTTATTTTTGAAGAAAGAGATATAATATATATTATACGATGAATAATATATATATATATTATTAATATATTATATTATATTATATTATAATATATATATTATTAATATATTATATTATATTATATTATATATTATATATTATATATTATATATTATATATTATATATTATATATATATATATAATATATAATATAATAATATATTATTATATATTATTATATTAATATATATTATACCTGAAAACAAACTAAAGGCTCAGCAGCTAGTCACTGCACAATATCCGACTGCACTAACCCACAGTAAAAAATTCCGAAATAAATCACGCGTCTCGAGAACACGTTGGACTTGCAGATCGTTCACTTTGCTCATACGTTACCGATCGCAGAAAGTAGAATAATCCACGCAATGGAAACACTGAGAAACCACAGCAGATTCACTAAGACACCATCGACACTCTTGTGGATTCATTTAAAAACGGAAGATCGAGCCTGTCGATCGCTCTTCGGATCACCATAACCTGCGGATCGCTTTCAGATCGACTTCAAAATCTCCATAGATTCGAAGATCTAGCACGCACGCACGCACGCGCGCGCGAATCCACGTTTAAGAACTGTCGGCGCGCTGCGGCAGGTTTTACGCGCGAGTCACTCGCAAGACATCGAACACGCTGTTGCGAGTTCGCCGACGAATTTGAATGCCTCGAGAACGGATTTGTCTGTCGGTGATTAGCCAAGGATGCCCAAAGACACTGGGAACACTGTTCGCGTCCGCGTTCTGGCAATTAGCGCGCCGCCACGCGTGCGCTTTCCGTCCGTAGATCCGCGATCCGCTACCCGCCGAGCTTTTTCAAGCCGGCACGAATATTTCGACTAACACGCTCGAACCGCGAGGAAAACCCGTCTCTGCCTAACCCTCACCTCTCAGCACTCGTCCTCTTCCGGCACTTGACATTGTAGGAAGCGCGTGTAAGCTCTGCTGTGTGTTTGCGTACAGGGTCATGTACGACTGGTCGGCGAGTGACTCGTGTTTCAATGATGATGCCACGAATGGTGGGAGTGTACAATGACGATGCTTCCAGTCATCAGGCCACTTTTCCTATCCTTCAGGTTATTTCGTTCGGTGACGGGGCGTTAGACGACTGCTCTGTTCGAGGGATTCCAGTGAGTTTTCTCGAGATTTTCTCGCTCTCGTGAAAGTGGCATCAAGCTTTTCATTTCGAAGGTTCGATTAGGGACATTTATCGTCTTTTAACGATTCGGGCATCTGGTTAATGTAGCTTCTATATCGCGTGTACGCGTGTCGGATAATTGATTCCTGAAAATTGTCACGATCGTAAGCCTTTCAGCTCATTCAAGTTTCAGAATTGCGAACTTTTCACAGATGATTGAACACGTTTCCGCGAAGGTCACAGAATTTTTCCCGAGAAAAGTGCCGTTTTCGATCATCGGAAGTAAGACGTTGCGACCTCCGAATTACAGTCGAAGATCTCAGAAGATTGTACACCAAGAATGCTGTGTCCTTTATGCAATTCTTTTGTTTCTAGCCGCAGGTAGAGCGAAGAAAACGCAGAAAAGTATATTTGATCAAGGCACGTTCTCTATCCCCGCAAAGCAGCTATTCCCAGTTGAAATTGCTGGGGAACTGAATTACGTACACGTACTAATTATCCTCGATCCGATCGTCTATTATGTCCAGCAGTTTCCCAGGCGTTCGACCAACGAAACAATGGTTCCAACAACAGCGTAACTCAAGAACCACATCGTACTCTTTGCGACCGAGCATTACCGCCGTCTTCGGGTACACGTTTCGCATTCAGGTCATCCTCCGGCAGGCAACGAAACCGAAAGCGAGGATCGAGTAACATTGCGTAACAATATCCTGTAACCGAACTATCCAAATGAACCAGTCCGCGCAAGTCACACTCCAATTCATCCAGCAATCGCACGGTCCGATGGGCGAACTCCGATTCACTCTCTCGGTAACAACGCGGCGGAACCTTGAAACAAAAACCTCGGAGCCTACGCGTTTCATTCACTGAGAGAAAGAGAGAGAAAGAGAGAGAGAGGGAGAAGCAGGATCGGCCTCCGCGGAAACCGAGAAACACAATATAAACACAAACGTCGAGAACAGCCACTTCTCAGCAATCAGTCACTCCGTCTCTCGCCACCTGCGAGTACCCTCTAGAGAGGCGGTCCTCCTCTTCCACGAGCCAATCAGTCACCGCGGATTAGACACGGGATCCAGGAGCGCTGTTGGAAGCCCGAAGTAGGCCCGAGCCCGCCTATCAAAGTAATCACCGGGTCCTTCTCGTCGAGGATCCGGGCCGGTCTCAGCCGCGCGTGATCCTTCAACCGGCCGACGTCACGTGTCCCGGGACAAGGCCCGCGACGAACCATCCCGTCGCGTCGTTCCTTCCGAGCGATCAGCTGACGCGGTGCTCGCGGGAACACGAGGCGGAAGAGCGAACTCAGCGAACCGGCGGCCGATCATCGGCGAATCGAGCAGAACTTGCAGGATCAAAGGATCGTCGCGCGTGTCGTCGCTCCGTAGTCGAAATTTCGGGCGGTCTCTTTGCCGGAGAACCGGAGGAATTCCTGGTCGCAGGATTCGGCGGCGGCTGTATCCGGGCTCGTTCCTCGGCGACGACAAGCCGGGGGCGGTCTCGAGCCGCTCGATCGGGGAGCCGAGGAGCCGAGATGCCAGCGGCCGATCTATCGCGGGAGAACGCAAGGCATGAGTGCGGAACGCTGTAGTGTGTACGCGGGACTGTCCTGTCGCTCGTACCCTCTCGGCTCCGTGGGTTCCACACTCCAGCCACCGTGGCGACTGTTCCACCGCGTGTCCGCGCGCTCGCAAACCGTATGCGATCGCTTCGCGCGTGTGTTCCTGTGTGCGTGTCCACGCGCGACCACGCGCGACCCTTGCAACAACCGGCCGCGCACACCCACGTGGCCCGATGTGCCAGTGTCCGTGCGCTCCGCGCCGATACAGAGGGGGACGGTGCGGACCTTCCTACCGAGGGGTAGAACGAGACGCGAAGGGAAGATAAGAGATAGAGAGATCCGGGGAACAGGTAAACCGGAGTGGAAGAGAATACGACGGAAGAGACGGTCGGAGAGAAAGAGAGAGAGAGAGAGAGAGAGAGAGAGAGAGAGAGAGAGAGAGAGAGAGAGAACGGGACGCCGTAGAGAGACCATTGCGGAAGGAAATTAGAGGGACGGAGAGGGATCCTGACCCGAAGGATAGAAGGGAAACGAGAAATAAAGGGTACGCGGAGATCCGGAACAATGGAGGCTCGTGTACTACGGTGTCGTTTCTTCGAATATTGCAAATTCGCGAGACGAATTTGGCGGCCTCGTAAGTCGCGATTCTCTCTTCGTTGGAACAATATTTAACACTATGCCGTCCGCGGATCGTGGATATGATTATTTTGTTTGACGCCGGTATAATAGCTTGTAAATTTTAGATTTTAAAAGAAATTTCGAAGATGGCGGTAATATAAATTGCTAAAATTAAGATAAGTCGTCTAAGAATTTTCGTGCTTGATTCTTAGTTAAATAAGCACATTGTTATAGTTAGTTTGCTGCCTTTTAATACACAAGAAATATAGTTTAAATGTTATTTCAGTTTTTTAAAATGGCACCAAAGTGGTACCACCGGCATACAACAGATAGTTTTTGCATAGCATCAGCGTGGTGCCACTGGACGGCATCATAGTGTTAACCCCTAAATGTCGCGGCTGTGGAAAGAAAATTAGTCGTGTCATAAATACTGTAAATTCTCCGCAATTGTCTTTCTATTTGTGAACGAAAATGGACAATTTGGCTAGAGCAGATACGATTATTATAGTTGTTGACAATCGGGAACTATAAAAACGTGCGGTAAGGCTCGAATAATCGTGTCTCCTTTTTCCAAATTATCCATTTTTGTTTCCAAGTTCAGCTTGTACACAAAAATGGACAATTTCGGAGGAGGAGATACGATGATTATTTGAGCCATACGGCCCGTTTCTCTTATAGTTGTTGACAATCGGTCGCATGGCTTGAATAATTGTATCTCCTCTTCTCAAATTGTCGAATTTGTTTAGAAGTCGAAGGACAATTGGGGAGAATTTACAGTATTTAGGTAATTAGTACGACTAATTTTCCTTATACGGCTGCGACATTTAGAGGTTAATATTGTCCCAACAAGGGAATCGCGTAATAATAAATAGTATATTATAATTTTTTATTGAGATGTGTTTATGCGATAACAATTTTAAGTTACAAGTTTATGTGATAACAATTTTAACAATGTCAAGTTTGTAAAATATTTCGTATATTGTGTAGACACAATGAAAAATAATTGCTTTTTGAAAAACGAAATTACTTTTCGAAGAATCCAATACATAGTACCACACATAAATCTTACCCTAACGATTAGACTACGAATTTTTATACGAAATAAAAATTGTCTATACACGCTCCAAGAAACAGCAACAACTTTTTCTCTCCTTAATAACTGTTACAAGTTGAAACTGGTACATTGACATTCCAAATTTTTTAAAACCTACTCATTGTCTAAAATTTTATTCACTCATTTTTGCTGTAAATGGGTAAAATCCGCAGTCTATTAATTATACAGACGATGGCCACGGAAGTTTCATGCTAATATCGTAAATATTTATCGAAATAAAAACATAGAATGGGTTGCAAGAGAGAAGTAAATTCTTCGTACTTGTCCCTGCGATGTATGACGCGATAATCCACTGATCCTACCAACTGCTATTATAAAAACGAAAGAGGAATGAACGAAAAAGTGATGAAGTACGATATCAACCAGTAGTGTCAGTTATTAATGGTAAAGAAAGAAATTATTCGAATTGTGCAAGCTGCGCTTGCACTCGATACGAAACAACTAAAAAGATATGTTTCCTTATTTAATATGGATATAGTGATCTAGACTATATATATAAAATGAACAAAATTTAGTTTTTCTTTACTAATCACTCACTATGCATGAATGCATTTTTCACTTTGACATATTCTCCTATGCAATTTTTAGCCCTGTAAGTTTTACAGTGTAAAAGATGAAATGGAACATAGACTATGTGTAAGTATATATATATATACTTACACATAGTCTATGTTCCATTTCATCTTTATATATATATAAACTTACACATAGTCTATGTTCCATTTCATCTTCATATATATATAAACTTACACATAGTCTATGTTCCATTTCATCTTCATATATATATATATATATACTTACACATAGTCTATGTTCCATTTCATCTTCATATATATATACTTACACATAGTCTATGTTCCATTTCATCTTTTACACTGTAAAACTTACAGGGCTAAAAATTGCATAGGAGAATATGTCAAAGTGAAAAATGCATTCATGCATAGTGAGTGATTAGTAAAGAAAAACTAAATTTTGTTCATTGCCTTTGTAAACATTGTACTCCGAATCGGTCGAATATATTTTCACAATTGTCTCGAGATCACTATCTTTGGCAATTTAAACACTTACTGCTTCTGCTCGTGTGCAATTATCATAGATCTATATGCGCTTAATGTGTACATTGCTGCATGGTTTTCATATTCGCTGCTTATACTCGAAGAACGGAATAGAAATTCACAGGTTCACAAGCGACCGAACATGAAAGCAGCGCCGTAATTAGTATGATTGAAGCACAAAGTAACTCACTGGTACATGATAAGTTCAATGAATAACATGGAGAAATATATTTTCCGTTCGCAGAAGACCAGAACCGTGAATATCAAATTTCCCGTAAGCAGAGAGAGTTATTTACCGCGTGCATGAAGGTATCGAATGGCTACAAAAAGAGCCGCGTGCATCGAGAAAGCATTGGAATATATAAAAACAACTATCTTGCAAGTAATTAAGCATATAGATATACATATAGCATTTTACGGATCAATCCGTGGAAATTGAGAACGAAATAGAACGTTTTTATTATTATAATCGAAAGGAGGTACAAGTTTTATTTATTTCATCATGATTTTTGTAAAATAATGAAACTGTTTTTATACGATAATTAGCAGCTGGTTTATATGTAAAAATTAGAGAAAAGTTATTGTCACATTTAAAAGATTACTCATTCTGAAAAGAAAACGAAAATGTTATTAGACTCCGTGAATTTATAAGTTTTCTTACATATCAAAAATCTCCATAAATGCATAGGCATTTGTCACAAAAATAATAATAGGGAACTTGAAAACATTTAATAATATCGATACATTTCTTTCGGTCTGGTAAAATGATAAAAGAAGCAACGAAACTTTTAACAATAAATCACCATTTTTTCTTGCAACAAATGAAAACAATTTTTAATTTGCATAGGGCTTCTCGATCTAGATTAATTTCGATTAGAAATGAATTAATTTGTTTGAACGATAAACGCTGTGACAATAGCAATAATTGTATCCATATAATTTGTATAACTGTAATTGGGCCGATTTAACTGTTTACTATGCGATATTGAATATTTAAAATATACCGATCTCTATAGTGCCCGAATCTATTCATCCCTGAATTCAATTAAAATTGATCTGTATTTCCCGATGAATGCGCATGAAACCAGTGCATCCGAACTGATAAGAACATAAAAGCATCTCGATTAAACATGTACATATATGATGTAATATAATATACAGAGTGTCCCAAAAATGTCTCGCAAATCGAAAGTAGGGGATTCCTGAGGTGATTTGAAGCAACTTTTTCCTTAGCGAAAATGCAATCCGCGGCCTCGTTTACGAGTTATTAACGAAAAACAGTGACCAATCAGAGGCGAGATCATTTGGCGCGAGACGGCCGAGCCAATCAGCGGAACTGAGCTCCGCGCACTCGTTGGCTGGGCCGCCGCGCGCCAGCCGAGCTCGCCTCTCATTGGTCAGTGTTTTTCGTTAATAACTCGTAAACGAAGCCTCGGAGAAAGTTTTCGCAAAGGAAAAAATTGCTTCAAATGACTTCAGTAACCTCCCGTTTCCGGATTCGCGAGACATTTTCGGGACACTCTGTTTATGTTATATATAATACACATATTAATATAATATACATGTAATAACATGTGTATACAAACATTCTACTACAATTTTATAAACATATAATTAAGCTAATGAATCGCGAGCGAGTACTATTGTGACCGGATCGATACGGAACGGTATCGAGACCGAACGTGATCGAAATCAGACGTAATCGTAAGATTTACGATTCAAGTGAAAGCGGCCGAACCGGGGAACAAAAGATCCCGATTTTCTCGAGTTAAAAAAGGTTGGCCCGGACAAAGAGAACGGCGCCGCGTAAACAAATAGCTCGGGGAGCCTACGGCGAGCATCGTGCTGCGACCGAACGAACGGCATTTGTCTCCGTGTCAGAGCCCGATCGGCGACCGCGGGCCCGCGATCTCCGTTCCGCGGCAAAAATCTGATCGAGGCAAATGGTCGAGTCGGCGTAACGTAATTGTATCGTGTCAAACGCCGTGAAACGGTAAATGATTGCACGAAAACTTCGATCCGCTGCGTTCCGCCGGATTGAAGTGCCATTGTTCTGTCGGCGATATTTAAGATAACTTCGAGATAAGCCGCGCGTACATTGTACTGGTTCCGAAACGGGCGAACGTGGCGGACGACGCGACGCGACGCGACGGCGGAACGTAGCGAGAAAGGAGAACACGGTCGGCGAACAAGGTAGAGAGAGAGAGAGAGAGAGGGAGAGAGAGAGAGAGAGAGAGAGAGAGAGAGAGAGAGAGAGGGACAGAAGAATGATGATAACGCGTAGAATACAGAAGTACTGGCGGAGCAGAGGTAACCAAAGGGTATGGGAGAGCGGGAGAAAGATAGAGAGAGAGAGAGATAGAGAGCGAGATAGAGAGCGGGAGAGAGGGTCGAGTGGAATGCGAGGAGAGAAAGAGAAACGGGAAGTGGCAGGATATGCACGAAGTAACACTGGCTCGCGTGCTCAAAGCGATCTTGCAAATCAAGAGTGGATTCTCCTGCTCGGATGTTGGCTTTCGAGACGAGTGTACCGCGATCCTTTTAATTTCACAACGGAAGTATCGCGTGAAAGTTATCCGTAAATTCCACGGCGCGGCGGGACGCGATACCTGCAGAGGAAATGAGAAAACATGCTTTATATACTATTACGCCGATGTACGGGAAGAAGCGGGTGGATAAGAAAATTCCAACGAGAAAAGTGCTGCGCGATATTATTTGCGATTTGCAACAAAGACCGTAACCGTTGTAATTATAAGACGGATACTTTTTTTTTGCAATTATTGCATATCCATAGTTTTATTGTGCAGGAATATATATATATTATATTACGTTACTATTATTACTATTATATATATTATATTATATATATTACTATTATATATATTATATTATATATATATTACTATTATATATATTATATTATATATATATTACTACTATATATATATATATATATATATATATATATATATATATATATATATATATTATATTACGTTATTACGTTATATTACGATATACATTACGTACAAGTTATAATTAGACACATTTGAATCAAAATAATAACTCTGATGGAGATTCTCAGTTTCATACGTCAATCTACAAAAATTAGAATTAATGAGGACTAAGTAATTACACATTGCTGATGGACATGGATATATATATATATAATAATATTTTTATTTTTATATTATACATTGGATTATCTACAATGAACACTCTGGCTTCATCATCATCTTAATGGAGGTTCCTTAAAGATAAAAATATTATTATTTAATAATATTAATAATAATATATAATAATTTATTAATAATAATAATATTATTATTATTATTATTATATATATCCACGTCCATTAGCAACGTGTAATTATATAATGTGTATTTATATGTGTAATTATATAATCGTATAACGTGTATATACTATATTACATTCACATGTGATCCTACAAATCGTAATCCCACAAGTGATCGCTAATTGGTACTAAGCAGATGGGACGAATAAATAAATAAAAGACAAAAATGCTTACCTAGAAAAGTTTAACAACGAAATAATTGGGAAACACGAATTATAATTCATCTTGGGAACAATGCATGTCCATTTAATACGTCACGAAAACAAATCGAAAGAACGTTACTTCTTGCAGATAGATCACCGATCAACGACATTAAACAAAAAAAGTGCAACATTGAAATATATCGAGTGCACACAATTTTCAATAAAAATGTCACACGTATCGAAGTTACTAATCGGCTTTTCAACTTGTGTCATCGAGTGTATGCGAGCAAAATTTAGGCTAACGCGGCGGGCCTCGTTGGAAATTGGAGACACAATTTATTATAGCGATTGCGTATGCAAAAATCGTCAATTAACCCGGTTAAAGAGTGTAAGGATCGCAGGGATGTAATTCACAGCATTCGGGCAAATGATTTTCAATTAAACTGAGCCAGTGGCAACACGGTCCTTGAACAATTAACGCATCCGCGCAGGCAATAAGCGGTTTACGAGATCAATGATTCACTGATCAAATTACGTGCCCGCATTAACTGACATAGGGAATTAGAAGATCATCGGGGTATTATTATGTAGCGTCGAATTAATTCTCCGTTAAATCTCTTTACCGTTTTCTCTTTAAATGAAACTGTTAGGTGCTCGTCACATTGCAGCAGGATAACACTTATGTGTATAATATCATCGGGATACGCAAAATAAGCTGGCTTCTCATGTATAATCAGCTGTATAATTAATGAAAATCTATTATATTTTCTATCAAACGTTATGCAATTATTAAGGATTAACGGCTTCACACTGCAATGTACAATGTACAAAAATCATTTGATTACTTTTATCATTGTATACAGTGAAACCCATTAATACTCGGTCATTTTTTAACACGCAGTAACTTTTTTGAAACTAGAATAAACGATTTGAATTTTTTTACATGAT
Source organism: Megalopta genalis (assembly GCF_051020955.1). Taxonomy (NCBI): domain Eukaryota; kingdom Metazoa; phylum Arthropoda; class Insecta; order Hymenoptera; family Halictidae; genus Megalopta; species Megalopta genalis. Next base: position 2,064,390 of record NC_135030.1, read on the forward strand.
TGAGGGACTAGTATATTAGACAATTGACAATTATCAAATGTGTTATATTATTTATCAAATAAATACATAAATAAATTATATTTATTCGTCAAATAAATATATTTTTTTTCTACACTTGGTATAAAAATCTTTAGTACATCGTATAAAAGATAGCTTGGACCTGGCGGTATGTAAACTTGTAACACTTCTGTGGACCGTTTAGAGTTCAATTTCGTACATCTTTGATTTTTTCCAGAAACAGAAATAATAAGAACCGGCAAATAGAAATCGCATAGCAATTTTTATGTTTACTTGTTATCTGGAAAATGAGTGAACAAAACCATGATTTAGGTTGTACGTAATCATGATACGAGCTTGCCGGCGTGTATGTAAACTTTGTATACATTCATTTGTAGATTTACAGCGCTGTAAGTAATTACATTTTTGAAATGTGCAGACTGGTAACGTGTGAATACTTTGCTTGCGAACAAGTTTTTAATAGGCTTCTGCTCCAGATTAAAAACCAACTCCATAATGTTTCTTTAACGCTGGAAGTGTAAAGGAATCAAAGTAGATCCGCTTATAATTTCATAGAAATTCATTTTCGTTGAGAACTGAGAAAAGCAAACTTTACATTCGCTCGTTTTTTTAAATTTGTTCGACTTACTTAGTATTCCCGTTGAAAAACACTATCACAATTTCGCTAGTCCAAACATGGATGTAGAGTACTTAATTCTGTTCCGTCTGATTGTTACAATAATTTCCAAAGATAATATTACAATATACTAGACGAAATGGTTCGTTGATTTATTCTCATTTCGGTTGCGGTCCTTTATGCTTTTGTGGTATGCGCGAATTTGAGGAACAGAAGATGTCCGGTATGCTGCGGAATGCTGACACTGTTCTTATGGTATGTACCGGGTCATAGCGTGATTTTGAACCTTCGGTTTAACGTGTACAGACCCGAAGAATTTGTCACAATTGAAATCATTTAAATCGTAGAAATTCTTTATATTGAAATCTGTAGAAAAGTGAATACCGATGAACGTTTATTCGAAACATTTTGTTACCAGTTCATCGGAAATGTATGAAAAATCGTTAAAAATTTCCAGTCCCAAAAATGTCTCGCAATCCGGAAATGGCGGGTTCCTCGGGTCATTTGAAGCAACTTTTTCCTTTACAAAAATGTTCTCCGAGGCACCGTTAGCGAGTTATCAACGAAAAACAGTGGCCAATAAGAATCGAGTACGGCCGACGCTCCGCCCATGCCTAGCACTGCCGCTGCGTCAGATGAGCAGCGCGACGCAGTATTGGCCGCAAGGGCGGAGCGCCGGCCAATCTCGCCGCCCATTGGCCACTGTTTTTCGTCGATAACTCGTGAACGGTGCCTCGGAGAAAATTTTTGTAAAGGAAAAAGTTGCTTCAAATGACCCGAGGAACCCGCCACTTTCGGATTGTGCGAGACATGTTTATGTTTTATTTAATATTTATATATATTTCTTTCTTTCATATTTATTTCTATTTAAAATTAACCACAATTTAAATTTCCAACAGAAATCTAATTTACGCTTCTATTGAAAATCTATTATACTCTAAATTTTTACTAATCTGGTTTAACTGCTATAAAAGTCTACTAAACTCTATAGTGTCTATTACAAATCTATTGTAATTTAAATTTCCATTTAAATTGCTATATATAAATTCATTACAATTAAATTTCTGTTCAAATTGCTATAAAAATTACAACTTAATTTCTTTTACATTACTATTAAAATCCATTATAATTAAATTTTCCATTTAAATTATTATAAAAATTAAATTAAAATTTATTAAGTTTACAACCTAAATGTACTATGATTAAATTTCATCTTAAAAACCGATTATAATTAATTTGACTCCTGTTTAAAATCAATAACACGTACACAAAAATTTGTTCGAAATGTAAGATCTCATTTTAGCTTTGGTTATACGAAAAATAAGGTTTCCAGACCATTGTGGAGCGTCTCGGCCAATAACGCGTTAACAAAGGTTTTTATCAATCGGGAGAAAAATTCGGTTTGTGAAAGGGAATATTCGGTAGCCGACGCGAGGCTTTCTCTGAAAAGGAACCATGACCCGAAAATGCAAAGCGTAACCGCAAAGGCCGCTCCCAAGTCGCCTGTTCACAACCTGCCGGGGCTACATCGCGGAAATACGCACGTGCGCAATGCGCAGCCCGGCGGTTTCCGTAACGAGTTCCGCGGCCTGGCGTCATCCGCGGCTTCCAGCGACGCGCGACAGCGCAATCGCGCTCGCTGGCTTGGCGTAACGAAAATACAAATGCGCCTGATAATAACGAGGCGAGTGTGTCCGGACCATCGACGCGAACGAACCCGCCAACAGCCTTTCTCCCGCGGGCTTTCTCCTTCGCGGACAGGAAAACGCGGCGTAAAGGAAACAAAGGAAAACGGAAAAATGAAAGAAGAGCGGACTTTGTCCGAAACGCGAAAGAGTCTGGAGGAAAAGAGAAGAGTCTAGGGGACAAAGTGAAGATTCTTGCGGCTCGGGGGCCCAAAAAGTATCTGTCGAAAATAATAAACTCGCCAACAGGAAAATATATTCTTCCGGCGTCGCAGCGGTCTGGAACAAGGTGAGTTTTGCCGAACAATGAGATTCTCGGGTGTAATTTTTGAGAAAAATATATTCCCACCGGTGAACTGATAAACTGTTGAACACTTCGATAACCGAACTATTACTTTCATCGGATAATTCTGTTACCGAATACAACGTTATAAAGCAAACATTTCGCAATCGAAGTTTAAAACATTTGATTTAATTACACGTTTTAGAATATTAACCCTTTGCACTCTTGAGGCACCACTAAAATTGTTGTATCACGGTTCCAAAATCAATTTCTATATGATCAAAGATTAGATTTCAAAGATTGTTAAAAGTGTAGCCTGTTGTACGAGTCGCAAGATTCAATTTCATACGCATAATATGCACTTTATCATATAAAATGGAAACACTATATAAGTCAGAAAAATTATTTTAGATTTATAGTTAACCGCAGAACCGCAGAAAACTTTGTCGCAGAAATGTGCACTTGCGAATCTTTATATTATACAGTGTCCAAAAATTATGGTATTTCTAGGAAATGAGGGATCCTGAGATCATTTGAAGTCCTTAGCGAAACTGCAATTCACGGCTTCGTTTACGAGTTATTAACGAAAAGCAGTGACCAATAAAAGGCGAGCTCAGCTACCTTGCGCTAGCTGAGCGGTAAAAGCTGATTGGCTCGGTCGCCTAGCCTAAACTTTGGAGACGAGAAAATCGCATTTCTTCTAAAACTATCCTACTGTCCTCAAGTAAACACAATATCTCTTTGTAGAGATTAATTTGGTAAAAGGTAATTACACAGTAAGTAAATACACAGCGATGAAATGCATCTTTGTTATCAGGAAAAAAGTATAGAAGCAAAAAATCTATTATAATTAAAGAGTCTGTTCAAAATCTGTTGTAATATTGAAATTTCTATTAAGAAATCTATCTTAGTCGTAAATGTATGTAACAATTATGAAAATGTACATATTTTAATTTCACGAAAAATATTCCTTTCGGGAATGCCTAATTTTTCGATAGTTTCGAGTTTTGGCGACGTATACAAAATGGTATTCGGGAGACATGAAATTGATTTAATGGTGACAAGTAGAGCTTACTTAACATTAATCGCGTAAAAATATGTCTTACCAAGAATTGTCAATACAGACGTTATAATAATATACTTGTCATCACCACATTGGCAACTCCGATTAACTTTATGAAAATAATATTTCGTAATTTATAATTACACAAAATTTACTTATTGCACTTCTATTTATTTTGCACTTTAAAAATCCCTATCTCTAAATTATGTTAACTAAATATGATAGATACTTGTGAACTTAAATATAGTATTATTAATGTATTATTAATTCCGATGAGAAAGTTCGCGTAAAATGTTTATTTCGCATAAGTAACTACTTAAAATCGTTTATAACATTATTTTACATAATAATCGTTAGAAAAATTAGATCCACTATTATCCATTATTATCCATTACTATCCATTATAACATTATTTTACATAATAATCGTTAGAAAAATTGGATCCTACGGGCCAGAAGAACCTGTGAAAATGGCGTATTTCATAGTGAATAGTGCACAAATAAGGGTGGTATGAATTTTGTCCGCGTTTCGACGATTCCGGCCCACTGCGAGTCGGCTGGCTCGAGAGAGAGAGAGAGAGAGAGAGAGAGAGAGAGAGAGAGAGAGAGGGAGGGAGGGAGAGAGAAAGAGAGAGAGATAAATAGATAGATAGATAGATAGAGAGAGGGAGAGAGAGAGAGAGAGAGAGAGAGAGAGAGAGGGAGAGAGAGAGATAGATAGATAGAGAGAGAGAGGGAGAGAGAGAGATAGATAGATAGATAGAGAGAGGGAGAGAGAGAGAGAGAGATAGAGAGAGAGAGGGGGAGAGAGAGAGAGATAAATAGATAGATAGATAGATAGATAGAGAGAGGGAGAGAGAGAGAGAGATAGATAGATAGAGAGAGGGAGAGAGAGAGAGATAGATAGATAGAGAGAGGGAGAGAGAGATAGATAGATAGAGAGAGGGAGAGAGAGAGAGAGAGAAAGGGGACGACCGCTTCTACAACCGTCGCTGCTTCAGCTCCTAGCATTCTCCCTCACCCCCTTTTTTCAAGTTCCCATGCGTTACGTATCCATGCCTCGTATTACTTCTGGAGAAGAGTCTTTATTACCTGACGGGTTAAGTGGGCAGTTATGGTACCCGGTTAGAACCCATTCAGACGGTTTTTCTGGTTTCTTTTCTAGCGCGAGGAAGAGCCGGCGAGCTCCGGTCGGCTGAAGGGGATGACTTAACGTGCATTAGCGAAATTTTCGCGGGACTCCCATTGTGCTGCATTGTAAAAGTTTGCGAGGTCTAATTGCGCGAATTTCGGAATCCAGTTCAAGAGCGCTTTTGTATACATCGTAACTCTGTGGACACAAAGGGATATTCTCGTGCTGATCTTATTACGCGGCGTTTCAAGGAAATCCAAAAGATCGGGTTCAATTTATTATTACGCGAGCACACGGAGATTTTTATGGAACGCTGTAGAACGTAATTTTGCGTCAGCCGAAGATTTCTCGGTGAATATTTAAGCCGAGCAGGATTGCCGAAGGAGGGTCTAATTACATAAATTTGCGTTCGCCGTTGAAAAGATTTTCGGGTAATGGCGGCGGTCTTTTCATACGCTCGAGAATGAAAAGGATATGGAAAGCGGGAGCATAATTTCCCCGTGTCATTGTACACGTTTCGTAACCATAAAATAACGTACTTAACGACGCTGTTTTCAGAACGCCATCATCGCCGCTCATCAACTATAACGCATACACAACCGTCCTAGATTCTTCTGGAACATTTGCATTCGCCACTCCTACGGGGATTGCGCGACGAGAGAACGCCGTGCACGATTTCAGACGCCAGGTGAAATACTTTACTGCGGGCCCGGTTACGGGATAATTAAGTTATTATCTGTATCGTCGTATCGCTTTTTCAACTCGCGGCCAGCGGAAAGCTTTCACGAAAACGCGACCGGTCGTACCGAGCGTTATCTTCATTTGCGATCTTAACGCCGAACGCCCGTCGTTATGGGTCAGATTTCTTCGCGATCTCTCGCGTTGCGTCGTTGCTCGAACGATCATGGTCGGGAGCAAGCATTGTGCAGGGCGAAACGATTTTTCCGACACGCCGGAAGACTCGTAGGAACGATCCGGAAAATAAAGGAGACCGGTCAATGGGACCGAATCGCGAAATTCTCACGGTCCGGACTGCAACTGTTTGTTTATCGACGAGACAAAGCCGTTCGTATGTGTCTCCGAACTCCCACTCGTGGCCTTTGGAAAATCATTTTATTCCGGGGCCACCTCGGTGAACTTTATTGTTTCAACGAACGTACTTCCAGAGTGCGATAAACTGAAGACGGTGTCGTGGGTGTCTGGCTTTGGTGTGCAGCTTTTAACCCTTTGCACTCGAAGCTATTTTAACCGTGAACCTAAAATAACTTTTCTGGCTTATAGTATCTCCATTTTTTGTACGACAAAGTGCATTTTATGCGTATGAAATTGAGTCTTACGATGACTCGTGCAACAGTTAAACTGTTAATAATATTTTATATCTAAACTTTGATAATATAAAAATTATCTTGGAACGTGATATAACAATTTTTTTTTTTAGTGGTGCCTCAGAATCACCACTCGAGTGCAAAGGGTTAATAATTTTAATGAGTTGAACATAATACAATAATATCTTTAAAATCTTTATAGTAAATTCTTGCCTCGTAGGATAAGCTTTTAATATAAAAATTATTATTATTATATTAATTATTATTTATTATATTAATTTATTATATTAATTATATATTATATTAATTATTATTTAATATAAAAATTATCTTGGAATATGATATAACAGTTTTAGCGGTGCCTCAGAGTCACCATTCGAGTGCAAAGGGTTAAGAGGTTCGATAGCATTGGTTACGATATTCTGACTTTTATATACCGGGTGTACGATTTTCATTTATTATCACAAATATGTTGAGGTAGAATTCGTGTCGTCTTACCGATAATTATCTCATCGACGATCATTCGACCGATACGATTTCATCGACACCGCGTTTCGCCGAAACGTAATTTCGCGTAATTCTAAACTAGACGTAACTAGCACATAATATGCATACGTAATAAATAATTTAATTATCTACGTTCACATTATCGTTACAGTTGTATTGATGAAATTATCGGTGAAATTATCGTCGGTGAAGTAAACCGGATGCAAATATTTGTGGAGGATTGCTGAAAATCAAATAGGTATGAAGTAGTAATCTCCACTTCACACGTGTATCTAAAATGCACTTGACTTACGTATATTCAATTCATATAATCATCATATATTATCATATAAATTTATATTAATATATAATAATAATATGTATAATAATATAAATATCTTATAAAAAATATTATTATATATTATATAAACATCAAATATTTATGTACAGCCGATCTTGTAATTTTTATGAGTCACCTTTAGATAACACAAAAATGTATTGCGATAAACCTAAGTTTTCGACGACTTCATATGTCACTTTGTTCTTCTAGTAACAAAAAGAAGAGGCTGATATATTGATACAACTTGTCATCTACATAAACGAAAACCATTTTATATATTATATATAATATTAATAATATAATATATAATATAATAATATTAATATTATTAATAATATTTCTATTAAAGGAGTTGTAATGTTGCAGCATTCTTGCGTTATCTATTCGTATTTGTTAGATATCCGATTACTTGCGAATGACACCGTAGACGTATTGAGTCGTTTTGTTAGAACGTTATACAATTTACAGAGAACAGTCACCATGACATTGTTTTCATTTTTCTAAAAACTATTTCTACTACCTTTTTTATTAACACTAAATCTATCAAAGCCTAAAAGTAACTACCGTGAGTTGCTTTATAGTAACGAAAACATTGTGTTTATTTAGACATTTGGCTATCTTTATTCAATGGATTCAATGGATTTTGTTTAATGAATTCTATTAAAAAGTCTTGACTAAAATTTCAAAACCTGGAAACAAACAATGTGAAATCGGTCATGTTAACCGTCTCGTTAGGTTTAATGATAATAATTTATTTACAATCATTACAATATCATACAATATAATAATATTGTATGCAATAATCATTACAATATCATACAATATAATAATATTGTATGCAATAATCATTACAATATCATACAATATATTAATATTGTATGCAATAATCATTACAATATCATACAATATAATAATATTGTATGCAATAATCATTACAATATCATACAATATAATAATATTGTATGCAATAATCATTACAATATCATACAATATAATAATATTGTATGCAATAATCATTACAATATCATACAATATAATAATATTGTATGCAATAATCATTACAATATCATAGAATATAATAATATTGTATGCAATAATCATTACAATATCATACAATATAATAATATTGTATGCAATAATCATTACAATATCATATTATCATTGCAATATTAATTGTATCAATGAGCACGATATTGCATCGATATTGTTACTAGTATAAAAGATATTTTTAATTCCAATATTGGTTCATGACCATTTAAGTTTCCTGTCTTAAAAGCCGGAGGATTCCTTTCTTCGAAGCTGTGCAGAAGAGAAGTTGGTGCGTAAGAAACGCCAACGGTTAGTGATTCGAATGAATGGAGTGCAAATGCATTCTGAAGCAATGCAAAGAAATGTTAAGAGTTTCTTGCAGTAGCTTTAAGAGGATATTAAACGTACGTTTCCTTAATCAGAATAATGTGTTTTAAATGTAGTCGATAATATATCAAACTGACTTCTATTGTACAACATTCATGCTTTCATAGTGCTGTATAGTGTGCTAGTAAACAGCTTTTGTTTCTACTATTCTATTATTCAATGTTTCTATTGTTCTATTATTCATTAATATATCCTGTAATGGAAAATTAGTTGCAGAATTTCAAACTGAATGAAAGAAAGCTGTTTTCTTTATTTTTGGAGGATATAATCTTTTACGATAGATAATTTCTCGCGGTGCTCGGATAACAGAAAAGTTTCTATCTTACTTTGCAAAATATTTCGATTTTGATATTTTGCTCGAATCACTGCCCTATTTTTCGACTAATGTTTTCCTTGGAGTTTAAATTGAACTCAATCAATCATTCTTAATTTACTCAATTAATCGAAAGAAAATATGAATGGAATTCAAAGTTCTTATTTTAATTAACGCTTGGCACTTCGATTTTTTTTACAACTGCTTTGATTAGCATTTTTTCTGCATTAATCCTTATCAACGGAAAATGTGTTAAGATTGTGTAATGTGTAAAGAATTGTAAAATGTGTAAAGAATTTATTTTAATTCTTTACTCATATCATCGACAGTTAATAAAATTCGAATAAATATAAACGCGCATCAAATATAAATTTTATTTATCTTCGAAGAAATTATTACAACAGAGAAAACTCTAATTATTGTACCTGTAAAGATAATTGTACGGCAAAGGGTTAATAACCTCCCTGGTAGAACGAGACAATTTTTGATTCTTGTTCACATTTATTTACTTTTATTCTTATACTTTGACAACAGGGGAATAATCAAATTCTGTTTCGATTTAAAATACATGAATAACATTTACGTTTAGTACAGGGTGGCTACTGAAAAAGTGAAGGGTTTAAAAAAAGTCGTAACTTCTTCATAAAAATCATTTTATCTATTCTCTTTTTTCGTAGCTTTTATAGATTTTTCAATACGTATGACAGGATACACCATCCCAGCAACGAGTAAAGCTCATTGAGCTAATTTATTCCAGTGAAAAATCTAATCTAAAAACTCAAACAAAATACTAGCAATATTCTAATGTCAGCATACGAGCCGTTTATTTTGAAAGTGGCATAAGTCACTTTTTTTTCTTTAAATGAAAAGATACCGTTCAATCGTAATTAGTGTTACCAATAACTCGATTTTTTTGAAAAAGTGACTTATGCCACTTTCAAAATCATATCTCCCAGCGATGATATGATTCGGAACAGAAGCGCTCCGTTCAACAAAAAAAACTGGATCAATCGACGGCCTTCCTGAGACACCATACTAAAAAATATCTATTATATTTATATCTCCAGACAAAATAAAATCATTTAGTCATTCAGTGGGCACCCCGTAGATCAGGGGTGTCAAACTCAAAAGCTAACTTGGACCATAATAATAAATAAACAATGCTTAACTTTAGGTGGACCGCAAAAAAAGAAATCAATGTTCATAGAAACAAATATTTGTATTTCGACTAGCACATTGTAATAAACATATATAAAGTTAAATTATTGTTTACGTCCTGATACTTGACATCAAAAATGTTCATCTCGGGCCACGAGTTTGACACCCCTGCCGTAGATCATGTATGAAATCTTCAACAGTAGTCTATCTCGATGTTATATTGCAAGCGGTTAATAAATAAATGTGTTCACCGGCGGGCAGGGCCAGAAACTTCTGCAATATCACGGGAAATCGTAACAGTATTTACCGAAAGTCTAGATGACGTGCGAGGAGATGCGTTTCCAGCAGCTCGCCAAACACGGTTCGAACGGTGCACGGACAAAACCGAGTCGTTCTAAACCACTTCGCGGGGAAACTGTTCCCGGTTATGGTCCGGGTAAAGGCGACCGAATCCGTCGACGGAATATTTCGTTTCGGAAAGGTGGAGGAAAATGATCGTTTGCGAAAGTGTCGACCGAGGAACGGCATAAAGTCCGGCCTCGCGCTCTGAGCATCAGTTGGCCAAGGACCGTTTCAATTTCCAGTTTCAGCGAAATCGCCGGAAGAAAATAGAAAGAACGTAAAGGAGCGTATATATGTATATACATATATATATACTATACATGCGTAGTAGTATACTGTCGCGTTTCGCGAACTGATTCGAAACACCGTAACCAGTTTAAGGCCCGAAAACTTGCTTGATATATTGCGCGCGTAACTCGAAACGCTGTCATAAACGACGAACGACATTTATGGGACCGCAGATTTCGGTGGTGCGCGGGCGGCCGTAACTTCGAACAGTTCGTCGCGTGGGAACTATGGCGGAACAAGGACAGCCGAAAATGAGAAAGCAAGAGACAGAGATGGATAAAGAGAGAGGTATATACAGAGAAGAGAGAGAGAGAGAGAGAGAGAGAGAGAGAGAGAGAGAGCGGATGCCCCGCAGAACTTCCGAAGCACGATACTGGCGGTAATGAAAATAAAATTACGCCCGGTGTCAAAATGCCGCGCGAATTTGTTGAGAGCGCTCTCGGGCCGTTCCCCGGACAAATATTGGATTTCACGTGTCGGGGGCCACTTAAAGTATTACGCTCGCATGAAATATTGCCGCGAATGAGGAACGCTCTTTTGAGTGACGTTTAATCACAGGGAAAATTCCGCGCGGGAAAACGTGCTCGCGCGGCGTAAACACGGGGCCGCCGCGCGAGCACGCTTGGAAATTTTATAGCCGATTCAAGAAGAGATTCGAGATGATTTACGACGGCTACGTTAATGCACTGCCGTTCGATTGCCTCGAATTGTGCGAAATTGTGCAAGCGTGACGCCGGCAACGGGGGTAATTTCAGTTTAAAGATTCTTCGTGCGGGAGCGCACCGGCTAATCGACGGCGCGACCCGAAAAAAGGGAAAATAACGATGTGTCTCGACGTTTTCACTGGCCTCGGTTATTAATTAATTTTCGTGGAATCAAGGCCTGACAGCCGGAGAGACGTCTCGATAATTTTGTCGTTAGCGACAGTAATCTCAGTCGCGAGCGAATTGGAGCCCGGCCAAATGAAAAAAAGAGGAACGTCGCCTTGAGAAATGTTGCTTCATAATTCCCTCACGGTTCGTTGATCAACCCCTTGCACTAGAACGTTCCCTCTCCGGGAATATAACAAAGCCACCGATAATTACGGTACTCTCGAAATTAATCAGTTTGATCGAATTGTATTTAAATGATTTAATTATTTACAACGTTCTACCATTTACTAGTTTCTTCAAATCGTTAGTATTTAATTCGTATATAATACGTTCAAGTTTTTGGTACACTTACTCACTGATGTATTTGGATAACTTTCCAAAAAGTCCCTCTGGTATCTCAAAAAGAACTCAAGCCATTCGGACCACTTTTTGATGAGTTATTCCTTTTTAAAAAGTATCAAAAAGTAATTTAATAAATAACTGTAGGTGGTCCGACGAAGTCCTTCGAGTACAAAGGGTTGAAGTAAAATGATCAAAAGACTGCGAAATATTTTCTTTAGGGCACAGATAATTAACCGGTATCTGAATTCAAGTTTTAGAGTAACCATATATTGACTTTCTTAGGATATCGATGATAAACTAAAACATTTTAAAGCTGAAAAATATATTGTATGTTTCACACGTTCGTGCATGTTTATATTATAAAACTTGCAGTTATTCGCTGAACTTGAAACACACGAACGTTGTAGGCGTCACCGAGAATTCTCTAGACAATGACAATAAATGAAGCTGCCATGTGCTTAACCATGTAACCGCGTGATAGTATTACAATATGGATTTAATATGAGCGGAGTTAGCAAAGCGTCCATAATATATCAGTATAGTATGAAAATAAAATGTATTTGACGTTCACTATCGAATAAATTCTTCAAATAACGAAGGGGATACAGTTTCAATTCGGTAATTAACCCTTTGCGCTCGAGTGGTGACTCTGACGCACCGCTAAAATTGTTACAACACGTTTCAAGATAAGTTTCACGCGATCAAAGCTTAGATATAAAAAATTGTTAAAAGCCTAACTGTTGTACGAGTCGCAACACTCAATTTCATATGCATAAAATGGACTTCGTCGTATAAAAAATGGTAATACTATAAGTCAGAAAAGTTCATTTAGATTTCAAGTTAAAATGGCTTCGAGTGCAAAGGGTTAATTTTAGTTATGGAATTTCATTTGTTTCTCATTAGTAATATATTGCTATGTAAATACCGTCGTATAAATAGTGTCAGATAAGTTTTGTCATATAAATACCGTCATATAAATGGTATTATAATCACGGAAACTAACCAGTAAAAATCTTACATATCTATTTACTGTGTAAATATGATATTTCATATACTTTATATGCATGTATATGTATATGTATCGTATATGTACATATTATAAGTTACTGTATTTCCGGTGATTAGTGTTAATAGCCGGTAGAACAGGGCCAATTTCTCCTCTCTTGATTACAAGACAGTTCGTAATACGCGAATCGTAGGAAATAATAGTGTTTCAGAATTATATATTGCAAGATAATAATTAGTCTAATAATTAGTAATAATTATTAGACTAATCTAAGTCTAATAATCTTAGTCTAATAATTATCAGACTAATCTAAGTCTAATAATCTTAGTCTAATAATTATTAGACTAATCTAAGTCTAATAATCTTAGTCTAATAATTATTAGACTAATCTAAGTCTAATAATCTTAGTCTAATAATTATTAGACTAATCTAAGTCTAATAATCTTAGTCTAATAATTATTAGACTAATCTAAGTCTAATAATCTTAGTCTAATAATTATTAGACTAATCTAAGTCTAATAATCTTAGTCTAATAATTATTAGACTAATCTAAGTCTAATAATCTTAGTCTAATAATTATTAGACTAATCTAAGTCTAATAATCTTAGTCTAATAATGAGTCTAATAATTAGTAATAATTAGTCTAATAATAAGTCCAATAATAAAGTCTAATAATTACTCAATTGTTGGAAAAATAAAAATGCTTCAACAGTGACGGTGCTGCTTTGTAAAAACATAATTTTACAAAACCCACTATTTTCACCGTTTCTTTCTAAAATCAAGAGTTCTTCAGTATCTACTATTCAGTGATTGGACCGTCAACTTTGCACGTGTTGCTACGCATCCAAACGTCATCGCGGTACCCACGAAAAAAAAAGAAATCATCGCGTTGAATATGAACGTGTTGGAAGCAGACGCGTTCAATTACGTAACATTTAACGTCTTTAAAACCCGGAAACAGCAGTCATCGTTTAATTATAAAAATGCCGCGCGGAGGGCTGGAAACAGGAAGTTTGCCAGCAGCAGAGGCAACCGGTAAACAGGACGTATTAAATAATCCAATTTATGCGCCACACAAGGGGCAAGAAGTATGCTCTCCCATTGAACACGATAATATTATTTCGTTCCTCCCCTTAGGCTCGCGACGTGCTAATAAAAATAACCGCATTAATCACTTACATTACGTGGCTCAAAATTATTGCCTGTCTGAATGATTACGTACCTGAAACAGAAAAATACGATAGATTAGGGAAGGACGTTTACATCTCCGAAGAATAGAATAGAATATAGAATTTATAGAATATAATATTAATAATAACATTATTATAATATTAATAAATAACTAATATTATATAGAATATAATAGAATAGAATATAGTTTTTATCGAGATATAAATTTGCCAATAATAATTGAGAGTTGCACATCGTCGTTTTGTTAAATTTATCGCATAACGCTAATTACTTAATGAATCAATAAATCAAGTCTTATGTTTATTTTCGACTGAGTTTATTAAAACTGAGAAATAGGACAATTGAGTTCGTGTTAGCCATGCTTGTTTTTCAGTGAAATAGGTGAATAGGTCACTAGTCGTTACTTAAAAATATGTACGTCATCGTACCTTTAAAGGATTATTCAATAACATCACTTGAATGGATTATAATGTGATACCAGTTTATCAGAACGTTGTTTACGTATCCTACTTTCGTATCTTCTTTCTTGTGTTACATTTGTTATTCTTAATTCGTTTTTTACCTTTCCTAATTCCTATATATGATCTAGTATTTAGTTCGTTCTTGTGCATATTCATTATTTTGGCTCATTTGCAACTGAGCCAAAAGTGTGCCAGTTAAAATACTGCCTATAAATATAATCATAAATCAGATAAATAATACTGCCAGTATCGAACGTACCAACTACGATAGAACGCCTACGTCTATTCTGCCAGAAACATAGAAATCACTGGGAACATTTTTATACCAGCTCGACATTGTGTCCAAAAAATGTCTCGCAATCCGAAAGAAGGGGATTCCTGAGGTGATTCGAAGCAACTTTTTCCTTAGCGAAAATGCAATCCGCGGCTTCGTTTACGAGTTATTAACGAAAAACAGTGACCAATCAGAGGCGAGATCATTTGGCGCGAGACGGCCGAGCCAGTGAGCGGAACTGGGCTCCGTGCACTCGTTGGCTGGACCGCCGCGCGCCTGCCGAGCTCGCCTCTTATTGGCCAGTGTTTTTCGTTAATAACTCGTAAACGAAGCCTCGGAGAACATTTTCGCAAAGGAAAAAGTTACTTCAAGCAAGTTAATCGAGCGAGTTAATCGTAAATGAGTCAAATTGACTCGCTCCAGCAATCTACTCTTAAAGAACAACCTTAAAGAAGGTAAAATCCCTAAATTTACTAATATAAGGAGGCAAAATTAATCACTAGAAAGCATAACAGACGATACAATTGCTAAGATTGATTAAGTTGATAAAACCAGTCCGACTTATACGTCGTGTTTGGTCTCATTCTCATCGCAAGAGTCGCAACAATCCACTAGTACTACATTCGCGAATGTAAGACAAGAATGATTAAATTTGAAGACAGCATCTCATTGAATCACGTCTCTTTCTTTTCCTCTATTTGGGTTTACTCTTTGTCTCGGTTTACTGAGATAAGGAAACCTTATTGCTAGTTGAGCCGCCACAGTCGGTGGTGGGAGAAGAGGAGGAGATGAGTCTAAACGTAATAGTTTTTTTTTTAATCTAAGCGAGCATCACTGTGCATCGCGCTGAACAATAAGGAATACTGGGACAAGTTCGTATATTTTTCGCGTTCGATTTATATGATCTTGATTCGAGTCGATTACTTGATAGAAACTTACAGCGATGCTGGACGCTCGCCTCGGATCGCCAGCCGAAAAGTCGGCCGATAATATAAACTCTCTCTATAAGCTCGCACGGTGACCCGCGCTGAGAACCGGAAGCTAGAGAACGAGGGAAACGTCGCTGCGCATTCGGGACGACTAATCGAGGCAAGGATCGCTTCATCGCGGACGGAGCTCGTCGGTGCAACTTTGAAAACCTCGGGCAAACTTTACGGTTTTACTTAACGAGTCAGCCGGAAAAGGAATCTTTTACGACGTTTTTGCGGCCGATTTAAGAAGTCGGTAGCCCGCGGCGGCCCGAGCTTTTCGCGGGATAAAGCGGCGCGGCTGTTGTTTCAAAGTTTCAACAATAACGGACGGGACAAGACGGAAACTTGGGTGTTTTTAGGAAAAACGGCGAGACACCGACGATTCGAGAGAAAATAAACACGATACATGCTGCTCACGGGACGAAAATTTGTCAGGGAAATGGCGGTGTTTTGGTTCGGAATCCGATTTGACGTAGCGCAGACAATCAATTTCAGGATTAACCATTTACATTTTCGTATATGTATTTTAACACTATGCCATCCGGTGGCACCACGCTGGTGCCATGCAAAAACTATCTGTTGTATGCCGGTGGTACCACTTTGGTGCCATTTGAAAAAACTGAAATAACATTTGAACTATATTTCTTGGGTGTTAAAAGGCAGCAAACTAACTATAGCATTGTGCTTATTTGCTAAGAATTAAGTACGAAAATTCTTGGATGACATACTACTGTGATCAAAAAGTAAGGTGAATTTGTTTATAAAATGTAAATTCTTTATTTATTCTTCCAAATCAATTTCATCCCCTTCAAAGCAATCCCCGTCCGATAAAACGCACTGTTTCCGACGCTTTTTCCAGTCCTCGAAACAGTCGGAATAGTCTTTTTCCGGTATAGCCTTCAAGACCTTCTTCGATTCGGTTTTTATCTCCTCAATCGTGTCAAAACGGCGTCCCCGCATCGGCTTTTTGAGTTTGCTGAATAACCAGAAGTCGCACGGAGCCAAATCAGGCGAATACGGTGATTGCGGAACGATATGAGTCGAGTTTTTGGCAAAAAAGTCGCGAAGAACCAATGCAGTATGATATGGCACCAATCGAGACTTGACGCGTTTGAGACACAAAACATCCTTCAAAATGGTTTGGACTGAGCCAAATGATATTCCAACACTATCAGCGAGGTCTCTTATTGTCAATCGACGATTTTCAAGCACCAAATCTTCGATTATTTTGGACGTGGCCCTCGTCGGTAGACGTTGATGGTCGTCCAGAGCGCGGTTCGTCTTCAACGCGTTCTCGGCCCGCTTTGAACTCGTTGTACCACTTATAAACGTTTTTGTGTGCCATAGTTTGATCACCAAAGGCCTTCCGCAACATTTTCAACGTGTCCGCACAAGAATATTCGTTCCGCAAACAAAATTTGATGCAAGTTCTTTGCTCAACAAAATCACCCATTGTAAAAATCGAAAAATTCACTTTTGGTCGTTTACTAAAACACGTGTAACTCGGAGATAATTAAACCTTTTAACAAACAGACGCTTGGCAATTGTTATAGACAGTCCTACCAACCTAGGAAAAAAACAATTGCCTGCCTTCCTAATGTCCGGGAGTTTTAAATGACAATTTCACCTTACTTTTTGATCACAGTAGTATCTTAATTTTAGGAATTTATATTACCGCCATCTTCGAAATTTTTTTAAAAATCTAAAATTTCCAAGCTATTATGCCGGAGTCAAACAAAAGAATCATATCTAAGATCTCCGGGCGGCATAGTGTTAATGGGTCACGGCGACTGGAAGTAATTTACGGCAGAACGTGCACGCTGCAATCAGGAATGGGAGAATCTTCATAAATTTCTGCACCGCTGTTCGGATCAAATGAAACGCGGACAAGTCACAGGTAACCGATGCAGAAGCTTTCGTTCATAACGCCTAGCTTGCTGACAAGGGGGATAAATATTATACGTACGGTTACTCATAAAATTGAGCGTTCACCTTTGAAAACGTAATAACTCTTTTAAAACTGGACTAAGTGACTTGAATTTTTTTTTAGATGACAGTGGGATCAGTCTACTAGACGATGGCCAAAATGCTTTTTTTTTTTAAATTTTGCTGCCACTTGGAATGGCAAAAAAGAATAAAGAGAACTCTCGGTTTTTTAACGTTTTCATCTGAGAGCTTATGACCGAAATTTAAAAAATGCCTCTCGTAGATCTCGATAATTTATATATAAGCTGAAAATTTTATCGAAGTTGGTTATTTACAAAAAAATAACAAAATGTTCACTACGATTTAGCGTCGTTATTAGACAGATTGTTTTTAAGAAATTCCTTCTGTTTTCGAATAAGGCATCGTAGGACAAGACAATGCAGTTCAATTAGTAGTCATCAAAGGAACTGAACATCCGATAATTTTTCAGCAATCGAAGGGAAACGCGTTTCCTCTTCTCCTGTTGATTCGAAAATCACGTAACCCAGAAGAAAGGGGGAGCAAAAACACGGGAGGTACGGTTTCCGTGAATCGAGAGGACGGAAAAAGGCAGGGTGGAAAGGAGAACTGAGGAGGTTAACGGAATAATGAAGGGACATCACTTTAAAGTTCCTTTATCTGGTCCGTTCCTGCAAAAAGTCATGGAACGTTTAACTTAATCTTTCGCAGTGTGCTTCTAATCAGTGTGCACAATCTCGAATGATCGAATTGGTGTTTAATAACAATTGAGAACAAGATTTGTTAAATTTTTGTCTTAAAACCGAGTGATTTCATTTTCGTGGACAGAGAATGATATTACACGAACGCATTCACGGTGATTCGAGAACAAAGCACAATGTGATAATTAAACTGCGGATTTTATGTATTTATAACGCGAAAATAAGTAAGTGCACGTATCATATACAGGGTGTCCCGAAAATGTCTCGCAATCCGGAAATGGGAGGTTCCTGAGGTGATTTGAAGCAACTTTTTCCTTTGCGAAAATTTTCGCCGCGGTTTCGTTTACGAGTTATTAACGAAAAACACTGACCAATAAGAGGCGAGCTCGGCTGGTGCGTGGCGGCCCAGGCAACGAGCGCGCGGAGCCCAGTTCCGCGCATTGGCTCGGCCGTCTCGTGCCAAATGATCTCGCCTCTGATTGGTCACTGTTTTTCGCTAATAACTCGTAAACGAAGCCGTGGATTGCATTTTCGCTAAGGAAAAAGTTGCTTCAAATCACCTCAGGAATCCCCTACTTTCATATAACTGAAATCCAATTTTTTTAAAATCCAATTTCATGCGAAATTAATTTGAAAATTGATACAAAAATGTTGCTACACGCACGAACGTGACTGTACGAGAAAAGGTCGCCGAGTCTTCTTATCACGTGAGCGACCATACATCGTCGTTGCGTTAGTAGCAAATCGTGTTCGACTGGCACTTCCATTGATTGATATTCCCAGTAACTATTGATTTACGAATGATTAAAGATTCGTCGAACGAAGCAAAACTCCAAAACAATCGATAAAGTATAGAATCCTGAAAAGCCAGAACACCCTCGCAAGGATGTCGTATAACTCCACTTTCAACAAAAGATCAATGATTGCCACCGTAAACAGGACAACAGCAAAGATTCCCTGCTGAAAGAAGATAATTCACTTAAAACGTTCGAAGAGAACTTTCCTCGCTGAGAAACGTCTTCGGATCTCTGCTAAGAAATGGTCTCGATGAACGGTTACACCGTCACCGGCCGATTCCGCGCCGATCGTTGTTTTGCTCGCGGTTTTCTTTCGCGCGCGCAGTTACTCTTCATCCATCCCGAGGAATCGTGTTCCCGCTCGGGGCGTAATTGTCCGACCCGCGACTCGTTTCTTCCCCGTCGCAATGAAATTCCCGACTTATGACGCGGAGGGAAAAGAGCCCCGTTCCTTTTTTATTCCCCGTTCGATTTTCTATTTTACCCAGCGGAATATCTCGGAATCGATGATCTCGGCTGGGATTCGCTTCGAGGAAACTGCCGGTTTAATTGAAGTTCCGACCCCCGGCGACGACACGAATTCTCCAAGAAGCTTTCACGTCGACTTTATTAAGGACAACGGCAGCGTAGTATCGCACGGCCGACGGAGCGCGCAGGACAATCACGTTTCTCTCTCTCTCACTCTCTCTTTTTCTCCTCTCTCTCTCTCTTTCTCTCTCATTCTTCGCTGACTTCTTTCTTCCGTCGAACACCTCCTGCGCACCTCTCGTCCCCATTTTCAAGGAATATAACAAAGAATCATGGCGACGGTATGACGGACGAGAATGAGAGTCGCGAAGAAACCTGGAAATGGCACTGGGTCAGCCGGGGAGGCTCTGATTAAACGCAAGACTGGCCAGGACATCCGCGGGCAAAGATCCTCGGGGAAGGTTCACGTGAATTCTCGCGAAGCTGCGATTGTCCCGTCGTCCAGAGCTAGTAAGGACGGCGGTATTCGAGAAACTTAATGCTTGAATCAGCCCTGGGCGAGACTATTGTGCCCTTCGGTTGATAAATGTAACGAGCGTCTCATCCCGTTTTTGTCGGAACTTAGAACGGTGACATGACAAGTAGGGTTATAACTGCCACAGATTTTTAGGAAACAATGAGACAGCTGTTCGAATAACGTTTCTTTCCCACCTGATTTGTGTTTAGAATCAAATGGGCCTTCGAGAGTGACGATTTATTATCGATTTCTACAATGTCACTGATTGTGTGTTCTAATTAAATTCTATAATAAAATCTACAATTAAATTCCACAATATCACTAATCGGTCTAATTAATTCGGTCTCACGGATAACAGCAATGAATCTGTTGCGAAAGGAATTTCAATGGCAATATGATTTACGTGGAAGCGTTTTTAATGAACGATGGCGTTGTTTAACGATGGTTTCAAATCTTCAATCTTGAAGTTTCAAATATAATTGCCGGTCCGAGGATGTTCATGCAAAGATCCACTTGATAAAACTAGGAACTAAGTACTTCAATAAACATTATTGCTACGTAACGGAGAACATTAAATCTGCATTCAATTTCCTTACAATTTCCATTTAGCCAGACTGCATCCCGTAGCAAAAGCTCGGAGTTCTTAACTGAAGATTTATAATAAACTCCTTTATATTCTAATATAATTTCACGTCTCTCTATACATTTTAATTGCGATATTCAGCATTGCTACCGTTGCTGTGATGATGATTATCATCGTTTTTCTATCGTTGCTGCATGTCGATCGCAAAAGTGCAATCGGTGCACATTTAATAACAACCTTAAATTTGAGACGAATAAAAGTTTTGCAAATTAGCCGTAAGAAATAACAAATCCGCTAATAATAAAGCTCAATTTTCATTGTAATTAAATTAAAAAAATTCACAATAATATTCAATCATTTCATTTAATTTGTTTCATTTCTATTTCCTCTAATAATTTCTTTTTATTTTGTTTAATCATTCCGGGATCAATATATATCGTTTATTTATAAAGAATTCGACTATATTGTTTTATCAACTGAACGATAGTCCGCATTACGTAACTCATTTTGAAAGAAAAGTGGACAAATATTGATTGGCTTCTGATGCAATGTATTATTTTCTCTTATCAAATTGCTCGTAGAAAGTAGATACGTCCATTATTTTTAAATATGAAATATGGTAATTCAAACATTATTACTCAGATAGTTCAGACTGAAACTAGATTAGTCTAATAATCTTAGTCTAATAATTATTAGACTAATCTAAGTCTAATAATCTTAGTCTAATAATTATTAGACTAATCTAAGTCTAATAATCTTAGTCTAATAATTATTAGACTAATCTAAGTCTAATAATCTTAGTCTAATAATCTTAGTCTAATAATTATTAGACTAATCTAAGTCTAATAATCTTAGTCTAATAATTATTAGACTAATCTAAGTCTAATAATCTTAGTCTAATAATTATTAGACTAATCTAAGTCTAATAATCTTGGTCTAATAATTATTAGACTAATCTAAGTCTAATAATCTTAGTCTAATAATTATTAGACTAATCTAAGTCTAATAATTAGTAATAATTAGTCTAATAATAAGTCCAATAATAAAGTCTAATAATCAATCAATTGTTGGAAAAATAAAAATGCTTCAACAGTGACGGTGCTGCTTTGGAAAAGGAAAGTGGACAAATATTGATTGGCTTCTGATCCAATGTATTATTTTCTCTTATCAAATTGCTCGTAGAAAGTAGATACGTCCATTATTTTTAAATACGAAATATGGTAATTCAAACATTATTACTCAAATAGTTCAGACTGAAACTTAATGCTGTAACAGAATATGTAACAGAAAATCTACAACTATCTAATTAGTAAACGCATAACGTCTCGTTAGCTTGAAAATGGCACAGCTTTCGTTGTTACCAATCTTAGGAATCGATGGGAAAGGGCACAAATCAATCTTAACAATCTTCTTATGATAAAAAATTGACGAGCAAAATGATAAACGATCTCAAGCATTCTCAATTACAGTAAAGACCGCCGGTAAAGCTTTCGTCACGAATCGAAGAAAATGCTACAAGGCGGAGCGTTAACTATCCTTTTGGAAGATGTAAGGATGGTCAGATTAGCGTTTCTAAAGAGAAGGAAACGGAGCTTTGTTTCCAGCAAGACTATTTCGAGGCAGCCTGCCTCGTTACGCTGGATTTCTCGAATTCATACAGACTGTACACCCGCCCCCTCGCCTCGTCTCGTCTAGCACAGGGAACCACATAAAAAAGAGAGAAAGAAGAAGAGGGAAAAAAAAGAATAAAAAGAACTATAGGGGGAGGGAGAAAGAGCGAGCCATTACCACTTGACTCGAATTGCAAAGAACTCCTTCGTTACTCGGGAATCCACTTGACCCAGTAACGAAAGGTAACGATCCTCGATTTCTTCTCGCGAACTCAACCGCTGTTCCTTCGCGTTTATTCAATATCTGGCGGGTCTTTTACAACAAGCCGCGTCTCCGCTTGGAGCATCGGAGCACACGGACGGAAACTCTTTGCTCACTTGTGTATTCGCGACAAAGGAACTGACTTATTGATTAATTGTTATTTGCCTCCCGTTTGCCCCACCTCGCTCATACAACCACCGGGACAAAGTACTCGAACACCTTTTCAAACGCAACAACTTTTTTAAAACTGGATTATACGAACCTTTCTTAAATGTTAGAGGGTTTAGTTTTTACTGTGGTTTATGTGCAACGATTAAAATAGTTCTTTTTAATTTTATAAATTAGTCTTATAGATTATTATATATTACTCTTATATTAATTTTATATTTTATATATATATATATATATTTATAATTTATAATTTATTTATAATTTATAAAATTTTATTTATATATATATATATATTATATTTATATTATAATTTTAATTTTATAAATTAAAGTCTAAAATGTTATAAATTAATCTATAGATTAGTCTCGTTTTTTTTTAACTTTTTCCTCTGAAACATAATAACGAAAATTAATAAAATTTGGATATAAATATACCAAGATTTACAAAACGCATTTTTTACATTTTTCGTTCCGAGTTTAGATAAACAAATTAGAAACGAGAGTTTTTATTATTTTTCTCATTCCAAGAAATAGAAAAATTGAGAAAAGTATTTTAGTCATTGTACAGTCTAATCCCTTTAACATTAAAAAAAAGTTCAAGTCATTTTGGTTTAAAACAGAAGTTTTAGAAGGCATTCTACCCTTTTTTTTTTATAAAGGATAATAGTTTCGGATGAAATTATCATAAAATTTTAGCAAAAGATCAATGTCACAGGAACAGAAAAAATTCAACTAAAAAACCAAGGAGCGTGTCTATTATAATTAATGTGAAAAAAATCGCTGCATAACAGTTATTACGAAATTCTTTTTTTGTTGTCCATAATCATTACAGACGACGAAAATTTGGTTGAGTCATAACTAAGTGGCGGATGTTATGAATTTAATGCAAAAATGGAATATAAAATAGCAGAAAGATTAAAAGAAATTGGGAATGTTGATGTATTAATTACAACTCACTACAATTATTTACAGAAGGAAAAAAATTCGACACGACTCCCGTGTCTTGCAATTGATGTAGACAATTTTTATTTTGTATAAAGATTGCTATAGCATTTTTAAAACTGGAATAAACGATTTGAATTTTTTTTTAAGATGATAGAGGGATCAGTATAGTAAACAGTGACTAAACTACTTTGTTACAATTTTGCTATTACTTGGAATGACAAAACAAGATAAAAGACTCTCCTCTTTTAACCTTTTTATCAGAGTCTATAAAGAAAATTTAAAAAATGCGTTTTGTAGATCTCCGTAGGTTATACGCATGCTGAAAATTTCATCGAAACCGATTAACGCAAAGTCAAGTTACAAGCGTTAAAAAGTTGTTAAAATTGCAAATTGCTCCCTATAATTGGTCGAAAGTGTCAAAAATCGGGACAAAACTGCGATTCTTGCGATTGTTAATTGTTCACAGCTCGTACGAATGTCAATCGATTTTTATACGCATATAACTTACCGTGATCTATAAGACACATTTGTTAAATTTTTATTGTAGGCTCAGATAAAAAAGTTAAAAAGTGAGAGTTATTTATTTTCTCTTGTCATTCTAAACAGTGGCAAAATTTAGAAAAAGCATCCTACTTATGGTCTAGTAGTACTTATGGTCGCTCTGTCATCCAAGAAAGTTCAAGTCTTTCAGTCATAGTTCTAAAAAAGTTATTGCGCTTTTAAAAGTGTCCGAATATTAACGGGATTCGCTGTTTGTCGTAACGCGAAGAAAATTGCGTGCTTGAAAATAATGCGTAACGACAGCTGTATAGTTTGCCAATGTAAATTTTATAGCTGTAATGAGAACGTATGATGCGCGGAACGGGCTTTCCAGTAAAGTGAATATTTTTATTCGATAATCCGATGTTACCGTGATTACCGCGTTTTACGTTAGCATTGAAAATCGTTAAATGACGTGAACGGATAATTTTGCATGGCGCAACGATGGCGCCGGATGTGTTAACACAGTTAAATTCTTCGATTAACAGCAGCAATATTATGAAATCAAAATGCATAAATCGTTACGGAGATTTTGTGGTATTAAATACGGTAAACGAGATGATATCGCGGAAATAGCGGTGATATCGTGTGTGTAGTTTGTTTTGATACTATTCAGTGCAATTATCCGCAACGCTAAATCGATGTGTCTTGTTTTGAAAACCGTGTACATTCATTAATCTGTATAAGTGTCCAGCCCGACAGACTGTCCATGTCAATGGTCTTAATAAATTACCGACCCGAGTATCGCGACTGTACAATGGTAATTAATTAGGAATGAAATAATGATCCATCCAGGGGGGGAGAGGCGTATGACTGATCAAATTTCGACGTGGGTGGGAACGTAACGGGGAGATATGGAGCTTTCGCATTGTAGATGGAACGCGGCTGGTTTGAAACTTTGAATAGATGACAGGGGAACAACAGCTTCGATGTAATTGTTCGCTGCAAGAGCCTATGTGTTAACGTATCTGAATACTAATAGGAGTCAATTCATGGGAGATCCGTGATTAAACGCGAAATTTTTGCTTTTATCTAGGTTCTGAACCCCTTAAACCTTTGCCCTA
The DNA here is from genome assembly GCF_051020955.1 of Megalopta genalis. NCBI lineage: Eukaryota > Metazoa > Arthropoda > Insecta > Hymenoptera > Halictidae > Megalopta > Megalopta genalis. Next base: position 2,089,572 of record NC_135030.1, read on the forward strand.
CGATTTAACCTTTTAGGCCCGACGCGCCACTATAGTGGCTTTCGCGGATGTCATCTCTCTGGACGACGCGCCACTATAGTGGCTTGCTCTAGTAGCTCACTCGCTCATCGTTTGAACTAAATAATCGTCTTCATACGCATTGTTTCACGCTTCTTTTGTCTTCGCATCGATTTACAACAGTCTACAGGGTGTCCCAAAAATGTCTCGCAATCCGGAAATGGCGGGTTCCTCGGATCATTTGAAGCAACTTCTTCCTTTACAAAAATGTTCTCCGAGGCACCGTTAACGAGTTATTAACGAAAAACAGCGACCAATAAGAATCGAGTACGGCTGACGCGAGGCGGCCCAGCCAACCAGCGCGCGACGCCCAGTTCCGCTCATTGGTTCGATCGCCTCGCGCCAGCCGAGCTCGCCTCTCATTGGTCACTGTTTTTCGTTGATAACTCGTTAACGGTGCCTCGGAGAACATTTTTGTAAAGGAAAAAGTTGCTTCGAATGGCCTGAGGAACCCGCCACTTTCGGATTGCGAGTTCTAGGGTCCAATTTCTATTTCTTAGGTCTTATGGACGTCCTTAGGACCTAAATCTCGGACGTCCTAGTGACATCCATTTCTTAAGTCTAACTGCTAATTTTTCGTAGTTTGTATACGTCGAATCATCATTTTGTGTTTTAACTTTTACTGTTATTATGGGACAGTAAAAGTCATCATAAAAAACTGAGTTTCCGCGAACTATAACCTCGATATAGTTTGACTGAAAGGTTTTTGTGAAAGGTTCAATAATTTCATTGTACATTAATTATTCGTACAATCGGCGTACAATCGTAATCCCGAAAGCAACATAATGCGGACAAATGTCTGTACAGCGTATTGTCAACAATTTCTAATCAGCTAATCAGCTAATTGTAAATTTCAATCGTTTCGAGCGAGCATCATGAACGCGGATGCTCGAATCACGATAGCGTATTTTGTTGATAATTCCGGTGACATAGTTTCGGTAACGCATATTATTAGACAGCGCCGCTGAACCGAGCATGAAATGTTTATGTCAGTAGGGAGAACGGAGTAAAATAGAACAATGTGTCAAGTGTTTAACGGAGGATCAATAAATTGAGAGAGTTTGAAATTCCTGGGACGAGGGGAATTGATCCGACAATAGCCTTTCTTTGAGGAAACACGCCGAATTGCATTAATATGCATAAGCCGGTTTCAAACAATTTAAGCTACAGAAAGCACTTTGCATACCAATTGAGACACAAAGCCTAGATTATTCGTATCCGAAGTTGGCAGACGTGTATCCGGAGAAAATTAAAACGGCTAATGCGGAGGGTCTAATTATAAAAATTAGGAAACGTGACTCTGAAGAACGCTTCAGCGACTGTGTGTAGCGATAAAAAAAAGGATGGTTGCTCGCTGATAAAACTGCCTGATACGCCGAGTGAAAGGAGAAACTTATCCGGGCTGTTTAAGCTTGGATCCAACAGATAAGAAAGCTGGATATTCAATTGTGTCCGATGTAAAATTGACTATTAAGCGTTTCTTTAAAAAAAAAATGTAGAGTTATTGATATTTGTATACTACATGGAATGATTAAACATTAATTGAAGATATGTATTTCTGTAAAGGTGAAATTCTCTTTCGTTATTCTGTAAAAAATTGATTGTGTTGATGATCTTAAAATTACTCAGCACCTCGTGAGACATCTGAAACAAATGTTATTGAGTCTTTATGAATGTTAATTTCTTATTGTCCAGATCGCAAATAGTATTTTAGTTTTATCTCGAATTTATTTATATGCGTTGCATTTTTTATTTCTAACTTATATATGTGTGTGTATAGTAATATTATACAATATAATATAATATATTATACAATATTATAATATTATATTATACAATATATATATTGTAATTAATTATATTATTATTATTACATATTATATATGTAATTAATTCTACAATATTATATAATTTATGTTGCACTTGATATCTACATAAATTGTTGCTAACACTTAGCAGTAATTGTACATATTCGTGCTAAAGAATACTTGACTATTGAGAGATATTTAGAACCAGTGAGAAGAAATGACTTTATTATACCGGAACAAAGGCAAAGGCACATTGAATGCCGAAGGAACGCCGAATTTAATTAATTAAAAGTTAGAGACGGCACTTGGCTAAAAGACGACCATTAAGTATACTGTACAGGACTCCATTCTTGCCGGCTCCTTTGAACAATTACGTGGACAGGCTTCCATAATTTTTCTTATTGAAATTGCGTTCTAATATAAAACTCGGTCTAAGAGAAAACAGATTAAAAATTCCATAGCTATCACTTGTTGTAATCATTATTTAAGTGGATTAGGTGGTCTTAAGTGGGGTTTCCTCATTGTAAGAAACAAGGAGAATCAATGTTTATTGACAAGCGTATTGTTCACTGATCGAATTTATTGTCAAAATACTTTAGAGTTAAGTTAACTCATAGCAATTATTTTACTCAGCTTCTCAACATTATGGCTCGTACAGATTACACATTTGCAGCCATAAGTGCAAATGTTCGAAAATCAGATTCTAACAAACTCATTCGTATGAAAGTCTTTTCCCAAATTTTTCTCAACACCTCGAACATTTCCGTTCGGCATGCAGTTCGCCGACCCCGGCGATCTTATCGATTAATTTTACAATCGTCTGCGAACGGGTCGACTCTTCTGGAAAAAAAGGTCCGAATCCTTTCTACTTTCTCCTTAATTGTCAACACTCGAGACCGAAAATAATCAACAACAATAGCCCCGGTCCGGGGGGAGGGAAACGGGCCGCGTGCTCCGCCTCGGTCTCCCTTAATTTGTCCTAATTAGCGCAAACCGGCGTTAACGAAGAGTTTACGTCCGCGGGAATTCATTAAGCCGGTTTCCAAAGTTCGCTGGCCGAACGCCGCTGGCCGGCTACCGTAGTCAGGCCAAGCCGTGGCCCCAGACATCCATAGCCTCGCCCCCTTCCCCCCCTCCCCCGTCCTGCTTTGAAAAAAGAAACGAGAAACACCGAGAGAGCGGACTTGCCACTGAATATTCATATATTGTAATCAACCCCCTTTGGTCTAGGGGTTTGGCCGCTAACATGGCCGCGTCTACGTCTTTGGAACCTCGGTCGTGACGAACTGACAAGGGACATTGCCCAACTCGTACGCGCGGATTCTAATGAAAGCTTCGCCATAGAAGTGCAGAATCGAGAAACATTCGACACGCACTTTCGTTTGCCTGGTCTTTTTCATATTTACGAGGTGAACACGAGTAACCACGCTACGCTCGCAACTCGGATCTCCATTTTGTCGGGAACACGAGGGAAACTCACGGAGTTCTAACGAAATTGAAAATTATGTATTATATTGTATTATTATTGTATTATTATATTGTATTATTATTGTATTATTATTGTATTATTATTGTATTATTATATTGTATTATTATTGTATTATTATATTGTATTATATTGTATTATTATTATATTATTATATTGTATTATTATATTGTATTATTATTGTATTATTATATTGTATTATATATTGTATTATTATTGTATTATTATATTGTATTATTATATTGTATTATTATTGTATTATTATATTGTATTATTATTGTATTATTATATTGTATTATTATTGTATTATTATATTGTATTATTATTATATTATTATATTGTATTATTATTGTATTATTATATTGTATTATATATTGTATTATTATTGTATTATTATTGTATTATTATATTGTATTATATATTGTATTATTATTGTATTATTATATTGTATTATATTGTATTATACTATTATTATATTGTATGTCGGTGTAACTTGTTGACGTTTAAAATCATTTCTGTTAATTATACTATTATTAGGTCTACCGGAAAGTTCTGTCCGATAATGTCATTACAAATTTCAATAGGTATGCACATGTTCATATGAGACATATATTTCTGAAAAATGTTGCTCACAAATAACGGGAATTATATTGTACAATAAATATTACTAAATTTATGAAAAATCTATTATTTCCTTTCATTTCTCAAACGGACAGAACTTTCCGTTTAATAAAATAATAAATTAATAAATAATAATTAACAAATAAAATAATAAATTAATAAAATAATCACGCCTTATAATCGTCGTACAAACCATGAACGCTCCTTTATAGGGTAGCATTTTTCGAAACAGATTACATGTACCAACGTCTGTCCGACACGCTACGATCCCGTACACCTAATAAGAAACTCCACAAGCCTAGCTTGCCGAACTTGATCCATGCATCGGAGCGTGAAGCAGGGACGGTTCAATTCCATTTGAAGTCTCAATCAGGGTTGCTTCTTCTCGAACCTCAGCCTGCAAGCCCACCTGCTCGCACGCTCCGCAGCGAGGGTTAGTTACAAGTTCGAAGGCGGATCAAACCGTACGTAGTTTATCCAGACCGGGTCGCATGAATTCATCATTCGAGAATCGTTTGCGAGGCATCCTGCGCGAACAGAGGCCGGTTACGGGTACATAACCGTCGACACTGGTCGGATGGTTCGGGCAAACGCGAGCCCCGGGACTCTCGTCAAAGGCTGATTGAATTCCGAACTTCCGTTCGTTGCATACTTCCGTGTTTAAAGTGCGTTTGTGCATCGTGGCGGCCGCGGCACGATCCGCCTGCCCCACCGTAAAGTAGAAAACGGAGATTCCGGCGGCCCGTTTGAGTCGTAGAATTATTTCGGGAATTTCCGCGGTGGTTCCATGGCGAAATTCGACCCGGTATTTTTGAGCCGTCCGTCTCACCCTCGCCTCTCCTCGCCGCGCCGTAACTCCTTCAACCGTCATATCCCGACGCGCCGCAACCGTGGCAGAGCTCGGCAAGAATTTTATAAAGCCAGCTAGGATGAAAGAGTATATTAAAATAGTTCGTTCAGATTTTTCTGCTGTACGCGAACGCGCATGCGAATTCTTCGGGCATTGTTCGGATTTTACTGCATGCCGCGCGAAATCGTGTGCGGATAAACGTGTCTCGCTATCGCGGATGGTACGTACTTGTAGCCTGCTTTGAACGAAAGTATTATCAGCTAACATTTACAAACCTGTATTCTCTGTTGTTGACAATTATTTATTGATCGATCGATATATTGGGTTGGCAACTAAGTAATCGCCGATTTCAGTTATAGATGTCTATCACTCCCGTTTTTATGATATCCGTAAATGTTATATTATAAAATATAATAGCTACACCTAAGTAATTAACATTCAATCACTAACTCAATGTTTTGCAAGCATGGTTTGCTGAGATGTATGTATATTCGGCATTATAACGATATAATAACTGCTACTAACATAATCCGGTTACGATTCAAGCGCTGATTAATAGACTAAATTAATTCAATAATGCGTATGCTTTTAAACTAAAATATGCGAAACATATGCAACGTACAATAATTGAAAACAGAAAAGATATTTCTGGAATCACCTGATCATGATATCAATTTCTGTCTAGGCACCATTGGTCTACCTGTTTTCTAAAGGAGAACATGCATTTGCATAAACATCCGCGGTTTATTTATTGAGTTGACAAACTAAGTAATTGCCGATTTCAGCTATAGATGTCTATCACTCCCATTTTTATGATATCCGTAAATGTTATATTGTAAAATTATTATTATTATATTATATACTGGGCTTCGACCGCTTATTGACTTGGCTGCCTCGAGCTTCGCCTGTCATTGGTCAGTGTTTTTCGTTAATAACTCGTTAACGATGCCTCTGAGAACATTTTTGCAAAGAAAATAGTTACTTCAAATGTCCTCAGAAACCCCTCGTATCCTGTGATTGCGTAACTTTTGGGACACCATGTAGGCCAAAGCGATTTTATTTGGGAACTATTGGGTTGGCAACTAAGTAATTGCCGATTTCAGTTACAGATGTCTCTCACTCCCATTTTTATGATATCCGTAAATGTTATAGTATAAAATTATTATTATTATTATTATTATGTTATTTTTTATTATCCGCGAATGTTAGCAACTGGACAAATTGAATGCAGCGGTCAAGGAAAAGTGACCAGAATAAAAACACAATAATATAATACAAATATCTGCAATACTATTTTACAAATTATGACAACAACTATTGGTTTTGCAAATATATTGGGTTGGCAACTAAGTAATTGCCGATTTCAGTTACAGATGTCTCTCACTCCCATTTTTATGATATCCGTAAATGTTATATTATAAAATTATTATTATTATTATGTTATTTTTTATTATCCGCGAATGTTAGCAACTGGACAAATTGAATGCAGCGGTCAAGGAAAAGCGACCAGAATTGGTAAATCGTGAAGGTGTCATTTTCCAGCAGGACAATGCTAGACCGCACACGTCTTCGTCCACTCGGCAAAAATTGATGGATATTGGTTGGGAATTGTTGTTACACCCACCATATAGCTCTGATCTCGCGCCATCGGATCACCACTTATTTCGATCCCTGGACAACTCCCTTCGTGGTAAAACTTTTAACGACGACGACGCTGTAAAATCTCACTTAACTCAGTTTTTGGTCGAAAAGGATCAGACTTTCTACGAGCGTGGAATTTTCAAGTTGTCAGAGAGATGGCAAAAGGTCATCGAACAAAATGGAAAATACATTACAGATTAAACTTCGTTCCAAGTAAAAAGAAATTTTTGATTTCATTGAACAAATCGGCGATTACTTAGTTGCCAACCCAATAAGTAAGACGAATTCTTTACACGTAGCAAAGATGCATTTCTGAATGCAACGATATACCGATCGGTATCAATAATATCGGTAACAGTGATTGTCATACTAACTTTAGTTGCGAACTGTGAAACGTTTAAATGACTTTTCTGGCGGATGATAACGTACAAGGTATAAAACGCATAGCTGATCGATAATGTGGAAGATATAAACAATACTATCAATAAATGTCGCGACTAGAAGCTGAAATAGTCGAAGTAACGTTGATATAAGAGCACGATTGAATCTGGGGAATTACATCGTTTCAAGTTTAAGTGAACGATCCGAGGGATTGTGTACCCACTGATGAGACTAATGAAGCAGATGATAAAGATTTTCTTTCCAGATTGATGTTGATTTACGATGATCGGCGAGGGAGGTTTAAATACTGGAAATTTAGTGGAACATTGAGAACAGCTTCTTAAAAACGGCAAGGACGTAGCAGGTCGATTGGGAAATAAAGGAGATTAAATTTCCAGATAACTGACGAGCTCATCTCGGAGGACCATTATACAGATTGAAAGGAATATCTCCGACCAAAGGATCAGATATGAAAGCACACCTCGTTAATTGAACACAGCTTCTTTTATCGGCTTATAGTCGTTCACTTAAGAAATGCAGATTTTTTACGGACTTTTGTCGATCAAAATGGACAAAATAAATGATCTTTTGTATAACTTCAATTCTTACTAATTACGATAGGACCTCGATTATCCGGTTCTTCGATATCAGAACAACTCATCGAGGTCAATCGATTTTGATAGTACCTTCATCATGCCGAGATCGATAAAATGCATTTTTTAAATTTTCATTATAGGTTTATAGATAAAAAATTGAGAAACATCATTTCTTAATTTTTTTATCACTCCAACCATTTGCAACCAATACAAAATTCTTATTTATTCTCTAGCAAACTAGTCTAACTGACATCTCAAAAAAAAAATTCAAGTCGTTTGGACTAGGAAAGTTATTTCGTTTGAAAAACTGTCAATGTATTTCCCATGGTGAGCATACATTTACAACAAAGTTATAATTACTGCAGTAATCAAAATATTAAACTTGAACTTATATATAGACTACGATTATTATGCATTTATAAGCCAAGTAGATGAACTTGCAAAACGAAGAAAACACGAGGGAAGTTCAAGTTTAATATTTTGACTACCGCGTGCAGCATAATTAGGTGATGGAATTACTTGCTCAGATTCGAAAACCAACTCTTTCGTTATTTTATTACACGTCCCTATTTTTATTAAGATCTACAAGACGTAAGAATGTTGTGAAAATAATTTACGTCACGATAATTCAGATGTTCAATTTTAATTTGATTAACACGTTCCGTGCCATTGAAGAATCTATCGACACTGTGCCATTTTAACACGTTCCGTGCCACGTGTACCATAAATGGTACACGTTAAACTTGACCATCAGGCCACGTGTACCATAAATGGTACACGCGGACATATTTATTTAAAGCGCTGAAGACATACATTTTGTGACAAATTTGATTGTATAAAATATATTTCCACCAAAAGGATGAGAGGCATTGTAAAAAATGCTGTATAGAACAAAGCACATAAATTTGTTTAATCGTTATATACACAATAACTATTAATTACAATGTTTGACTTTTTTCAAGCAAGAGCTGCATAAAAACGGTTGATTCGGGCAATCACTACTTATCTACTGATGATATAATGAAATATTATGTGATAATGTATCAATCTTTAGTCAAAACATCAAATGGCCTGAACGACAAGTTAGGCAAAAATGGCTTGGCACGGAACGTGTTAATATATGTGTCAAACTTAGAAATCCTTACTCGGTATTATTTACTGATGTATTGGACATAATACACGAGAAAACCTACTGTTTAGCATGTTACAGTGGATTTATAGTTTCACTATAGTATTACAGTGAAACTAATTGAATCGACATAGAAACGGTTGCAATAAAAAACCGGGGGATATTTTTACGAGTACAACGACCACGATTCAGATCCGAATTTTGATAATTCACTTTCGGATCTGACACGTTAATTGCTATAATGTAATCAACTCGTGCGACGTGTGCGTTAGCTCTACAACCCCTCTCTCTGTGTAATCGTCTGTTCCATTGACGGACGAATGCCCCGGTGAATCGCACTTTGTTAAATTTGTACGGGGCCCTTTGTTCCCGGTCGATAATGCGTGTTGACGATCTCCCTGAAAATATGATCTGCGCAAAAAAAGTTTCACGCGGCACAATCCACGCGGTTGAAACGAATTCAGTTGGTTATTCCATTTTCTCTCAATTTTCGCTGTAACAGCGTTGCAAAAAAACACCCCGTATATTTGTCGAAGTTACAGGTGAAACCGAAAATGAAAATAATTGTTTTCTTTGACGGTTTCATCGAGGAACGAAAATAGATTAAATCGTTCGTAATGCACTGTCTATAAAAAAAAAGAAGTTCTTTCAACGATCACTTTTAACTGACAGCCAGTAAATAAATAACAGATAAGATAATAATAATAAGATAATAATAATATAATAAGATAAGATAATAATAATAGATAATAGATAATAATAATATAATAAGATAAGATAATAATAATATAATAAGATAAGATAATAATAATAGATGATAGATAATAATAAATAGTATTTTGGAAAAGATATTAACGGAAACGGTAAGATAAATATTTCATTTTACGTAAGATAAATATTTATGCGTTTTCCTTTGTGCAACGCGGAGAGTAAAAGAATCATTTCAATAGGTAATAGGTAAATCATTTCACCGAAAATTGATAAGAACCTGCACAATTTCATTCGAAGTGCATGAGCCTTCAAAACCATCCGCTCTCTGGCGGTCCGTATATCGAAGATTTATATCGGTTTCCCTTTCAGTTTCTCAAAAAGGTTATACTGACAACATAAAAATTACAAGAATCGTTTAAATGGATTTCAAGATGCATCAGAAAATATGAAATCTCGGGATCTCCATGCCCCGAGGCCATTTACTTTCCGCGGAAGATTCATATTTCAATTTTCATCGAATTTTTCACAAGCCTTCAGAGAAAAGTACAGCACATTTGGCGATAAGTAAGAGTTCTAAGGTAAATCAAGGGTACTAGGTGTTCTTCAATTATTTTTATAATTTGAGTCCGAAACAATGCCATCTGGTCTCCTCGCAAACAATGGGATACAAACGTGTTAAGCATAAGCGCATGCGAACGTATCATATCTAAAATTATATCAATTCATTTCTATCGAATTTTGTAGTTTTGAAGAAATTAGTCTGCACACGAAGAGTCCATAGCGACAAAACGTTCTTCCTCTTCGTGGTATATAACACAAAAAAAGTGGTAGCTGAAATATTTGTTCCGCTGATCCCATAAGAGTTCTAATAGCATAAACCTTACACCGTAACTCAACCGATCGAGCCGCCGCGGCCGCGGAGTTCGCTTCGTTAATGTTCATTTCGTCAATTTTAAGTGAAGGAAACACTTGGGATTATATCTTGAATCTGTTCTGTAGCCTCTCAACATTCCTTTGATATTAAAGAATTGTATTTGTTAAAAACGATTACAAAATAAGCGTCCAAATTCTGCACAAAAATGAATATTTTCGGAAGAGGAGATACGATTGTTCGAGTCTTGCGGCTCGTTCTTATAGAATAGTTACCGATTGTCAACCACTATAAAAACGAATAATTGTATTTTCACTTCCGAAATGATCTACCTCTGTGCACAATCCGAGCGCCGATTTGGGAGAATTCACTGTACTCTTCGAAACCCTCGGAAGTGGTCATCCCCTAAATAATTACAAAATAAGCGTCCAAATTCTGCACCAAAATGAATATTTTGGGAAGAGGAGATACGATTGTTCGAGTCTTGCGGCTCGTTCTTATAGAATAGTTACCAATCGTCAATAACTATAAAAACGAATAATTGTATTTTCTCTTCCAAAATGATCTACCTCTGTGCACAATCCGAGCGCCGATTTGGGAGAATTCACTGTACTCTTCGAAACCCTCGGAAGTGGTCATCCCCTAAATAATTACAAAATAAGCGTCCAAATTCTGCACAAAAATGAATATTTTGGGAAGAGGAGATACGATTGTTCGAGTCTTGCGGCTCGTTCTTATAGAATAGTTACCGATCGTCAACAACTATAAAAACGAATAATTGTATTTTCACTTCCAAAATGATCTACCTCTGTGCACAATCCGAGCGCCGATTTGGGAGAATTCACTGTACTCTTCGAAACCCTCGGAAGTGGTCATCCCCTAAATAATTACAAAATAAGCGTCCAAATTCTGCACAAAAATGAATATTTCGGGAAGAGGAGATACGATTGTTCGAGTCTTGCGGCTCGTTCTTATAGAATAGTTACCGATCGTCAACAACTATAAAAACGAATAATTGTATTTTCTCTTCCAAAATGATCTACCTCTGTGCACAATCCGAGCGCCGATTTGGGAGAATTCACTGTACTCTTCGAAACCCTCGGAAGTGGTCATCCCCTAAATAATTACAAAATAAGCGTCCAAATTCTGCACAAAAATGAATATTTTCGGAAGAGGAGATACGATTGTTCGAGTCTTGCGGCTCATTCTTATAGAATAGTTACCGATCGTCAACAACTATAAAAACGAATAATTGTATTTTCACTTCCGAAATGATCTACCTCTGTGCACAATCCGAGCGCCGATTTGGGAGAATTCACTGTACTCTTCGAAACCCTCGGAAGTGGTCATCCCCTAAATAATTACCGTAGTTCGCGAGAGTCCCGTATAGAAACGACACGAGGCACTGCCGGCCCACACCATTTCCTCCTTACTTCCCCGTCGAACCCTGGCATTCATCCCGGTTTTATCCGGAGCGTCGAGGACTGGCGGATAGAAGGCGGTAACTGGGTAAAAGCTCCCAAAGCGGAGAACGAAATCATAATTCGAAGTTCGTGACCGGACTGGGGTCCGTTCCATGGAACTATTGGATACATCCCGGGTTGCTGGTCTGGTCCTAGAGACGGCGTGGCGTGCAAGCAACGGACTAGCGAGACCCAGCGAGACCATCGAGAACCAGCGAGACCAGCAAGACCAACGGGATTCGAGGCCCTTTGATTGCCTTGGCGAACTCCGTGAGCCGTGTGTGCTCATTTGCATAGGTCGGCCGCTGCTCGCTCGTTTTCAGCGTAGACTTCCGGGCTGGGCCGCGCGTCGATGCGCATTAGCTTGCAGCCGGTTGCCTGGGAATAGGTTATTGCGCCGCGGATTTAACATTCCCGAAGCGTTTATCGGAACGCGGCCGGTTACACGGAACGCGGCGGATATAAAGGTAATCAAAGGCCGAGGATCCGGTGTTGGAACGATTGATTGCATTCCAGGACCCCGAGCCACCAGCCCGGGAGCCTGGATATTTCAGAGTTCGTTATTGGAAATCACTGTCCGTCTCGTGGCGCGGGCCCCGCTGCCCGACGGCTGTTTTATTGCGCCCATCCCATACACACAACCTTCCACTCACCTCGAAACAATCGCGGCTTTTTAATCTGTTTTGCCGCGGATACCGACGACCGTCAGCGCGAAATCCCCTCGCGTCGTGGGAATTCTTGTTAGCGCGCGCGCGAGCTCGTGTTATCGTCCACGAAGAATTCGAAAACTCAACTGGAAAAGTAACCTGCCCGGCTCCGGCCCGATCAGCTGCTGCTCGACATCCAAACAACTGCGGATTAACGTGTTCTTTAAAGGATTACTATAGCTCAATTTTCACGAACTATCAATGCCGCGCGTATTGGGTTGTTCGGAGAGTAATTTCGTTTTGTTTGTTTTTTTGTGAAAATGGAAGACAATTTTCGTGCAATGAACAAATATTTTATTAAATTATATGTTGGCCATTCCGGTCCAATACCTTTTGCTATCTTTCTGCTAGTAGCATGATTCCGCGCTCGTACAATTTTTGGTCTTTGCCGGCAAAAAACTGATCGAGGTGGTTTTTGACCTTCTCGTTTGAAGCGAAGGTTTTACCGACTAAAAAATTTTGCAGTGACCGGAACAGATAATAATCCGAAGCTGCCAGATCTGGAGTATTCAGATCATTTGGGACTCGAGTTATTGCTTAACAGCAATTGAATTTATTATAAGCTCACGTAAACTCGTCATTTGACACTAAGTAACTGATGTTTTAGATTTCATCCCTCAAGGGTGTACTCATAGAATTCATAGAAATATCTCTCCTTCGTATTTTCTAGAGAAAAGAATTTAATTAAAAGAATTATAAATTCTAAATTTAAAAAATTAAAAGAATTTATCGCAGGAAATGTACTTAAAACAGCGCATGCGAATATACGTGTGTACAAATTAACTCTGTTATCACATACAATTTTATAGTTACATATTTCTAATTTACATTCGTCAAGTCCGGTTCCGTTTTATTGTTACAATTCAGCATATTTACTATCTTGTAATTTGTTGCAACTCCGGCTACAATATATTTTTCAAAACCTTATAGATTATGTACATTCGTCCAGACTTTAAAAAATATTGTATCATACAGGGTCAACAAGATTATAACACTTTGAAGAAGGTGAGGCACATCATATTGAAAAACGTATTTCTTTCAATTTGACTAGGTTTACTTCGTCAAATTGATTATTGATAAATTGATTAACACGTTCCGTGCCGAGCTTTTTTTACTCGAATCTTCACACTTTGATATTTGACTAAAACTTGATGTATTACGTGCAATTATTAATTCTCGTACACATAACAACGTAACAAAAACTTATCAACGCCCATTCTTGCGGTGGAAATTGATTCTTCGGTTCTAAATTTCTTGTAAACAATTTGTTCAGTTCACTAAGTAAACATGCAAGCGTGTACCATCGATGGTACACGTGGCACGGAACGTGTTAATGATAAATTGATTATTGATTATTGATTATTGCTAAGTCAAATAGACTTAGCTTCCTTTTTTACTAATAAAGATTTCAAAAGGTGCGATCAATTTGATACCCGGTCTTCAGAATTCCAGCGTGCCACTACATTTGTTATTTTGCTTTCACGACGATACCGAAAGTTGCGGAACTCTTACTAAACGAGAAACTAAATTCCTTCTTTATATCGGACGGGCTGAATCGCTGGAATTAAAGCAGGCATCTGGATATTTCTCTTTCCTTGCAGATACCTCGCAAGAGAATTCCATTTAAATATCTAGCTGATAGAAACTGTAGTGAAATTGAAGGAATATTGAATCGAATACCTTTCTCATAAAACTCGATTTATTACTACAATCCACTTGAAGGATTCCACCGTCGCTTAAAAACAGGATGAATACAAAATGATAGCAACGTATATATCTCACTCTATCGTGCTTTCAGTGGTTAACTTTTCAAACATACAGCACAACTTTTTGCATAAACTTTGTAGTAGGAGCACAACAGAGTCCGTGTGCGAACACATGCACCACAAGCCGAACGAATGTAATCGAGTTTCTCCGGAAATGAAAAAAGGAAGATATTACTTTACAACCGACCGCTGTACAGTATATCGACCATGGAGAATCGTTACATCGAGGCGCACCTGTAGCTATCGATATAATTGCTATAACTCGGGAGAAATGTAATATTTTCATTTAAAGTTATTCTGCGCACTCCAGATAGCTATGCCAATAGATTCAAGCAGTTTGAAATATACATGTTGAATCACTTTCTACCGTAACGGCAGAAGCTCGCTCGAATGAAATTCGCATGCGAGACCGAAACGGAAAAAGAATATTCATACGTGCCAGCGATTTTGATGAAAGTGGTGTAAATGATGGAACCAGAAAAATTGAGATTTTCATCTGTTTCGTGTTGCAATTTATATTAGGTCTGCCGGAAAGTTGTGTCCGTTTATGAATCGAAATATAACACAATTTTCATACATTTAATGGTATTTATTGTAGAATATACTTTCCATCGTTACTTATGGCTTCTTGCCAGCGCGATGGCAACTTGCGAATGCCATTTAAAAAAAATGATTTATTTTTAGAGGCGAACCACGTTCAAACGCACCGGCGCACACATTTGCGAACACAGTTTTTCCTGCATCGTCGTCCGATAATATTTCTCATCGCATTTATCGCGAAAGACAAATCTCTAACGAGAAAAAGCGAGCCATTAATAAACCGTTATCGTTTCACGGATACGCGCGTGTGCGCTACCGTATAATTCCTAATGATTGCTACACAGAGGCTGTGACTTATTAACGAACTCTCCCGGCGAATCGATCAGAAGTTTCGTTCTGTTCAAACATCATTTCCGCCGGTGTACGCAAACAGTCGTGTGTCATGCTGCGAGGTAAACAGTCGATAAAGTTGAACCGTTAACTCGATAAAACCGGCGCCGTTTCATATTCTTCCTTCGTGCCTTGAGTTTTTTGTTGGCGATGCGTGTTTCACTATAGAAGATTTGTCTCGCCGCGAATTTTTCCCGTTCGCGAGACATCGCGGCCCTGTATTTATGGAATACGCGCGGCAAACGGCCCGCGATAAATCGCTCCGCGTGAACGTTAACGCTCGTTCCGCGCGAGACGACGCGACGCGACGCGACACGCCAAAAATCACGCGTCGATAGTTAATCGTCTCGCAGCGATTGTTCGTGACCTGGACATTTTGCAGTATGTTATTGGAAACTGGCACGAATCGACGACGCTGATGCTTTCTGTCGCGACCGGTAACGGTGGTTCCGGCACGCAGAGCGTTCAATATTTTATGATGTAGGCCCTACAACAGCGTATGTAGAGTTTTACAGGGTGTCACAAAAATGTCTCCCAATCCGAAAGTGGCGGGTTCCTCGGGTGATTCGAAGCAACTTTTTCCTTTACAAAAATGTTCTCCGAGGCACCGTTGACGAGTTATCAACGAAAAACAGTGACCAATGAGAGGCGAGCTCGGCTGGCGCGAGGCGACCGAGCCAATGAGCGGAACTGGGCTTCGCGCGCTGGTTGACTGGGCCGCCTCGCGTCAGCCGTACTCGATTCTTATTGGTCACTGTCTTCCGTTAATAACTCGTTAACGGTGCCTCGGAGAACATTTTTGTAAAGGAAGAAGTTGCTTCAAATGATCCGAGGATCCCGCCATTTCTGTAGATACTCTCGCGCGATGCTCGCAGTCCGAGTTCGTCTCCGTTTTTCTTGACATTCCGTTGCAATTTATTGCTTTTCACAAAGCGTTCAAAAATGAGTATCTGAAGTATGAAGTTACGAAGATATAAGATGAACTTAATAATTATCGAAATTATTGAAAGAAACGATTTATTTTTTATTTGATTCCTACTTCTTACAATCGTCTTGAAAAATTTGTATTTTCCATAAAGATCCGCAGTCCAGTCGCTAGAAATGGTAAAATGAACAAGTGTGTTACTCCAACCATAGAACATGTTGAAGGAACTACATACTCCCTCCCCCCTCTCCCGTTCAATTCTCCATCGCCAGAGCATTGTTCACATTTCTTTCTCCGCATTTAGGATACCACCGGGTACACTGGAGAAAGCAGCAGCAGTTCAGACCGATAAAAACCAAAATTCGACGTCTCTCGGCTCGCAACCGTCGTCAAGCTTTTCTTGGCCGTCGAACTTGAGTCGTCGCCCCGCTGTTTGTGTTCTTCGCGTTTTACGCGAAGCTTCTTTCGTTGCCGTAGCCCTTTTGTTTTACGCGCGGTCAGAAAATCCCCGGACCCGCTCAGCTCTCCCGGAATCATTCGTCTTTTCACGTCGTCGTTCTCGAATGTCGGTCGCGTCGAAAATTCCCCGTGAAAGTACCGCGGGTCTCGGCGACCGCGATTTTTGCAATTAGGCACAGACTCTGCGCGGACCGAGGAGCCGTCTACGAGCTCCGAGGTCTTCCCGAGTATATCGTTTCCCGCAGGACCCTCGTATAACCCCGTGTTGACTGTTCACCACGCCTGCATCCAACTTAGAACGGTTTTATTTCCCCCGATGTTCCCGTTTCCCTGATATTGTCGGCGTCGTTCCCTTCCTTTTGCGCTTCGGGCCGTGCATGATTCAGCACAGCTTTCGACACCTGGCTTCCATCGGGGAAGAAACTCGATATCGGGTTTCCGAAAAGACAGTTCCTTATTCAACGATCGAGGAAGGAGCGGGGATCGCTCAGCCGTCGGGCTTGAACCGGGGATTGAAAAAGGAAAGAGCCGCGCGGATATAATAAATAAAATTTTGATGCCGGATTTCGCGGAAACTCGGCGATTTCTCGTTTTTGTTTCCTGAATGAGAGGCGACCCCCGCTGCACCCCGACCTCTCGCTTCTGGTTCCTTCTGATCGTTCGTGATCAAAGGACGCTGATTGGAAGGCGCGGGCACAAGAAAGTTTCCCTCTGGTTCATTACTTTTTACCGGTTTTGCATTTTCATTTACGGGATAACGGGCCGTATTCCTTGCTGTTTGCTCCTTAAAATTCAATGCTGTATTTTACTACGGATCCGCGATAAAATTCTTATTGTTCTCGTTGATGTTCAACTCGATTAGCGAATTATGTAGAGAAAGAGAGTTTCATCGCCCGTTCGAAGAACGTAGAACACGCGGTCACGGATGCCATTTTTCTACAACTTTCGCCTGTACAGTGAGAAGCAAAATTGTATCGATGCGAGTGCTTTTAATGAAGAATGATCATTTATTTGGACAGAGTGCCCCAAAATTATGGTACTTCTGGGAGATGAGAGATTCCCGAGGTCATTCGAAGTAACCTTTTCCTTTACAAAAATGTTCTCCGAGGCGTCGTTCACGAGTTATGAGAGAGAGAGATATGTGTCGTCGTTCAGGAGTTATGAGATCATACTTAATTTGTCCCTTTCTGAATCTACTGTTACATTTGTACTCTTTTTTTTAACATTTCACCGTATTCGAGATAAGTGAATGTACTGTTATTTCATCGTTTCTTAACTACGTATTGTATAATACCTCACCGATACTCAGATACTAAAGCTACTCAGATTTCGGCCGTGTTCTGTAATCCTGGTTCGTCGAAGCACAGGTTACATATCGGGAAGCAAGGCAGCAATCGAAAGAGCAATCGGCTGCCGGGTAATCGTTTGTTCTAGTTGATGAAACAGTGGGAGAAACGGTAGGAAGCTGGAGTCGATCGGGAAGGTAGTGCAATTAAAGGTAGTGGTCGAACGGGCGTCGATAGGTCAAGCAGGATCGGCGAAATAAGGAGGAAGAGGGTCCCGACAAGTGCTGAGATTTAAGGATGACCAAACGGTCAACAAAGGAATCCTCGAACAATTCCGGACGTAACGATACACCCTCGAAAAACCAGGAGAAAGGGAGGAGTCCTCGTCGGAGGGACAGGCCTGGACGAGGATAGAGAGGGTTTTCCCATCGCCGTCGGAACAAGGAGGAAATTCGCTCGAGTGTCCTGTTGGAGGAGCGAAATAAATCACGATCCTCCGGCCACCTATCTCAGTCGCAACCTACGCGAGATGATGTATCGTTGCGTGCAACCCGCGCTTAAAAATCGATTTCAAGTTTCTCGAGTGTGTTTTTCCTGCGTGACACAAATTCTGTCTTTCCTGACTGTGACAGTGAATTAGCCAACACAGGAACTTGCCCCCCGAGTTGCTCCATACTAGGAAACATTTCTTATTCCGGGAATTGAAACCGGAAAACCGGAATTTCCTACGCATCGAATACAACTGCGTGATTATTTCTGGACAATAGAACATATGTTACACATATGTTTTCACTTTCGAGATGCTTCAAGGTTATACACTGTTCTTGATTAACCTATTGTCATAGTTTCGTAGGAAAAGAAATTGCTTTATATTTCTTTCTAGTTTCACTTTCATCGAGAAATCGTATTTTTCAGAATACGACTTAACCTTTTAGGTACGGCTGAATTCTGCGCGAGGCTATTTCTCTCGACGACAGAGTCTGATGTGTAGTGTACAGAGTCTGATACTGTATATTCTGTCTGTATATACAGGGTGTCCCAAGAATGTCTCGCAATCCGAAAGTGGCGGGTTCCTCAGGCCATTAGAAGCAACTTTTTCCTTTACAAAAATTTTCTCCGACGCACCGTTAACGAGTTATTAACGAAAAACAGTGACCAATGAGAGGCGCGCTCGGCTGGCGCGAGGCGACCGAGCCAATGAGCGGAACTGGGCGTCGCGCGCTGGTTGGCTGGGCCGCCTCGCGTCAGCCGTACTCGATTCTTATTGGTCACTGTTTTTCGTTAATAACTCGTTAACGGTGCCTCGGAGAACATTTTTGTAAAGGAAGAAGTTGCTTCAAATGATCCGAGGAACCCGCCATTTCCGGATTGCGAGACATTTTTGGGACACCCTGTAGACTGTTGTAAATCGATGCGAAGACAAAAGAAGTGTGAAACGATGCATATGAAGACGATTATTTGGTTCAAACGATGAGCGAGTGAGCTATTAGAGCAAGCCACTATAGTTGCGCGTCGTTCTGAAAGATGACATCCGCGGAAATAACTATAGTGGCGCGTCGTGCCTAAAAGGTTAATCGCGTAGTTTGGTCTTGTAATTACAGACTATTGGTTGGAAGGTTCTTTATAGGTAGAAAAGGAGCTTTTGCGCCGAAGGCATTGTGAAGCTGACGGATATCAGAAACGCGGAGCCAATTTTCTAGAATTAATGGTAAGTAATATGCAAAATAGATGAAAATTACGACCGTAATGAAGTCTGACGAAGTTCTACTTTCTTTTACAAAAATGAATAAAATTCTTCGCCATTGCTGGAGCGGCGGAGTAAAACAAAGCATTTCTGTCTGATCTCGATTTAAAAAAAAACTCGATTACACGGTAATGGAACATTTTTAGTTTAACGAGTTTATTGAAAGCGCAGACAGTAAAATTAAAAAAGTCGACCTTTGATCGTACTTTCGGGTCAAAATACCCCACTGTGCGTCACATGAACCTAATTCTGTTTAAGAAAATTAAAAAAAAAATGATAATTGCGGCTTTTATTTTAATTATGCAATAGACATAGTTTAAATAATTAATACTAAGAACCAAACTGATTTATACGCCGCTTAGTTCTATTATGAAAAAAACCTGTTTTGTATTTTATTTTAGATCGAAGGAAAACGATGTTAGACTGCATGCATCGATTAAGAGGGTGTTCATAGAAAAGAAGATTTATTATTTCAGTAAACGTCGATGAAACTTAATGAATGTGACGGAAAGTTGCATCAATGTTTTACGTTATAAAAAGATCGCCGAAATTCATTCTTATATGAACGATTTACTTGAGAGACTCTTCCCTTAAATGGGAATCGTCTATTATAGTCTATTGATAGATATACTACTGTGATCAAAAAGTAAGGTGAATTTGTTTATAAAATGTAAATTCTTTATTTATTCTTCCAAATCAATTTCATCCCCTTCAAAGTAATCCCCGTCCGATAAAACGCACTGTTTCCGACGCTTTTTCCAGTCCTCGAAACAGTCGGAATAGTCTTTTTCCGGTATAGCCTTCAAGACCTTCTTCGATTCGGTTTTTATCTCCTCAATCGTGTCAAAACGGCGTCCCCGCATCGGCTTTTTGAGTTTGCTGAATAACCAGAAGTCGCACGGAGCCAAATCAGGCGAATACGGTGGTTGCGGAACGATATGAGTCGAGTTTTTGGCAAAAAAGTCGCGAAGAACCAATGCAGTATGACATGGCACCAATCGAGACTTGACGCGTTTGAGACACAAAACATCCTTCAAAATGGTTTGGACTGAGCCAAATGATATTCCAACACTATCAGCGAGGTCTCTCATTGTCAGTCGACGATTTTCAAGCACCAAATCTTCGATTTTTTTGGACGTGGCCCTCGTCGGTAGACGTTGATGGTCGTCCAGAGCGCGGTTCGTCTTCAACGCGTTCTCGGCCCGCTTTGAACTCGTTGTACCACTTATAAACGTTTTTTTGTGCCATACTTTGATCACCAAAGGCCTTCCGCAACATTTTCAACGTGTCCGCACAAGAATATTCGTTCCGCAAACAAAATTTGATGCAAGTTCTTTGCTCAACAAAATCACCCATTGTAAAAATCGAAAAATTCACTTTTGGTCGTTTACTAAAACACGTGTAACTCGGAGATAATTAAACCTTTTAACAAACAGACGCTTGGCAATTGTTATAGACAGTCCTACCAACCTAGGGAAAAAACAATTGCCTGCCTTCCTAATGTCCGGGAGTTTTAAATGACAATTTCACCTTACTTTTTGATCACAGTAGTATATGAGCCGTTTATTTTGAAAGTGGCATAAGTCACTTTGTTTTTAAGTCGATATATTCAAGGGTTTGCGTTTGAACACGTTTAAAAATACGGATGCTAACTTTCGAGAAGATTTACTTGTATTTGTTATCTCAGGATACTGATATTTTTCTCAGTATAAATAATTTCGTATAAACATTACAAAAATCACCACTTTTCATTACGGTAAAGTGACTTATGCCACTTTCAAAATAAACGGCTCGTATAGTCTATCGATATAGTCTATTGTCTACTATAGATACGGACGATATTGTCGCTTTCCGTCGAATTATCAACTAGAACGATCCGAACGAGGAAGCATAACGCATCGACATCGGTCCCGGTGACAAAAAAGGTTAGCCGGAACGTGTTCGATAGGGGATCACGGTCGCCGAAGTGCTCGACAGTTTACCCTTGCGGTATTCGAGCTGATCCAGCCCGTGTATCAGTTTTTCCTCCCGCCGCTAGGAACTTCATAATGACGGGTATCCAATTTCTGATTGTGAGCGCACGCTGCTTGAATAATCAATATTGCGTAATGTTTTAACGACGTTGCGATTCAATTATACCGAGCCTGTCGGCGAGGATGCTTATTACAGTTAACTGTTTCCAGAGTGCAGAAATACCCAGCCAGGCAATGAACTCGTCGAAAAAGGTAACCAGGATCATTTGCGTTGCCAATCTTCTTCGGCTCGGATTTCACGAAACAGCGTTCCAATATTTGTTTCTAACTGGGAGGAACGCGTATCTAGTTGTAATCGAAAAGCAATTGTAACTAGCCGGAGCAACGGCGAACTTCTACTTGTTTGCGAAGACGACTGGAGCATATAAATTCATCGCGATAATTAGATCGCGGATGTTTGTACATTTGCAGTCGTATCAGTTTTCAAACAAATTCTCCAAAACTTTGTATCTTGCGTTTCTCGAAAACTGAGGATAAAAAGCTTCAAACCGCATTAGAGTTTTGGCGAATTTGATGTGGTTTGAAAGCTTTGTTCGGCTTTCGAAAGTCAATTTGCATTTTCCGAAATTTGTTCGCCGATGATAGCTAATGTACTGCATGCGCTGTACTAAAAATTCCTAGATATTGGGCACACGTCGCAAACGAAAAATTTTAACCGCAGAATGAAACTGCAGAATTGCTTTTACACAATTATTGACAGATTACATTTAATTTGAACACATGGTAGAACTATTATCGAAAAGCAATTGTAACTAGCCGAGGCAACAGCGAACTTCTACTTGTTTTCGAAGACGGCTGGAGCATATAAATTCATCGCGATAATTAGATCGCGAATGTTTATACATTTGTAGTCGTATCAGTTTTCGAGAAACAGCAGGATACAAAGTTTTGGCGAATTTGTATCTTGCGTTTCTCGAAAACTGAGAATAAAAAGCTTCAAACCGCATTAAAGTTTTGGCGAATTTGATGTGGTTTGAACGTTTTGTTCGGCTTTCGAAAGTCAATTTACATTTTCCGAAATTTGTTCGCTGATGATAGCTAATGTAAAAATTCCTGTCTGAATATAATATTTTTTTTATATTTATGTTTTATGTTTTTTATGTTTTTTAATGTTTATCTGAATATAACCTTGGCTGTTCATAACATAATATTAAAAAGTAGTGTGTATTACTGTTTCGTAAAGAACATCTTAATTAATGATTCAGAAATTGTTAACTAAAAAATATTGCCGTAGAATGGATCAAATCTGAAAAGATGATTGACTCGTAATTTGTTTATCGATAGCCGTGCGAGTATTAACAAAGTAAGTACATTACGACAAAAAGTCATTGTCACGAACCTAATTAGTATGATATTAGGGTATATAAGATCCACACACACACACACACACACATTTACCGTTGGTAAACTGGTAATTCTGTAATTTCTGGCGTAATTAACTTTATATTGATCTTAATAAGACGTATGAAATTTTTTTAATTCGAAAATAACCAAAATAAAAGAACGAACATTTTTCTGATAATTTCGTTTGTTAAGCGTCAGCAGGGTAAATGAACATTTCATTCAAAGGCTGTTTGATCGTCGTGCGCTAGGAAGTACGTGGCACCGCACCGACAAGATTATTATTTTCCGTGACAAGGTAATTTTCTTAATTAATAGTCCGGATAATTTGTCAGCTGGCCCCGGTGGTACGCTGACAGGATGGAGAAAAATTGCAGCTTCGGCTTTATCGCGCTCATTAATAGGACTTACTATTGCCCGATCGGGGCGAATTAATTACGGCCACGATAGCCATGATTTAATCAATCAATCGGGCCAACCGAATTCTACGTGACGCGATTACAACGATAAAACTCCGCGCTGTTCAATTTCACATTTACGCGGAATATTCTGTCTAAAATTGAAGTTCTTATTAGATGAAAAACCATTTTCCGGAGGAACGTGTGTTAATTAGCTTAGGCGCACAGCTAGGTACATGATTTCGTTAACCACAAACTACGTGATTTCATTAAGAAAAACGGCGAGTACGGTCCCCAGCGGCGGAATTATATACGGAAAACTACTGCAACACATCCTCGACATCTTTTTGTAACCCTTAGGCAACACGGCGCGGGAAGCAGAGGATTCTACATATTTTCTGTAATCAAGGGGATTGTCTATAAATTTTAATTTGCTAGGCGAATGAAATTAGCAGAGATAAAATCTCGATTAAAAGACTTTTGACTCCTTGTAAGAACATTTTCTTCGTTAGTTACCGTGATTACAACATTTTCGATTGTATTTCATTTCTTCGAAGATCAAGAATATTTATATTTATTGTGCGTCTACGTTTGCTTGAACGATTAAACATTCTTGCTGAGAGAACAGAATTTCATTCCGATTTGAAAGCGCAGACCAACGTTCATACTTAACAGATTAACTTAACAGTGGAAATCTCTATCACGTATCAAATTCGTCGAAGCACGACAAAGAGTTAAACATGACAGAGTTTGACAGAGTAAAATGCTGTCATTTTTTCTTTTTTGCCAAAAATGCTGTTTTGTTTGCGATAATTTTATTCGATTAACGAATAAGAGATAAAGACTAAGGAGTCAAATTTTATTCGATAGTGTCAACTAAAAATTGATCTACATAAAGATTTATCCATTTATTTATCTTTATTATATATTTATTTATTTATTTATTTATTTATAAGTAAAATTTTATTCGACTGAGAATTCATTCTAATAGGATTTTATTCGAATAACAAATGATTCGTACAGGAATTCGTGCGAAAAATAAAAATGATAATGATTATTTTATAGTTTATCGACTTATTTCTTCTATGTTTTGATATCTATTAACTAATATCAAAATTATTATTATTATTATTAATTTTGATATCTATTAACTGATATCAAAATTATTATTATTATTATTAATTTTGATATCTATTAACTGATATCAAAATTATTATTATTATTATTAATTTTGATATCTATTAACTGATATCAAAATTATTATTATTATTATTAATTTTGATATCTATTAACTGATATCAAAATTATTATTATTATTATTAATTTTGATATCTATTAACTGATATCAAAATTATTATTATTATTTTTAATTTTGATATCTATTAACTGATTAAATCGAGTTGAACTATTAACACTCGAATGGAGAGCCTTTGTTCGGACTCATTGCTTCATTATCTACTTTCCGACAATTAATTTCAATCGTTACAAAAACAGTCAGCGATCATTCGCATTATTACTCGAATAATTTCACGATCTTTATTCAAATAATTTATGACGGATAATAAATAATTATTGGCCAAATAAAATATTCGCCTAGAAAGAATGAATTCGTATAATCGTCTTACAATTAGATAAATATTTATTCGAAACAATTCGAACAATGCCCAACTCTGAAAGGTACAAGATATTTTTATCTTCTAATTTTGATATCTATTGACCGATTATAAATCGAGTTGATCTATTAACACTCGAATAGAGAGCCTTTGTTCGGACTCATTGCTTCGCTATCTATTTTCTGACAATTAATTTCAATAGAAAAACTAACGTGTCGAGAAGTATGTAGTACTTCCTTAAAAAAACGTATCGAAGAAATTGCTAAATAAAATTATAAATGATGCTAAGCTTGCACAGTTATATTTTCACCAGAACGACCCGTTATTCGAATGTTAACAAACGTGTATCGTAAAGCGTCAACACAGTAACGTAAAACATAGCACTACGTAATTCTAAACATTCCTAAATTCTATTTCAATCTCCGCCAATCAATTTATAATCGATCATAATACCTAATAAATTTCCACGAGAGTAGATTACTGTAGTACGAAGTTAATCAAATTTCGAGAGGGGTTTGAACCGGATTGGAACGGTTTTATACAGTTTGGTGTTGTATAAATTAGTTCCAATGAAATGGGGAATATTACAGCCGATTGACGTGTGTTACAATAAATGGTAGAAAATACCTTACACTGGAGAGCGTAGTGCGGGAGATATTAACATAAATTTGATAATAGATCGCAAAGAATACTTTCTGCTGAAAAGTGTTCGTGTGTGACTACTGCTCCGATTAATTCGAACAACAATGAGTACCACTAATTTGCCAGTTTTACGTGTGTTACAATAAATGGTAGAAAATACCTTACACTGGAGAGCGTTGTGCGGGAGATATTAACATAAATTTGATAACGGATCGCAAAGAATACTTTCTGCTGAAAAGTGTTCGTGTGTGACTACTGCTCCAATTAATTCGAACAACAACGAGTACCACTAATTTGCCAGTTTTACGTGTGTTACAATAAATGGTAGAAAATACCTTACACTGGAGAGCGTTGTGCGGGAGATATTAACATAAATTTGATAACGGATCGCAAAGAATACTTTCTGCTGAAAAGTGTTCGTGTGTGACTACTGCTCCAATTAATTCGAACAACAACGAGTACCACTAATTTGCCAGTTTTACGTGTGTTACAATAAATGGTAGAAAATACCTTACACTGGAGAGCGTTGTGCGGGAGATATTAACATAAATTTGATAATAGATCGCGAAGAATACTTTCTGCTGAAAAGTGTTCGTGTGTGACTACTGCTCCAATTAATTCGAACAACAACGAGTACCACTAATTTGCCAGTTTTACGTGTGTTACAATAAATGGTAGAAAATACCTTACACTGGAGAGCGTTGTGCGGGAGATATTAACATAAATTTGATAATAGATCGCGAAGAATACTTTCTGCTGAAAAGTGTTCGTGTGTGACTACTGCTCCAATTAATTCGAACAACAATGAGTACCACTAATTTGCCAGTTTAACGGGTAGCAGTTGTGAATCGTCCTCCTTTCAGGGCTTTTTATCGGCGAAGGCCATTTGTCGGCGCGGCATGATTAAAAAAATCGCTAGTTACCGACAATTTCGGGGCACTTCAAAGTGTGCACTGCGACGTGAATACCGCAACACCCGAACGCGAGCAGCAAAAGGGGATCATTATTCCTGATTCGATATTTTCTGGCTGGACAATGGTAGCTCTGAATGCCCGGAAATTGGTAATATTATATTTTGGAACGGCGGAGCGGCGCGTTCCGGGAAATCTCTACGCATCGCGGACCGACGAGCTGTCGGCGCTAATCAGAAAGAATATCTCCCGAAAATGTCGGAACGAAAAATCTCCTCTGGCCGGCAAATTACGCGGACACGTGCCTAGTTGGGCACGAAATGCCTGCGAGATTATTTATTACGGTACTTGTGGAATTACTATTCTACCGGAAACTTTCACGCTGGGAACCGTTGCGGATTTTGTATCTCTGACAATCTCTGTTGTCGCGCGCTTATATCTTCGTTCGAAATAATTGATTGTTACATCTAATTACCTCTAATAAAAATATTCAAACAATTGGAGATGCAAGTATTTTCCCGAAGTTTTGTGAATAGGAATATCATGTTTGAGCTAACCAGAGAGCTATCGAAATAATCCGAACATTTGATACGTGTAAACTATGGATAATATTAGGACAGAATATTCAATTAGCACTATGTTTATTTATTTTTAAATTAGCATTGTGACCAATTAGAACAATAAAAGGAGTGTCATAAAAAATTCTGCGACAATTCTGCGAAATTTTGGTAAATCTGGGCTATTTTGATGCAACTTTAACTATGGTTTTATTCAAATGTTTAACTATGGTTTTACTCAAATGTTTATTAATTTATGTAACGAAAAAATACGCGACCTTAAACAAATGCTAGACTACGGATCCTTATGTAGAAGAAAAATTGTCTTCATTGATTGCGATTAACAGTATATTTATTACATTACAACGCTTTTAATATTATATATATTTTTATAATTAAATTTTATATCGTATCTATTCGTTTATAAATATAGGAATCATTAATATTGAGATACATATATGTTGTTATTATTGTTATATATATATATAACAATAATAACAACATATATGTATCTCAAGATTAATGATTCCTATATTTATTATATATATATATAACAATAATAACAACATATATGTATCTCAATATTAATTATTCCTATATTTATCAACGAATAGATACGATATAAAATTTAATTATAATATATAATATTATTATATATATTAATATATTAATATTAATATATATATAATATATATATATATATATATATATATATAATATTAAAAGCGTTGTAATGTAATAAATATACTGTTAATAATGTTATATATATTTGCGATATACATATACATATATATATATGTATGTATTACATTATTAATATGTATATATTACCATTAAATATATAATGTTAATAACAACATATACCTGTCTCAATATTAATGATTCCTACATTTATAAACGAATAGATACGATATAAAATTTGATTTAAAAACGGAACGCGTCGAACACGTATTTTTGACGTATCTGGCGTTTCTAATATTAACGAGAAAACGATAGAAAAGTGGCCGTCGTCGGTTTTCCGATTTTCCCTTGTTTTCCTCGCTACGGTGACAACGAAACTTCGGTCCGGTGATTCCGCAGGCGTCGCGCCGCCAATACGTTCGCGTCCTAAAATATCGGCTCTGTAAATCACCGGCTGTTCGACCGAGCTGCGATTGCATTATAAAATGCGGGTAAATTAATTTCAGTAGGGGAGAGGATTGTTCTATGGCTATATAGGAAAAAAAAACGGGGGAAACCGAGAAAGGGAAATTGGCCGGTTCTACTGACGCGTGGAAGGGACGCGACGATTGATCTGCACGCGCGTTGTACGCTCGTAGGAGGGCGATGAAATGGAAATTTATCGTCCACCGGGTGGATGCTTAGCCGGAGCACCGGCGTCGAACGATGTTTAATGGGATTCCAGTGACGCAATGTGTGTGTTTCGGTTTGATTAAATTTTGCGTTCGCGAAATTTGTCTTTCCTCTTTTTTTAACGTGTGCAAGCGAAAAAGACCGACTGATCTTTACGAGATCTGACACGAGATTAGAAAACATATCGCTACGGTTTCGATTTATATTTTTCGATTTATATATTGGAATATTTGAGTGTGGACAATGCACATGGCGTTGATCGTTATCGATATTGATCTATATACACGTAAGGTAGCGGAGTCGGTTACTGTGGGGCGACCAATTGCTGTGCCTTTGGTTTCTTTACGGACATAATTCACTTTATATTTATCGAATAGAAAGACGTATCCAATTTTCTTCGAAAATTATTTATTCGAAAATAAACAAGATGAAAATTTTATTTATTCGAAAATAAACAAGATAAAAGAACGAAAAGATTTAATATGATTTATGCGATAAATATAAAGTGAATTATGTTTGGAAACAAACCGGAGGCTATTTTTTGTCGAAATGTTTTTACTTTGTTAATATTCGCGTGGCTGTCGATAAACAAATCACGCGATCGATCATCTTTTTAAATCCAAACCAAACTATGGCAGTATGTACTTGTACTTTCGAATTTAGGAATTATTAACAAACGTGTACTCTGTGAAACAGTGATATACGTTATTTAACAGTATACATGCAACATTTGAGGAAGGAATATGGAATAAATACATTGATCAACTATGAAAAAGACCTTATATTTTTTTATCATTTTTATTGAAATCGATTATTTGCCGTAGGAATTCTTATTCGAATAAATAATAATATTAAATAATAGAATAAATACGGATAAATTCTTAGGAAAGAGAGAGAGAGAGAGAGAGAGAGAGAGAGAGAGAGAGAGAGGGAGAGAGGGAGTGAGTTCTTATTTCGAATGAGTTCTTATACGATATAAATCTTTTAATTAATCTTTTTTAATTAATTAATCTTTTAATTAATCTTCCTAAATTTTATTCGAATAAATTCTTATTCGAACAAATTTTTGTCCAAATAAATTTCGTTTAATTGCATATTTATTCGATAGCGTCGACTAAAATATTATTCATTAGAATAATATTAATAAAATAATAATATTAATAATATAAATAATAATATTAATAATATTAGAATAATATTAATAATATCCGAATAAAATTTTGTCTCGGTCTCTCAATAAATGAGCCAGATTTGTACAGTAAGACCGATTCAAATTCGAGTTTCTAAACACTGCCATAGTTGCAAGGCAAGGTATTTGATCGAAGCAGTCCCCCTCTCCTCCCCCTCCTCCTCCTCCTCCTCACAGTATTAAGTACCCGGTGGTTACGTATTACGAAGCAATATGTAACCCGGCAAACTGAATCGTCTGCGCGAGAAGCGGGAACGGTAACATGTTCCCGCGAGATCGCATTAGGGGATGATATTCGACGTAACGGTGTTTGCGACGTATAATCCTGAAATTACGGGCGGGTTCGGTTCGGTACCGGCAAAGATTATGGGCTCGTAACGCGCCGGGAATTCGCGGGACGCGGGCCAATTAGAATTCCGTAACTCCTACGGACCATTGTAACCAAATTAATTTAAGGCTCCGACACCTCCGCGGAAAAGATTCCCCCCGCGGGATGTCCGCGACAAACAAACAATCCACGCGGGAAAACTCGAGCGTGATTCCGATCCGCAACGGGATACAAGGTGAAAGTACCTATATAGTGGAACACACCGCCAAATTGCGACCCCTTCTTGGAAGACTAGCGCAGCAAACAATGCGATAAAAACTAGGTCGAGCATACGCAATATATATTATATATATATTTATTATTTATTATATTATTATTATTATTATATATATTTATTATTTATTATATTATTATTATTATTATATATATATTTGTTATTTATTATATTATTATTATTATATATATATATAATTATTATATATTATATTACATAATTATATATATATATATTATTATATACATTCGTATATTTTATTCGAGAATACTTCGTAATTTAAAAATTCTACGCGCATCTTTTAACCCTTTGTACTCGAGTGGTGACTCTGAGGCACCGCAACAAATTGTTACATCGCGTTTAAAGATAATTTTGATATTAACAAAGTTTATATTTAAAAGATTGTTAAGAGTGCAACTGTCGTGTGGGTCCCGAGAGTCAATTTTATATACGTAAAATGCATTTTGTCATATAAAATAAGAATACTATAAGTTAGAAAAACGATTTTATATTTACAGTTAAAATTGCTTCGAGTGCAAAGGGTTAACATTGCTTTTTACATACAATAAACGAAAGATGTTTATTCGAATTACGGTTGTTTCTGAGCAAAAACATCGTGCACGTTAATTTTGTTCATCATTGTCCCGTTTTATGGAACAGTTCGCATCCGTGTTTGGCAATCGAGTGGTGGAATGTTAACAAAAATAATAAAAAAGAGCAACAAGTAATAAAACAGGAAAAGGCTTTAAGGAAAAAAAACTGTTGCAGGAAGAAGAAAAAAAGTTAGCCGACGAGAAAAAAAGATAGTTGAAGCAAGAAATGCTCGAGGTACACAAAAAGTTAAAAATGAAAAAATGTAATTTTACATTTGTAAACAAATTTATAATGTTCATGTTATATAGTTTCAAGTATACTGTATGTTTCTTATTGGCAAATGTAAAAGAAAGAGAGGAGAACTTAAGTATTCATTTAAATTCTTCCTTTATAAATTAAAAGACCTAATAATAAAGAAACATATATTGCACTCGATAAAAATAAATATAATAATAAATAAAAATAATATAATAATAAAATAGATACACTGAAGGAAAGGAAGAAGAAACATGAAGACATAGTGCTAAAATGTTTTCAAAGTTGTTTGAAGTGTTTCGAAGTTCATTACATCGTCGATCTAACGAACAATAGTATAAATGTTCAACGATAAACACTTTTAATTCTAATAAAATCAATTCTAATAATAATAAAATAAATAGTAAAATAAATAATAATAAAATCAATGATAATTTTATTGCCCCTGAATTGCGTTCCATAATAGGTACTTTAACCTTACGATTCAGCCGAGGAAGAAATGTTACCGCGGAAAATCATTATGATTATTACGCGGAACGCAACATGTTCCGCCATAGAAGAACTACTTAAACGACGAGTGGTTCATTAACCTCATGTCGGTTAGAGATCGCAGATCCTCGAGTGGCCCGCCCAGGAGATCCCAATTAAAATTCTGTATTTTCAATAAAGTATCATTGGCGAGGGAGAATTCATCGTGGCAAGCTCGCCAGTAAATTCTGAGGTCATGAAGTGAAGCTTGAATTAAGAAGATTGGCTACCGACTACCGAATCTTACCGAAAGCTTTTTTTTTTACTCAGGAGTGCCTGCGGTTAGAAGATTTTTATAGTTTATCGAAGAGTACGAGTGAATTATGGAATTTGTACGCAATTTAATATTTTTTATGTTCGTTCTTATCAATATTTTTTATTAATTAGACTGTATATTTCATCTCTGCAATCTCGAGTATCATAAAATTTTTAATAAAATTAGCGTAGCTGTTGCTTTCTTTTCACTCATTCACTATAATAATATTCACTATTAATATTTATTTTATTATTTTTATTTTATTATTTTATATTTATTTTTTATTTATATCGACTATTATAATAATATTCTCTATAATAATATAAGCTCATTCACTATAATAATATCACTATAATATTATAATATAATACTGTTTTTTTAGAGGTAAGTCACTGAAAACATGTAATCTAATGAATTTAAATGCGATTCTGGCGAAAAATTGACTATTTAATACAGAAATGAAGAACCTTCATTTTGAGTTAAATATGACCCGGCTTCGGCTTTTGTCCCGCCATTAAACCTTTAGACATCTCAATAAAGTTGTTCTTAAATGCAAGTAAAATTATTATGAGGACACAGTAACCAAGGGGCACAGTAATTGACACATTTACTCTAGTTCTTAAAAATCCTAATTCTTCAATTACTGTCGAGTCAAACATTTTTAAATATTATAGAAAAATAAACGTTAAATAGAAGTTTGAAGAGTTCAAAGTAAACTGACAATATTATTAAATGCTTCTATTAACACTAAACCTACATGGTGATACAGTCAAGTTGTATACTAGAAATTCTAAACGAAATTTCAAAAACAGTCATTCGACCGCGCATGGTAGGTTCAGTGTTAAATCTTCTAAGTGCATAAAATTCGTGCTAGTGATAACTGTAACGACAGATTTTGATCATTTCCATCACATTATATTATATATTATAAGTTTCCTGTTGCCTTTTTTTTTTGAATTGACAATCATAATTTGTTTCGCTGTCCTAAAATTTTACTTGTAAAAATAGACATAAGAAAGACATACTGCAATCATTAGGAACGAGAGAATCCTACAATGGTCTGACAACGAAATTGTGAATTGTGCACTAGAAAGCGACAGAGCGCGGAACGACACGAAGACCGTGGACTGATTCTACTCGGCCCTTTCATTTCTGGAATTTCGCAGAAAGGCGTGCTATTCGACGTACCATTGATTGCGACTCGATTTCTCGTTGACGACCGGTTGGAAATGATGATGTTGCGTGAAATAGTTCGATCGTCGGTCCCTTTGTGTCGATTCTGATGTTCGAGGGGTTAGAGGATTCAGGCCGTGATTGAGAGCGGATACTCGCAGCTAGAGAATGATCACTTCGAGGGATTATTCCGAGTTCAATAATTATCGTGAGGGATTTGTTACATGCATTATTCTTCTAATGGAAAAAAACATCGGAAGAGCGAGGTATTTTTATAAGACATTTTAAATAATTGATAATTGATAACTCTTATCTTTTTTTAATTTTATAATCGCATTCTAGTTATTTTCTAGGGGTACTAATTAAATGTGAAATATTAATACTATTTTTACTATAGATAACACGAACAAGTATAATGATCGTTATATTCCCGTTTTCGGAATAATAATTTTTTCTCTCGTTATTATAATAATCGAATATTCCCCTTCCTTCAAGAATTGCGGTGAAATACAAAAATTGAAGTGAACTACAAGAATATCGAGATTACTGCTCCGCTGAGATAACATAATATCATAAAAGGGAACCTTGGTAACCAAACATCCCAATCTTTTTGATACCTTTGCGAACACCGCAACTCGTGAAAAGTATACGATACACCTTTTTCGTGTTACTGCTTCCCCGATTTTCATAATAAAGCGTGTAAACAGAAATAGGCGGTGCATAGTCTGTATCTCCGGGCATTATTAAAAATAAAATTGGCTAATGTAAAATTTTGCAAATCAAATTCAGCCATTCGTAAAGAAAATTCACTTTTTCGCGATAAAATTATTTGTACTAAAACTCATATTAAATTAGAAAAGTCGACGAAGTTTTATAAATAATTATTGCAGAGTAATTATTCCTCGCGAGATTTGCATTATTTTGCAAATAAGTATACGAATTCATATTGAATTTAAAAATTGAATTAAATTTCATAAATGTTGCTTGTAAATTTGGTTTTTGGAAAGGTAAATAAGACTTGGGAGATATATATAATAAATTAGGATATATTTTACATTATATATATATTAGGATTATACAATCTATATATATATATATTAGGATTATATTGGAAATTATTTGCAACAAATTTCCCATTAGGGAAATTGCGAAATAATAATTATAATAATAATTATATATTATATTAATATTATATTATATATTAATATATATTTTATATATATATATATATATATATTATAGATTATATATATATTAGGATTATATATATATAATATTAAGACATAGGAACTAATTCGTTGTGTAAAACCGTGAATACGATCTATGAACTCTATTCCCAGTTGCGTTGAAAAGTGTATAAAATTCATCTGCAAAAGCAGACGAGTTGATTTCTATTCAATCAATAACACCATCAAGGATCTAAATGTGATCGAACCCAGATGTTGAATTTCTCTTGATTTTATAAATTAATTCTGCATAGACATTTCTTAATGTTTACATCAAGCTCTACCAAATAAAAATATACTTCACAATCGCGTAAATCTCATAATCATAGTTTCTATAAAATTTGATAATGCACATGTTATTCGAAGTACCAAAAAACTAGACCTGTTCACTTGGAAATTCTTCCAGCGTAGAATCTATGCGAACACGTGTCGATGCCTACGTGCGCCAAACCGTGCAGAAAGTGGAACGAGCTGGCAAACCTAATTGAAAAGGACAGACTTTTCTGGAATCGTAGAAGAAGAGATATAGAATCGCAAGACATTGGCCAGATAGCGTTGATTCGCGATCAGGAAATCGATGGTGCAATCCGAGCAGGCCATTTAAACAATGTAATTCGTCGGTTTCAACGGCACTAGTGGCGGCCATTAATTCGCAAAATTAGACGGATAAATCGAAGACGAAGTGAGGAAGAACCCGTGGCCAGATAATAGCGGATCGAGCAAACGGGACGAATGCCGTGAGCCATTATTGGCCCGGATGAAATGCTGGATCATCGTGCTTTTTGTGGATCCCGTCCGGAACGGTATTTTTCTTTCATTTTCTTCGACGCGCGCGCTTGCGAGAGTAACCGTCCTTCGGCGAAATTGATAGTCGGAGCGGTGTATAATGATCGCGCGAGTTACTTTATGCTTTTTAATGAAATTCAGTCGAAATCTATTCGCAATCGCTGCTTGGATACTTTGGATTCCTAGCAACTAATGCGGAAACCGGGGATGGAAAAAGTTCTGAAATCTTTCAATAGCTTCTATTTACAAGGATAGTTATGGAGCTTCTTTTAAAAAAAAGTTCGCGCCTTTAAGTTCCTACGAGAATACGTGAAAAGAAGTTCCTGAAAATAGAAACGTTGAGTCGAACAGAATTTATAAGATGTAGAGATAAGAATTCCGGTATAACAGAAACAGATATTTTGTTGAAGAGTCATAAATATCTTCGTTGCCCCTTGCCGTTTGCCCTCAAATACGACTTTCGAATTTTTTTCCCACGATACAACAATTTTAGTGACTTCGAGAATATTCAAGTGTATTAAAATTTTCTGTACACTTCTGATATCAAGGTACCGCTGCCATCAATAAGTGAAGAACTTTTTGGAAATTATTTGCAACAAATTTCCCATTAGGGAAATTGCGAAATAATAATTATAATAATAATTATTATATATTATTATAATTATATATTATATTAATATTATATTATATATTAATATATATTTTTTAATTATTATATTAATATTACATTATATATTATTATAATTATTATTCCTGTAGAAAGTAATTTATTAAATTGTTGGGAAGACGAAAAATACACATTTCCATACATTTACAAGCTAGAAAATGTCATTTATAGCGTTTCTGCTACATAAGACAGTATTGAACGTGCATTTTCAACGCTGGAATATACAGGGTGTCCCAAAAATGTCTCGCAATCCGGAAATGGCGGGTTCCTCGGATCATTTGAAGCAACTTCTTCCCTTACAAAAATTTTCTCCGAGGCACCGTTAACGAGTTATTAACGAAAAACGGTGACCAATAAGAATCGAGTACGGCTGACGCGAGGCGGCCCACGGTTTTTTGTTAATAACTCGTTAACGGTGCCTCGGAGAAAATTTTTGTAAAGCAAAAAGTTGCTTCAAATGGCCTGAGGAACCCGCCACTTTCAGATTAAGAGACATTTTTGGGACACCCTGCATACTAAACGACAGCAGGTAATCTAAATTCCATAAATTCAGAAAATATTTTACTTGTAAGATTAAATTAAATAACTACGGTTTTAATACTTGCGTTAATTTGTTGTCAATATGCAAGTAAACGTGCATATTAAAGAAATTAATTGTATTAGTATTTTCTGTACAACACAGGGAATTTTTTAGTTGTTGCAAGAAATCTTCTCCTTCTTCAGATTTTCATAAAGGAATTCATGAGAATGAAGAATCTGCATATAGATCACACTAGTTCTTCGTCTGTTTAAGTTTCTTTTAAACGTCTTCTGGAGAATATTTTCTGCACCGACGTTTCCATTCACCCTCTGTTACTACAATATCTATTTGTTTCCATTTGTCTGACTCGCCTGGACGAATCCACGAAAAAAATTTCTTCGTGGTAGATACAACGAACGAAAAAGAAAGAGTAAGATATCATTTGACAGGAGAGGTTGCCGCGGCAGAATGCCGAGACAGTCGTCAAAACAGTTCGTTAGGAGTTTTATCTGTGCCTCGCCGCCGCCCGATGGAAGTTATTGTCGCCATTATACCGCGAAATAATTTCAGATAGAAGCAAACCGAGCAATTTCAGCGGTTGAATGAACGCTCGCAATTAAAGCGTCCTCCAGCGGTTAATTGTTTCAAGTGATTCACTGACCGATACACGATGAACACGAATTACGAAACGAAATTTTGATGGTCGATCTTTTTGCACGAATTTCATTCGAATCGTACAAAATGTCTATCGTATTCTTTTATAACAATTTCTTATTAACCAGTTAACTGTGTTTCACGAGTATATTCGTTATGCGTAAAAAGATTTGCTGTTTAAATTGCAATTTTAGCGAAAATTGAAATATGTTCGTAAACTTAAGATGTTTTGAATATTTGCAGGCCAAGACGAAAAAAGCAAATACATAAAAATATATAAATAATTATTATGAAAAAACAACAGATAACTGTTTAAATTACGCTCTAAAAAATAGATTATAATTTTATCACAGATATATTACAACTTTGCTTGATTGTTTCGCAAACTAGCAGGATATTTTAACATTTAACTTTGTTTGGTTCTATTTACATGTAATACCAGCTAGAAGTCTATATGTTATTTAATTTCTTCAATATAAATTTCAGTGTTCTGAATAAAAATAATACGAAACATATCGAATAAATATATTGTAGCATTTCCTATACATGGTGTCCCATAATTATATTAACACTCGGCAAGGAGTGATTTCTGAAGTCATTTGAAATAACTTTTTCCTTAGCGAAAATGCAATTCGCTGCTTTGTTTACGAATTATTATTAGATTATTATTAGATTATTATTAGATTTCTATCCCACGCGTAATATTTGCATTCATAACGTCGACAATTATTATTATTTTATTTTCCCTGAAATAATTAATTCTAAATAAAAAGCCTGCACAGATAATTGTCAACAGCCATTTTAACAAACGTGCAGCTTAACCCCTTGACATACCATTTTCTTACTACGATTCGAAATTTTTCGATTGCAATAATTTCTTAGAAGAGACAGAAAATTTATGCTTATTGCGCGCCTAAATCCACTTGAATGCTTAAACATTGACGACAAGAGATTAGAATTTTATCCCAATTTTAAAAGACAGAATAACATCTACACTCGATAAGTTATTTACAACGAGTTTTCATGGCTCGTCAAAGTACGTCAACGGGTTAAGCTTCCATCCATGAAACATAAGGAAATGTAGAACGTGCCATCATTCCGTCCGTGAATGGTAAAATCCAGGAAAGCAGCCGGATGAGCCGAATATACATAATATGTACTCCTTCTTGCACCGTTCTGCCAGAATTTCATAAACCAGCCGCGATCTATTCATTAAAATTTTCCCGGTCGACGGCTCACTTCGATTCCGAATTCCATCGGGGCGCCCCAGAATTCTCGCCCGTGATCCGTCAAACACGCAGACAGAGCGTCACGCTTCTAGAATTCGATTTAACATCGAGTCGGCCGGACGGTTTCGCGATTTATAAGACGGTTGCCGGGGCGGCTGGCCTACATATCGTCGCGCCCTTAATATTTTATCGACGACATTCCGGGATTCCGGCGTGGAAAACAGCCGAGTGAGGGATGGGGGGATGCATTGTCATGAAGTGGCGCGGCAGACGTTGCGGTCGGAATGCGGAGTGGGGGCAAGAGCGAAGGTGGAAGGTGGAAGACGGAAGGGTGGGGGCAGAGGGCAGAGGGCAGACGAAGGGACAGGTGAATCGAAGGGCCACGGTGAAAGGGGACCGGCTGGGGTGGGCTTTCAAAGGTGCGATATCTCACCCGGTGTTCGAGTACCATCGACCCCTAGCGCATCTTGCTAAAAGATGATACGACACGCCGCACAGTGCGCTAAATCAGGGACAAAAATCGGAAAAGTCACTGCTTCGTGTTCATTGAAAACCGTACTTCTACCATGTTTCTATCAAAATGTCTAAATAATTATCTAGAGAAAGTTAACACGTTCCGTGCCAAGCCATTTTTGCCTAACTTGTCGTTCAGGCCATTTGATGTTTTGACTAAAGATTGATACATTATCACATAATATTTCATTATATCATCAGTAGATAAGTAGTGATTGCCCGAATCAACCGTTTTTATGCAGCTCTTGCTTGAAAAAAGTCAAACATTGTAATTAATAGTTATCGTGTATATAACGATTAAACAAATTTATGTGCTTTGTTCTATACAGCATTTTTTACAATGCCTCTCATCCTTTTGGTGGAAATATATTTTATACAATCAAATTTGTCACAAAATGTATGCCTTCAGCGCTTTAAATAAATATGTCCGCGTGTACCATTTATGGTACACGTGGCCTGATGGTCAAGTTTAACGTGTACCATTTATGGTACACGTGGCACGGAACGTGTTAAAGAAAATTTAGTAGAAGATTAATTCGAGGCGTATTCTGCAAGCGAGTATTAACCCCTTGACTACGGCAGACTTTGAGACGCGTCGGCCGTACCATACGGCAGAAATTGAGTTACGATGTACGCCGAGCACGGCGAACTTTTGGATAGGGATGCGTTTTTGTGAAAACATATTTCAATATTTAAAAAACTAAATTTCGCTACATTGAAACAATATTATTTATTTCTCCGAATCGAATTACTATAAATGTTACGAATTTAATATTAATGTAAAACTTGTTTCTCGTCTAACTGAGATAAGATCTATCGAAGTAAATATCGATAAAATTTTCTGGGCGTCTATAGGCGCCCTCCGTGTCAGAAGACAAAACTGCATCGAGCGCCTATAGGCGCTCCGAGTATCACAAACGCAAAATTCCTAAGCGCCTGTGGGCGCCCACAGTAGTCCAGGGGTTAACAAGATCGAATAGTACACAATAATTGATCTGGAATTAAACAACTAGATATATATATATATTTTCTTTGTTTTCCTATTCTTCCTAGATAAGGTTTTTTCTTAAAAATTCAGTCCAATGTCCTAGTAGTTTTATACCGTTTTATATTCGCAAGACGATATATTTTAATATTATATTTAGTTTCGTTCGTAATTAGTTGCGATCTTCGAAGTTATTTTACAGAATTAGTAGCGTATAACTTCCGGTGAACAGGTGAAAACGAGATCACATGTCGTGAAATCGAGGCGGCAATGTGTTTCGGTTGTGCTGATCAATACCAGCGAAATGTGCTTTGTTACGCGGGAAATTAACGTCAAAGGCGAGTCGTTGGATCAGAACTTCTCGCGGCCGGAGCAAAGCAAATGTATTCCGATTCGACAGCGCGAATGAAAGAGAACCAGAAGTGGCGCGAAACGCAAAACAGGAAAGGAATAAAATGTTCCGGCAACGATGGGAAACGCTGAACTTCCATTCAATTTGATTCGGCTCGAGTGTTTCTCACGCTTTAAGTACCATTTTCGCTGAAAGTATCGCAGACCCGTTAGATTAACTATCTGCAATGCTAAGGGATGAACTTACCGATCACGGGGGTTTAAGAAAATGGTTCTTCGGTTACGTACCTGAAACAGAAAGATATAACTAGGTTAGATCACATTGTAATTCGGAATTTCAAGGGCGAGGAAGATCTAATTCCGCTCTATTACGCTCTAGAAGTGACTGCGTATGGCTATATGTATAGGGTAAGTGTGGGTATTACTGCGGACGCCCCAAATACTGCGGTATTTTATAAAAGTAATAAAATCTGACATTTTACAGTGTGTAATCTTTTCATAATTTTGAATGTGTTTAGTATTGATAATTTATGGTATGCAAGTAACAGCAATCGCAGTGTTATTTCATTTATTGACTTTTGATATTCGGAAGCTTATGAAATACTCGTAATGGCAGCTGCGAACGCTGATTCCAAAGGCATTTATATTTTGATAATCAGAATTAAACTGTTCATTTAGATCAATCTTTCATATAAAACAACATACACTGTCGCTATCATCTAT
Source organism: Megalopta genalis (assembly GCF_051020955.1). Lineage (NCBI taxonomy): Eukaryota > Metazoa > Arthropoda > Insecta > Hymenoptera > Halictidae > Megalopta > Megalopta genalis. The sequence goes on from NC_135030.1 coordinate 2,130,102, forward strand.
CCTCAAATATTATTTACTAACACAGTATTTGTTTCTTACAATATTTGTTTCTTTTCTGTAATTCATGATTTAATGATGGAGAAGTTTCGTAGAAGGCTTGCAGTACTTTTGTTTTTAAAATGTCACGAAAACTTTCGATTCTCTTGAAACAATTTTGCACACATTCTACAGTATGTTTGAAGCTTAAATCATGCTGAATTGCGATAGTATTCGGAAAAATAGTTTTCAGTTGTCTACGGCAAACTTTTCAATAAAATAAACTTCTACACATATTTATCGATTATATCGTTTATCTCACACGATGGAGCAACGCAGTTGTGTAAACCTGATTCACGAGCCGCCATTAAAAGCAATAAATGTACATGGCGATACACAGCTGTAACAAAACACATCTTTTTCTGGGGAAAAAAATGTTAGAGGAAAAATGGATGGTTCAAAGTGAGCGTCATATTCACGGTCATATTTTTGCTGTTACACCATAAAATCCTACCTTATATGTTTTTCGCTGCATCGAATCCTCTCACGAATTTATATCAAAATGACATAGTTATTATATTCTTCATTGTGTACAATAAAGAAGCTGTAAATATTGCACGTATCAATAACGAAAATCTTCGTTAGACTTTATTCTTATTTTTGTCGCCTACGGTTCTTAATGGAAGAATCAGTTTTATTAATCAGCTTAATTATTATTTTAAATTGATCTCGAGAAATCTTCTAAGGAGTCTCGATACAGTTTGCATTAAAATATTCACTGTCCAGTGAAAGAAAAAAAAGATGCACTTTATTAATATCCATCCGTCCTCCGCGAACTTGCTGAATAATTTCCACGATTTTCCATTAGAACATATCAAAAATGAATAATGTATCGCACCGGCCATTAATACAGTTAATTGTATCGACATTAATATTTTATATGATTCAATTTACCCTATTATTCTGTAATGTTACTGCAAAATGGCGTATTCCCATTTCGACGAGTTTTCGGAAATGTTACAGAAAATTCACGATTATACACATGTAACAGCGTAAGCTCAAAAATGGTGAACGTTATAAAATCTTGATGGCAACGTGATACCGAAGGATTAAATGTATATGATAACGAAATTGATTCGCAACGCGAGCGAATATTATCGCCGATTTATGCTGCGATTTTATCGACGCTTATCGGGAAGCAATGCTCTATCAATTTTAATTGTGACTAAATTTTTGATCGATCGGAGTCACCAAACCAATTAATCAGAGCCCATAATCCGAGCTGCAAATGAGAACGTCGATCGTTGTTTCACTAAGCGGACGTGATCCACGGTGAACAGTTCGGGTGCGCACAACACGTCGTTGCCCCGTTGTTTAATGGTCGTTGGATCCGGTTGCAATAATAATGCCTGCGGGTTCAGCAACCTAACGATTCGTCTCCTAACTCGGCCAGGTAGACGCATTAAAGGTGAGCTACCGTCAGTTACGTGGAGGTGTGCAGCGAGGACCGTGTTTATCCTGCGTTCATTCATGCGAATTAGTCGGTCTAACGGGAAAACTTCTGCCCGCTTGTTGAATTCGAAGAAACCAATACCTTTTGAACGCGTTTATTGACGTTTACCAAACAACGTAAGTTATCATCGTTACTAATGATCTCTTCTCAGCGTGATGGTAATTTGTAAATTTCATTAGTGCATCGGCTTGGCCAGAAAGTTCGTGCGGTTTTCGACGATTCTTGAACTAAGGCGTTCGAAAATGCAACTAAATCTCAGATTGTTTGTCCGAAACAGATAGCACTTTGATAGGTGACGCTTAACACTTTATCGACCGCTAGCCTATTTATCGGCTTTCCGATTGCCAATGCTTATCGATCGCTAGCCTATTAATCGGCTTTTCGATTGCCAATGCTTATCGACCGATAGCCTATTAATCGACTTTTAGCTATCGACGGTTTTCGCTTCTTTACTGTTTTGTTAGTAGCTGACCTCCTGTATGCTGACCTCCCCATATCCTTATGAATTATAATTATAATAATTATATTATTATTTATTATTATTTTTAAAGGAATAAGCACAATACAATGAATAGCGAAAATTTAGCCGGTACTGGGAGCAAATGCGCGCGCGACTAAGCCAGTCCTTACTGAGTGGCAGCCTCAACCACGACCGGACGATAAAGTGTTAATCTGAAATTATAAGACGAAGATTCCGATAATCCAGTTCAGTTGAGAAAAGGAATATTTTCGACTGATTATTTTGTGATATTTGAAAACAACAGAAATCGCTGTAGAAACATGTAAGAGGATCTGTAAGGTGTACGCGAATGATGTAATCAATGAACGTGAACGCCGAAAGTGCGGGTTTTCGAATCGAAAGAAACGTCCAGGACTTCTATAAAGGAGTCGTTTCCACACCACGATAATGCCAGACCACAAACATCCTTTCAGACGCGACAGAAACTACAGCAGTTGCAGGGCTTGGATGTCCTGTCTCGTCCTCCGTATTCACCGGACCTTGCCTCTGCAGACTTCCATCAATTTCGCTCCTTACAAAATTCCTTTAATGGACAGAATCTTAAATCAGACGAGGCCATTAAGCGGCGCCTGGAGCAGTTTCTCGTGGGAAGAGATGTGATTTTTATAAACGAGGGACTACGAAATTAAGATGGGAAAATGGGAAAATGTCGTGTGCAATAACCAGTACTGCATAATTAAATAAAGACATTTCTTTATAACAAATATACTGCTTTTTTGCTTGCTAAAAATCTCACGTACTTTCTGGCTAGCTCAATACAATACCTCACTGCTAGAGGCGACAAATTTAAGCAATGCTTGACTAACTTCTGGTTCAGTTTTAACATTTTCTTTCTCCAAAAAATTTTGCACAGAGAACAGATGATAATCGGATGGTGCTAGGTCCAGAAATGATGCAGCTTGTTCGAAACTGTAACTTCACTAAAAACGTTTACCAAATTTCAATACGCTTTTGTAGCATTTCTATCTTGTTCTAATTCAAAAATGTCTCGTAATCCGGAAATAGCGGGTTCCTCAGATCATTTGAAGCAACTTCTTCCTTTACAAAAATGTTCTCCGAGACACCGTTAACGAGTAATTAACGAAAAACAGTGACCAATAAGAATCGAGCGCGGCTGACGCGAGGCGGCCCAGCCAACCAGCGCGCGAAGCCCAGTTCCGCTCATCGGCTCGGTCGCCTCGCGCCAGCCGAGCTCGCCTCTCATTGGTCACTGTTTTTCGTTAATAACTCGTTAACGGTGCCTCGGAGACATTTTTTGTAAAGGAAAAAGTTGCTTCAAATGACCTGAGGAACCCACAATTTCCGGATTACGAGACATTTTCGGGACACCCTGTATAACTTGCATACGAAACATTTGCATGAGAATGTACGTATTGCACGTGTAAATAACTAAGTCTAAATATGCAAAACGATCTACAATCAAATATCAATATAAACCAAATTTGACAGTGTCACTAAGCGAGTGTTTTATTATTCGAACATTCATGTTACTCTGTTTAGCCTGGATAATTGAGCTTCTACTGTATGCGCTACATTTACATTCCCTTTTGAATAACCAGGCAACCTTCGCACAGCACCGTCCTGTTCTACAAAGCTGTCTGTTATGTGTCTTGACAACGCTATGCAATATTAGCCAGCTGTTGCCTGATCACACTTCTCGCACGCCTCTGCACATAGTTGTGCGAGGTGAATAAACTAAAATAAAATAATCGAATTAACGGTAACGTATAATGTTTATCACACTTGGGGAAACGTAATTGTGTGATATAGACCGCGATTAATATTCTGATTATAACAGTAAAATTCGTGTTTAGGTTGGCGACATCGTTATTTTGAATCTTCGAAAAATTCACGGGCAACTATGAACTTGCCAGTTAAACCGTCCGCCTATTTCCTTATTTTATTATTTAACAGAAGCCTCAAGATATATTGGGCCCCAGGGTAGGTGCGCGTTTCGTAAACCCCTAATGGTTTTGTGCCGCATATGGGGGTTTATGACACGTTAATCGCTATAGTGGAACTCTATTCTTATAAACCTGTCAGGAGATAAGTTGGCTCGCATAATCGAGTTTTTCACTCAAAATTAATCCTTTGATGAATCATATGCATTTTTAAGTTTGCCGTCTTCTATTCAGTTTTTAAATTTAACACGACTTTATATGCTTATTTATAAAATAATACAAATTCCATTACAAACAATGAATCTTCACAAATCTTCAATGATCATTCATAAAATGTTATTCGATTTTTAAATTTAACATGAATTTTATTACAAATAACTATATACATACAAGTGCATTCAATTTACAGGAGAATGATTTCATTTAGAACAAGGTGAATATGATTTATGAGAAGATTAATTTCACGAAATGGTGAATATGATCAACAAAAGAATAAATTTGAAGTATAAAATCTGTAGCAACCCACCTGTTTCCCACGCATGATTACGATTTTTCGTTCATTTAAGAGGAGTTCACATCCATGTAACAGGATTTCTATCAAGATAGACTTCAGTTAACCAGGTGCTGCTAAAATTTAGTTCATATTAATGACGAAGTTTTACTGTATTGGTTGAAATACAGAAACCCCAGAAGATCGCGTCTTGACAAAAAAGCCTACCCTCTTAAATAAATCTCTGTTGACCACAGTCTCATACCAAGTAGAAGACAGCTGAAATTACCACACGTGCACTTTCCCCAAAAATGACGAATTTTAAACGTCTTTAACCCTTTCGCTACGGAGCGCTTGCGTCAAAATGTGATCGCTGTGAACGGAGCGTATTATCGAGTAGTTGGCACCGAAGTACGGAATGTATTTCTGGTTCCAAGTTTTCCGTAGTCCAAATATATTCAGATTTTTGTGATCTCGAGCACGTTACTGTTTGTCTTGCATGGCAAACGCTTTCGGTATCGGTATTTTCACTTTCAGTATTTTCACTATCACTCGTGAAAAATATTCTCCTAAATTTTCTTTTCCCCGTGATTCGATAATGGGTCTACAAAAATTAAATACTTAAAAACTCAACGTATTATCGCAAAGGCAGAAATTGAGTATTTACCCGCGAATTATTAAAATTAAGCCAACAAAATTATTTTAGAATTATAAATTCGTGTAAACCTTTTAATCGCTACTATTATAAATTGCTAGTATATATCCGTCGCTGGCAATGTTCTAAAGAAGACCGAAACTGTGTATCGTTAGAATAAAACACAATATCGTCTTGTCGATAGCGTTATATTTCATGATAGTCAATTGTTTAAGGCATGCAGCGTTGCCAGATACTCGATTAACAAAAGTATCTCACGTAAAGTATGAAATAAAAGTATATATATATATACGGTATGGACTTGAATTGTTTTAAAAGCCGGGAAAAACTGCGATTTTCGCAATTTTCAACCGTTCGCAGTTCACAACCAGGACAATCGATATCGATGAAATTTTTAGCATGCATAGATCAACAAAATGCATTGTTTAAGCTTTCGTTATAGGCTCGGATGGAAAGTTAATCATTTAACAATTTTCCTTTTTTCGTCGTTGTAGGGCAATTTCAATTTTCGCAAAAGCTTTTGTACTCGTTATTCAGCAAACAAGTCCCTCGAACATCTACAAAATTTAAGTTACTTGGCATAATTCTCAACAAATTACAGTAATTTCTTCCAGAAATTTTCGGGGATCAGAATTGAAACCAGCAGATCTGAGAATACTAAGTCGCGATACTTCGAGCCTCGCGGCTCGTTTTTATAGAAACTCAGTTCGCACTTTTCCAGAGCGTATATATACGCTCTTCGTATATGAACGGTCATTCTTCGAGGGCGTACATATACACGCCCATCAGAGCGAAAGGGTTAAATAGAGTTTCTAAGAACGACGCATTCTCACCGTAACATTGCCACTCCGCTTTGAACAAACGAATAAATGTTTGAGCGAGACGACTCTGAAAGTCGCAGTGACAGGGAACAAAGTTTTCGCACGAAGAGACCGACGCGGAGAGAGGCGCGTAATTAGCGAATTTCGTTGAAGCAACACTAATCCAGTTTCTTTGCCGCGGAAGACAGAAATTACCCGAAGCGGTGAGCCGGGAACGTTATCAGGCAGCCATGGTGACACTTTGGTTATTGTGGTAATGGCACCGCTTAGAGGCAAGTTAAGTCACGGGACGGCGGTTTCGAGTGCTTTTACAGAAACCGAGAGTAAAATCGTCTATGTAGCTGATCGTGTTCAGCGTTCGGGTACTCGCGCGGTGCTTGTGTACGTGTGCGAGGGGAATTGTCGAGGCTCTCACGAGTGCACCGGCTCGCCAAGTGGATCCTGAAATATGCAACGGACTATCATAGTCATATACCACTTCCAGGCTCAAATCCCGTGACTCTCCTTGCATCCATGGCGACCCTCTATCCTTCTCAACCGTTGCGTCCTCCACGCTACCACCTTCCTTTTCTCCCTATTTTCGACTGTATCTCTTGTCACGAGTGCACAGGGGATTGTGCACAGTTGCGCTTAGGATGCGCGGTACAATGGACGGGAAAAAAGTCGGCTACACAGCCAGAAGATGATGTTAGGTTAAAGTGGCCGGAATCCGGAATACTGGCCGGGCAATATGAGCGAAAGCTGCCGCGAATGACGGAAACTGTTTCTCTGATTTTTTAATCGTCTCTCGCGGACGATCTCCGGACAATTTTCTGTTCTCGTGTGCAAGTTATGACACTGTTTCTGCTGGGTTTTTTTTCTTTATCCACCTTCCCCACAATTTGCGTTTACGAACGACGCCGATCTATCATCGTCCATTAAGACAAATAGAGAGACTGCATAATAGTCTCAGACTGCATACTTCACGTATTATAAACGGTAAATTCTATATTATGAACATAAATATGTGCCAATAGTCTTAGTTCCTGATCTTAGCTTAGATCCTCTTGAAATCTCTTGAAACGACAAAGAATCTTATTATAGGGTTTTAGGTATATAGGGTTTTATATATTATAATATAATATACTATTTTATATATAATATACTATATTATAATATAGGGTTTATGTGAACGAAGATGAAATTATTTGTAAAAGAAGCAGATCACACTCGAAACATCTGCAGTCTGTAATTAGTACGCATCGAAATAAAAGCATTTCGTGGTATAATAAATTCTTTATGCTTTACTTTGCTTCGATCACAAGCTTCCGTCCATCTTAACAATATCTTAACAATGTTATCGAAAATAATATATCGATAGTCATTGTTCCGTCACGTAGAACCCCCCGCAGACCTCTCTCGTGAAGGGTTTATGGCACGGACCAGCGTGGGTCATCTGAGGAGACGGAGACCTTTTTGGCAGCTGCCGAACATCCGGGCAGTGTCTCCGTCTTTTCTGATGATCGCGACGTGTCATAAATCCTAAAGGCCCGAAAAAACCTCCCTCAAAACACTTGAGATTTTTGAACGTGTCTTGGGAAAGTTAGTCCCAACCGTCGCGGGGATGACATCTCAAGGCCCGGAGGACCTCCCCAACCACGCAATTACGTGTCGCACCCCTCTTCAAGACAAGGCCCGTGCAGGACGGTACGAGAGGGTGGTGACGAAACGTTCGGAGGACGCTGATTGGGAAATCGTAATTTTCGAGAAAACCAATCAGCGCATCCAGGCATGGAGGTGGAGGTTCCTTCAAGAATCTCAAGTGGGGAAAACGGGTATAAAAAACGCGAGCAGTCGAGGCAAATATTATTCAGTCGTAATATTCAGTCATATTCAGTCGTAACATTCAGTCGTAATATTCAGTCGTAACATTCAGTCGTAACATTCAGTCATAGATTCAGTCGTAAAATTCAGTCGTAAGATTCAGTCGTAAGATTCAGTCGTGATATTCAGTCATATTTCAGTCGTAATATATTCAGTCGTAATATTCAGTCGTAATTCAATCCGAGTAGTGGTTCAAGAGTGGTTCGGTAGTTTTCAAGCAATATTACTATACATTCTCGATAACGGAGTCTCACCCGTGCGTCGAACAGTCTCAATCGTTCGGAGACTCACTCGTCGCAACCGGAGATTCATTCGACTCGGGAATTCAATCGATCATCCACTCTAAATCGGTCAATCGGACCGATAACCATTACACCACCGACGCGTCTTCAGACAAGTGAAGCCCGGGCCTTACAACCCCGGTAGGGTTGACGTTCGATCCCCGCGCGTCAAAAAAAGCGTCGTAAAACCACGGCGCTACAGTCATAGCTTTAAGCGACTCTTGCTTTGGAACGTCAGCTTTCAACTCCATCTCATAAGATAGCAATATTTTGTAATTCATTTAGTTCGGCTGTTTTTTCTTAAAAATATCTCGTCACCTCCATTCTTATGCAATATTTCATTTTCGTTAACAGTTTAGGTTCCACGTGTATGCTTCACGTCGTCATTGGTCCTCATCGATTGGTTTGTAAGCGTAAATATGTGGGAGTCTTTATCTAAGAGCTCTATCATAAAGTGAATTCGAAGGATTGTCACTAATTGACGTTCAGCTTGGAAATAAAAATGGACAATTTGGGAAAAGGGGATACGATTTTATTCGAGCCTTGCGGCTCGTTTTTATAAATTTACAACTGTAAAAACGGGCCACGAGGCTCTAACAATCGTATCTCCTTTCTCCAAATTGTCCATTTTTGTGCACAATCTAAGCGTCAATTAGGGAGAATTTACTATAGATAAAAGCTGAAGCCCACGCGCGAGCAGCGACGAGCAACGACCACCGCTAACACGTGTACAGGCTCTCCCGAAAATGTCTCGCAACCCGGAAATGGGAGGTTTCTGAGGTAATTTGAAGCAACTTTTTCCTTTGCGAAAATTTTCTCCGAGGCTTCGTTTACGAGTTATTAACGAAAAACACTGACCAATAAGAGGCGAGCTCGGCTGGCGCGCGGTGGCCCAGCCAACGAGTGCACGGAGCCCGATTCCGCTCATTGGCTCGGCCGTCTCGCGCCAAATGATCTCGCCTCTGATTGATCACCGTTTTTCGTTAATAACTCGTAAACGAAGCCGCGGATTGCATTTTCGTGAAGGAAAAAGTTGCTTCAAATGACCTCAGAAATCCCCTCATCATCGGATTGCAAGACATTTCTGGGACACCCTGTACAACATCCCATTTAAAAAACAAGTTTCACATCTCCTCTACGCTTCCACATACAAAAAAGCTATTGATATCACATCGTCTGCCCCTTGAAATCAAATAACTTTTGCCTAATCCTTTTCTTTTCTGCCATTACAAGCAAGCGAACTATTCAGGTGGCCTGTTTTAATATCTAAGACGCTTTCGGCCGTCTCTAGAAGGTACAAGCTCGCGTTGATAGCAGACTTCGATAGTCCCGGCGATCTTCCCGGCAAAACTGCGTCGACGGGCCAGCAGTCTTAATTAGGCTGTTCCGATGAGCATCGGCAACGCGGACGTGACAATCACCGTTCGTATCGTCGTGGCCAAGAAGATGCGAGTCGAAGCCCAGGAGGAAAAGTCGTGGCTGCATAAAAAGGAAGGCGGAAGAAGGGTAATGGAAAAAGAAACTCGATTCATTTCGTTAACATACCTGTCCCTCCAGCCGTCCCATTAAAATTATATCGGGTGGCCCCCCCTTATTCGATTATTCGAGTCGCTTTGATACGCGTGGCGTTTGCCTCGAGCCGGGGCACGATAGCGGGCTCCTAATGCGATAAAAATCCTTGCCGGCACTTTCCTGGCGAAAGAACTGTCCGGCTAATAAGATCGGGCACATTTGCAAGGCTCGGCGCCGCGCCTTTGTTCCAGCCACAGTGACGCTTGTAACATTATTGCGAACATTCCGGAAGAGCTGGAATCGTCTAATGGCACGAACACCGTTGGCGAATCGAATAGCAGGCTGGCTGGGCGGCAATGGGGGCGAGGGGGATGCCGAGAGGTTGGCGAGGGGACGACGAGGGGACGGTGCAGGGACGGGGATGCAACGGAGGATCCTTTAAACGTAAGCTGCCCGGCCAAGCAGGCGCCGAGAGATAGGTGCAGGAGCACTTAAGATGAGAAAACCGTCATTTCAAAGGCTCACGCGAGCTCCCTCTCGCCTCTCGAGATGGTAAAAATCCCGGATGTACTTTCCTGATAGAAGAACCCTGGGTTCCGGGGAGTAGGAGAACCGGGGCTGAGGGTGAACCCGGGGAGAAACCGAGCAGAAAGAATCGCCGCCGGTACGCGATTATGAACAAAAGCGTTTGGGGTTTGTACAATTTAGATCTCGACCTCCGCCCGCTTTCGTTTCCTTTGCGAAATCTCTTCGAACGGTTCATCAAGGTCGCTACCTATCATGATCGGTTGAAATCACAACGATTCGGGAGCCGGCATATAAATTTAAACACATGGCACAGTTTTTCTTTACAAGAACTGATATGCGAGCTCGGCTCGACGAAGTAAACGAAACGAATACACAGGGTGTCCCAAAAATGTCTCGCAATCCGAAAGTGGCGGGTTCCTCAAGTCATTTGAAGCAACTTCTTTCTTTACAAAAATTCTCTCCGAGGCACCGTTCACGAGTTATCGACGAAAAACAGTGGCCAATGGGCGGCGAGATTGGCCGGCGCTCCGCCCTTGCGGCCAATACTGCGTCGCGCTGCTCATCTGACGCAGCGGCAGTGCTAGGCATGGGCGGAGCGTCAGCCGTACTCGATTCTTATTGGCCACTGTTTTTCGTTAATAACTCGTTAACGGTGCCTCGGAGAAGATTTTTGCAAAGGAAGAAGTTGCTTCAAATGATCCGAGGAACCCGCCATTTCCGGATTGCGAGACATTTTTGGGACACCTTGTATATCCATCCCAATGCGACTCTGGCTGAATGGAAATTTTTAACGATTTTTCATACATTTCCGATGAACTGGTAACAAAATGTTTCGAATAAACGTTCATCGGTATTCACTTTTCTACAGATTTCAATATAAATAATTTCTACGATTTAAATGATTTCAATTGTGACAAATTCGTCGGGTCAGTACTCGTTAAACCGAAGGTTCAAAATCACGCTATGACCCGGTACATACCACAAGAACAGTGTCAGCATTCCGCAGCATACCGGACATCTTCTGTTCCTAAAATTCGCGCGTACCACAAAAGCATAAAGGACCACAACCGAAATGAGAATAAATTAACGAACCATTTCGTCTAGTATATTGTAATATTATCTTTGTAAAAAAAATTGTAATAATCAGACGATATACGATATAATTGAGTTCTAAAAATTAATGTTAATTGTCAAATTTAAGAGAAAAAAGAATCCATCCGATTTACCAAAAACTATTCAAACTATAAATTACAGTTCCAAAATACTGCGACTACGTCCGTTTAAGATTAAAGATGAAAACACATGTAAAGTTGAATACAGCAGTTAACCACTTCTTATCAATTTAATTTTCTTTGTAGCCTTTGCTCGTTGTGTTGTATTTTAGTCTCGTTCACGTTAAACGCCGACAGCGATAAAAGAATCGGCAAGGCACGGTGGCTGCGAACGCTGCGGTATAAAACCGTGATAAAAAATATTCTTTGAAGACCGGGATGGACAGGCGAGAGACAAAGCGGCGATGCCATCACAGTGACGCCCGTTGTCGACAGAATTCGAAATTCGCGGAGCTCGCCGTTAGGAAGAACAGCGTAATGCATCTGTTGCGTCCTCTCATTCCATTTTCGACCGACGCGAATGCATTTTCAGCACGGAATCGCGGCGCCGCCGGCCGAGTTATGTCTTCGATAAATCATGCTGGAATGAAATACGAAATTTACGAATCGCGTATCAAAATTCCATATACGTGTAGAAAGCGCGCGGCGACGCAATGCCGTGGCGGGTGCATTTTTCTAGCGCGCGTACCCATCACGGTTCCACAGCAAAAAATTCTCTACGGTTACATTTGGATCGATTTTATATATCAGAGAACAGCACTAGAAAGACGTTTGATGTTTTAAATACCGGGTGTCCCAGAGTTTCTGTTATACTTGGAAAAGTGTGATTTCTGAGGTGATTCGAAGTAACATTTTCTTTTATGAAAATGTTGGTTACGGCTGCGTTTACGAGCTATTGACGAAAAACATGGACCAATCGGAGAGCGAGTACGGCCGACGCCCCGCCTCGTAATCCTTGCGGCGTTGCGCCCGCTATCGCGCCGAAACGCGCCAGCTGTACTCGTTCTCTGATTGGTCAGCGTTTTTCGTTAATAACTCGTCAACGAAAGTGCGACAAACATTTTCGCTAAGAAAAAAATTGCATCAAATCGCCTGAGGTATCTATCCCTCCCGATGTAACGTTCTGGGACACTCTGTACATATAAATATAGAAAACCACCGAACGGCAGGATTGTTGGTTTCTAATTTTAGAACTTGTAATTAGTGCCTAAGGTTTTCTACGAAAGTCTAACAACAGACTTTTAGGATTTATGCAAAATATGATATGTAGAAGATTAAATGGTATGATATTATTTTAGGATAATAACTCTTTATTTGCAGTTTTATTAACGATTAACCTGTCAATGTTTGCACTCGTATCTCTTAAATTAGGTGTCGAATGAAACGAAGCTTTGATACATAAAAGTTATGTATCGATGTTTCGACAACAAAATCATTCTTGTTTCGTGAGAGATTAGTTTCAACAATTGTTTTAGATCTGATCAATAAGAGTTCTGGAAGCTCGTATACTTATAAACGAATATTTCAAAATACGATATGTATAATACTAATTATTTAAAGATTTGAAAGCAGGACAAATATACAGGAAATGTAGAAAGGAAAGCACATTATGATTTTATATGATCTCATTATATTTTGCATCGGTTCCAAAAAAATGCAAATAAATCAATTCTATGTTTAAATGTAACCGCATAAAATGCAACTTTCCTGAGAGATAAAAGCTTATACAGACTTTGCATTCGTAATTCAACTTTTGCAGATTATATTCACCTTCTTTCAAGTTAAATTCACCTTTTTGCAAGTCAAATTCATCGTATGGATGTTTCATGAGAGAAATAATATAAACACAGCTTGAAGTATTGTTCAAAAATATCTTCAGAGATTCATTTAAAAATATAAAACCGAGCAAATGCGTGATTTTGTTCGCTAGCAAGACACACTCCACTATTTGTACCAATATATTCACCAATTATAAATTAAATAATAAATATATATAAAAAATATATAAATATATAATATATAATATAAATATATATAAAAAATATATAAATATATAATATATAATATAAATATAATATAAAAATAATATAAATATATAATATATGATATAAATAATATAAATATATATATAAATAAATAGAAATAATAATAATTAATTAAATAATAATTTTTCAAAAATTAAATTCTATGCAAGAAATATTCCTTTGATGGATGTTTACAATCTTTCTGTTGCAATTATTACACGAATATGTATGGATATGAAATAACCACGTGCAGCGGATAAAGAACCACTACAGATGAAGCTACATTTAAAAGTAAAATTAATAATTTCAGAACAATAAATTTACGCTGGATTTTATTTTTATCACAATACAAGTTTTTCGTTAAAAACTAATCCTTTGAACGATCGTATTCACCTCTTTGCATTCCAAATTAATCCTTCCGCATTCACCTTTCCTGCGCTCCACATTAATTCATTTGTAGATCACATTCATTTTTTTAGCAAATCAACGCGGATCCCGTTCGCACATTTTATTCATCCTTTTGCAAATCAAATGAACGCCTTTGCAGGTTCTATTCATTCTTTTACAAATGAAATTCACCTCTCTGCAAATAAAGTTAACACGTTGTCGTGCGAATGAAATCCGGTCGAAATGATTGGGTGGTGGACCCGGTACAGTAATTTCTCGCAGAAATGTTCGGATAAATTTCATGGCTAAAGATGTGAGCAAGATCTGCGAAAGAATTACCATTAATTGCAAAAAAAGACCGAACACGATTCACAAATGGATTAACGTGTAACGCAAAGAGTTGAACACGAACCACGAACTGATTAATCTAGGGTGCAGGTTTTTACAGAAGGATGAAAATACGATCTGCGAAAGCGACTGAATTTCGAACGCGAAACTTCTGGAACACCTCTAATAAACTCGCAGGCTCGTACCATAAACGAGCTCGCAAAGCAACACGGCAACTTCACCCTCCTAACTGCCAACAGTAAACAACCTTTCTTCTTATTCCGAATGTAATGTACAACGAGGAGGTCGCGTGTGCTCGCCGCCGAGATCTCGGCGAGGGGAGACCGACTTTTCCTACGTGGACCGTCATCTCGCGACGACCGTGATATCGTTCAAAACGCTCGTCGGTCGCAGTTCCCCATGAGCTCCGCGTCTCCCGTTCCCCATTCCCCATGAACGCGAACCGTGATCCTGAGATCCTAGTGGTCTCTTCTCGCGAGCCACGCGGAAAGTCTCGAGGATCACTTCCGTTGACAGAAGAAGGCGAAGGCGGAGGGCAGAAGGGGACGCGGAGTACGAGGACGCGGGAAACCCAGGCGTAAAATTGTATTTGCTTCGCAGCCGGTGACCGTCGACGCCGGCGCCGGCATTGGCATTGGCATTGGCGTCGACGTCGGAGAGTTGGCGTCGGTGTCGGCGCGCATCCGCGGCGAACCGCTGTTTTGGCCCCAGCGGTCGCCGGCCCGACCGTGCTGTTTGCTCGTTTAAAGGACTCTCTGTCCCTTTGGTCGGCGATTTAATCAAGCTCAGCCGCGGGAAAATATTATCCGGCTGAGTTTCAATCCGAGGGGCGACGAATAGCCGGCGGCGCGGCTCTGCTCTACCGGGCTCCGTTCGGCTCCGCGTGCCGCGCCAAGCCGATTCATTGCGGATTCGCGCCACGTATTTCACCGGGGAGACGCGCGTGCTGCGCCGAGTTACAGGACAGAGAAAAAAGGAAGACGATGTAACAATTGAAAACCAGGGGAATCCAACGTGTTCGGTATTCACAGGGTGGCGCGTGTAACGTTTCAGTAAATATTTGGTAGCTTTAGGGGACCGTTCTGGCACGGTGGACCTTGCGTCGCCTTACTTTTTGGTGATTCTGATGAATCGGTGACAATGCTGAGGCTTCAAGGGATAGACGAAGTTTGAGCATTATTGTAGTAGGTATTTACTAAACGAAAGATTTAGTCTTCATGAAAGAATATAAATTCTAAGTATCAGTTTCGTTCTTCGATTTTATTTTTGAATAGAAGTGAACAAAATGGCCTAGTTATTCGCTGTTTTCCAAAGCCCATCTCGCAGAACATTGCTTGCTGACCGCCACAGTTAGCAAGTACAGTAACTTCTCTCGGAAATGCCAAATTTTTGATTGCTGTGAATTTCCCTGTGCTAGTCCTGCGCCTATGTGATTTATTGTTACGTCGATGCTAAGGTTCGACGGAAGGCAACACAAAATGATCTGTGTATGGCCGATCTCCGTTTAATCGTGGCATGTGGCCTACGAATTGTCTTCAAATAGTACTATATGGCCTCCGAATTGCCTTCGAATGGTGTTATGTGGTCTCCGAATTGCCTTCGAATAGTGGCATGTAGCACTATTGTGTTCTGAAATTATTAATTTTACTTTTAAATGTAGCTTCATCTGTAGTGGTTCTTTATCCGCTGCACGTGGTTATTTCATATCCATACATATTCGTGTAATAATTGCAACAGAAAGATTGTAAACATCCATCAAAGGAATATTTCTTGCATAGAATTTAATTTTTGAAAAATTATTATTTAATTAATTATTATTATTTCTATTTATTTTTATATTATATATTATATATTTATATATTTTTTATATATATTTATTATTTAATTAATTAATTATTATTTAATTTATAATTGGTGAATATATTGGTACAAATAGTGGAGTGTGTCTTGCTAGCGAACAAAATCACGCATTTGCTCGGTTTTATATTTTTAAATGAATCTCTGAAGATATTTTTGAACAATACTTCAAGCTGTGTTTATATTATTTCTCTCATGAAACATCCATACGATGAATTTGACTTGCAAAAAGGTGAATTTAACTTGAAAGAAGGTGAATATAATCTGCAAAAGTTGAATTACGAATGCAAAGTCTGTATAAGCTTTTATCTCTCAGGAAAGTTGCATTTTATGCGGTTACATTTAAACATAGAATTGATTTATTTGCATTTTTTTGGAACCGATGCAAAATATAATGAGATCATATAAAATCATAATGTGCTTTCCTTTCTACATTTCCTGTATATTTGTCCTGTTTTCAAATCTTTAAATAATTAGTATTATACATATCGTATTTTGAAATATTCGTTTATAAGTATACGAGCTTCCAGAACTCTTATTAATCAGATCTAAAACAATTGTTGAAACTAAACTCTCACGAAACAAGAATGATTTTGTTGTCGAGAAACATCGATACATAACTTTTATGTATCAAAGCTTCGTTTCATTCGACACCTAATTTAAGAGATACGAGTGCAAATATTGGCAAGTTAATCGTTAATAAAACTGCAAATAAAGAGTTATTATCCTAAAATAATATCATACCATTTAATCTTCTACATATCATATTTTGCATAAATCCTAAAAGTCTGTTGTTAGACTTTTGTAGAAAACCTTAGGCACTAATTACAAGTTCTGAAATTAGAAACCAACAATCCTGCCGTTCGGTGGTTTTCTATATTTACATGTACAGAGTGTCTCAGAACGTTACATCGGGAGGGATAGATACCTCAGGCGATTTGATGCAATTTTTTTCTTAGCGAAAATATTTGTCGCACTTTCGTTGACGAGCTATTAACGAAAAACGCGGACCAATCAGAGAACGAGTACAGCTGGCGCGTTTCGGCGCGATAGCGGGCGCAACGCCGCAAGGATTACGAGGCGGGGCGTCGGCCGTACTCGCTCTCCGATTGGTCCATGTTTTTCGTCAATAGCTCGTAAACGCAGCCGTAACCAACATTTTCATAAAAGAAAATGTTACTTCGAATCACTTCAGAAATCACACTTTTCCAAGTATAACAGAAACTTTGGGACACCCGGACAACCAGAACGTTACATCGGGAGGGATAGATTCCTTAGGCGATTTGATGCAATTTTGTTCTTATCAAAAATATATGTCGCACTTTCGTTGACGAGTTGTTAACGAGAAAGCTGTCCACAGCTGTCTATACTTCCTGCGAATTCTCGTTGAACCGAGTACAGCCTTGCAGTAAGATGTATAGTGTTTGTACATGCGCGTTGTTTCCAAATGGAATTAAGTTGAACGAAGTCGCTGGTTGCCTTTACGTACACTTTAATAATATTACAGTACAGCTATGGTCTTAGCGATGCGTTATTTGCGTTCTATCTGCGTTCTTAGAGTTCTACGAGTTCTGGGAGTTCTAACAGTTCTGACTAACGTTCTAGGTGCCCTTCCGCTTGTCACCTCGGTTTTTTTGTTGATTGGTGGATGGTGGGTTTTGGTGGAGGAAATGAAGCGTTTTTGATTGGAGATGGGCGTGTCGGAAGGAACTTGAAATGAGGAGTGGGAAACTGTTCGAAAGTTCGGGTTGTCATTTTTCCGTTTTGGGAAATATGGAATTTATGAGTCGTGTTGTCCGTTCGTCGGGTCGAAGGGTATTTTCGTTCGGATGCATTTTTTACTGTCGCAGGTATATTGCTTAATTGCTCAAGGGATGGCCAGGGACGTTCGACTTTCGGTGTTACCGTCGCAACAGTGTTCAAGGATTAAAAGTATCAATTCATAGAACAATAAAACGAGCATCATAGATAGAATAACATGACTGCGACGGGCGGATCAGCCGGGGTTTTGCTCGGCTCTGCTTGTCCCGTCTCGTCTCGTCTGGGATCTCCATCCTCGCGAAATTACTAACTGCTGCACGAAGGAGGAAAGTTAGGGGCGAAACTCACTTTATATTGTTTGGGAGGCGAAGCACTCCGAGAGTGGGTTCGATTGTTTCATGCATTCTGCAAGGGAGGGGCACTGGGGGGGGGCGTGGGGTGGCAGATGGAGGGGCCGAGAGTCATCGGGAATGCCGCGGCCGAAGGAAATTGATATTGGCTCCTTCGGCTCGTCTGACTAACTTCCAGCCCGCCGAATCGGGACAATTCTATTATCCTTCACCGCGGGATGTTTCAAGTATCGGGGCCACGGTCCAGTCTCGGATCGTTCGGTACCGATCATCCGCTTAATCGCGGCTTCGGGCTGGAAAACTTTGAACATTCCTGTATTCGTTTCGTATCGGAATCGTTGAAAATTAAATGAATGTGTATGCGCTGCATCGGAAATAGAGTCTTCGATACTAGCAGAGTCCACACGGGATAACGCCTCTAATTTTCTGAGGCTATAAAAAGATTTACTCGTGGGTCATATTATTACTTTTAAACGGTCAGCTGTTTTTGACGAGTATACTCGGTCCGAAGAGTTCGCGATATTTTGTGTCGCGTCGAATATACTTGTCAAAAACTGGTTCAGTTAAGTAAATAGAAAATCAAATAATTTCATTACAATTTAGTTGTATATTGTGACAGCCATATCATACACTTTTCAAAGAGATTGCAACTGGTTAATTTATAAATGAAAAATTGATGATATCCAGGAATGTCGTCTTAACACATTATTTGCCAGTGGTCTTGTTATAGTTTCGGAAAGTCTACAATTTACAGTTGAAAACTGGTTAAAAAATTGTCCAGTGGCACTAACTAATTTAATCGTGTACCAACAAGTGGTATTCGGTAATGTAAAAAGTGTTAATAACTTCATATCTAATAATTTCATTACTTAACGATTCGATTAATTGGCTTCCGGTAAATAAAATATTAAGTTAGAAATTTTCAATGTAGCTTTTTTATGCAGTATATTGTACATCGTATTTTTTACACTTTCAAGAATAATTTTATATAATCAAATTTTACGTAATTCAGTTTTATACAATTTAACTTAATAGTTGAATAATTTTGTATTGATCATATTGTTTGTTACTCGACGGATTAGTATCTCATATTAAGAATGACTAATTATTAGACAGCAGATTTTATTATGCATTTCTGACAGGAATGAATATGTCAAAAACAGGATTGCGAAAACAGAAGAAGAATTTCCGAATATTTTTAGATTATGTACAACTCAATGAAATTATTAAGATACGAAAGACACTTTCATCCAACTTATGCAACTTATAATCAAGTTAAACAATTTTTATTTTACACAACAATTATTAGCTGTTACATCGGAATTATTGCATTAAGACAAAATTGTTAAAGGTTCCACGAGAAAGTATTATATTAAATAAGATCGAAAGTATAGTTTAAAGGGAGCGGGCGTCTGAAAGTGTGACAAAAGGTGATTCCTGAAATCTCAGAACGATATAAGAGAAATACGAGGAAGTGGTGGACTGCCTTCTTTTTGTACTTTCGTAGCTTGGAAATTGTCCTGTTGCAACTAGCGACAGTAAGAGAAACCACTCTGCTTTTATCAAAATCACAGAAAAGGCCAACTATGTAATTGTTTACACGTGGTGGTTTCTACGAGCAAAGAGCGAACCAGCCATTAGGAGCTCGTTTCCAAGAGCCAAAATATTATGGTCGCGGAATCCGTAAATTGTATCCTGTGGATCTGTTACAGCTGGGATACTAACTTCCTCGTAAATTGGAATTTCCGATAAGCTATATGTAGTACGTTGATTGTACTCCGACTTTTCGATATCATTCATTTTTTACACTCGAACGGAAGAGACCTATTTGACAAAAGTATAACTGAGATTGCTTAGAATTATTTATAACATTAATTATTAATTCTTTTTAATATATTTTAGATGGAACTGAAATCTCCTTCTGGACGTGTTAGTTTTTTATAGACCTTAATGGACATGCAAAAATATTTAATAAATAGTCAGAAACTAATAACAATATTTGTACTCTGGTTGAAGATGGACACGTGTCTCGTCGACCTAGTAATAACAGTGATACGAATAAATTAGTAAATTACGAGCATGTGCCTATTATGGAACAGTGTTTCTGTACCATGTCGCCATGTTTCATACTTAATGTCCTTACTTTGCAACGCTCGTTTGAAGAACCCGTTCCAAAATAGGGACATTGAATATGAAACACGAATGCGAGCTGTTCCATGAATCGAAACATAAATCGACAATTTAAATACACAATATGGTGCAGTATGTTCTTGCTTCGAAACACCCATATTCGAATAAGCATTGCTTTCTTCAGTAGATCGTTACATAACAGTATTTGTTTGAGTGAATTTAGAAAAAAAAATGATCAAGAATATAGTGTTCTTATATCCACTTTCACGTGCTCTATCTACTCTTCATTGTATTATTTGTGCTAACTGTTTCAAATAGGGGTCGCAATTATGTGGTGTTTCATAATAGGTACTTTTACCTGATCACTTTTAACCTTTTAGGTACGGCTGAATTCTGCGCGAGGCTATTTCTCTGGACGGCAGAGTCTGATACTGTATATTCTGTCTCTATATACAGGGTGTCCCGAAAATGTCTCGCAATCCGAAAGCGGCGGGTTCCTCAGGCCATTTGAAGCAACTTTTTCCTTTACAAAAATGTTCTCCGAGGCACCGTTAACGAGTTATCAACGAAAAACAGTGACCGATGAGAGGCGAGCTCGGCTGGCGCGAGGCGATCGAGCCAATGAACGGAACTGGGCTTCGCGCGCTGGTTGGCTGGGCCGCCTCGCGTCAGCCGTACTCGATTCTTATTGGTCACTAGTTTTTCGTTAATAACTCGTTAACGGTGCCTCGAAGAACATTTTTGTAAAGGAAGAAGTTGCTTCAAATGATCCGAGGAATCCGCCATTTTCGGATTGCGAGACATTTTTGGGGCACCCTGCAGACAGTTGTAAATCGATGCGAAGACAAAAGAAGTGTGAAACAATGCATATGAAGACGATTATTTGGTTCGAACGATAAGCGAGTGAGCTACTAGAGCAAGCCACTATAGTGGCGCGCCGGGCCTAAAAGGTTAAATAAAGAGAAATTGAAAATACAGACGAGAACTCTATAGCATACACCTAATAGAAACCACTTGCTGTGTATGACGGGGTCACGAGTGAAGGGTGATTCGAAACACGGGGACAAACGGCGCACAAAGCCAAGCAAATTTAACGTGCACCGTGCGTAGGGTACCACGTTCCCGTGAGCATCGAGCATTCCTTGAGTCGTCGGATCGGCACAAACAGAGAAACGGCATCAGCTCGATGATCCCTTGTTCTCGAGCAAAACGTTTTATCTCGTTAAAATTTTCCGGGTCGAAGCGACGTTTCCGCGGCGTACAACATTTCCGTCGCCGCGGCTCGACGAGATCGGGCGAGATCGCGAATAGACGTGAATACCCGCGCCGCGAATACTCGCTCTCCGAGGCCCTTCTTCTCCCCCGGGCCGGCTCGTGGATGAACTCGTCAACGGGGTCAAGTGCGCGTTTCACGAAATTCTTTCGCGCAGTCCTTTCGTCTTGCTTAACGCCGCCGGGAAACGAGGCTTCTCGACCTGTAAGGTTAAGCCGGGATCAGAGAAACCGGGGATCACTGCTGCCTTCTAATTAATACAATGCTCGCAGTTGGTCAGAATTGATGAGAACCTCGCGCGGTACCAGCTCCAAGAGATATTGAGCCCACGCGAGGCGAGTTCTGCTTTCGCGTTTGTTGTTGTTGTCGGCGGTACAGTGCTGGAAAAAAGAAATGATAAGATCACTTCTTCTTTGACTCGTTTATCGTCGTAATTGGAATTGTTCTTTCTCCTTTGCAGGATTATACAATTAGGGGAGATATAGTATGAAAGGGGCACCATTGTTTCGAATAATTTCATTGTTTGAAAATTCGATCGATTGGTTTCCGGTAAATAAAATATTAAGCCGGAAACATTCTGTATATCTTTCTTATGTAGTATTTTTTATATCGTATTTTTTACTCTTTCAAGAATAATTTTATATAATTTTTGTATAATTTATTAAATTTAATTATGTCCCTCTCGTTTTTCAGCAAGTATATTGAAATCTGACCAATAATTACATTAATGTTAAAAGGCAGATAACGAACAGCGCATTTTATTGTTTATCACAAGATTATTAAGATTAACACTACTGATAGTATTTCAAGAAACGCAAAAGAGGGAACTCGGTCCAACAAATAGCTTCCACGTAAATACAGTTTATTTTCCGGAAAAAAACGCATCGCTGTAAAACCAAATCGAAATCCACAAAATGATGACTTAATTAACTTCATTCTGTAATTTCACATATACTATATCATATCGAATTTTCAATAAATTCTCTTCGATTGGTAGCAAAAATGATGTATTCAGCATAGCACGAGACAGACATATAGATGCTGAAAGATAATTTTCCTTGCTATTTTCCCCTAAAATAATAAATCAGTTATACGATAATATAAAAGAAATGAGCAAGGCGCGGCGGGAGAATTCGCAGCGAAAGTAAGTCTGGACTAGTTTCGCGTATAAAAATCCTAGTAGTGTCTAATGATAACTTCATTCTGTAATTTCACATATACTATATCATATCGAATTTTCAATAAATTCTCTTCGATTGGTAGCAAAAATGATGAATTCGGCATAGCACGAGAAAGGCGTCTCAGATAATTTTCCTTGCTATTTTCGCCTAAAATATAATAAATCAGTTATACGATAATATAAAAGAAATTAGCAAGACGCGGCGACAGAATTCACAGCGAAAGTAAGTCTGGACTAGTTTCGTGTATAAAAATCCTAGTAGTGTCTAATGATAACTTCATTCTGTAATTTCACATATACTATATAATATCGAATTTTCAATAAATTCTCTTCGATTGGTAGCAAAAATGATGTATTCAGCATAGCACGAGACAGACATATAGATGCTGAAAGATAATTTTCCTTGCTATTTTCCCCTAAAATAATAAATCAGTTATACGATAATATAAAAGAAATTAGCAAGGCGCGAGGAGAATTCGCAGCGAAAGTAAGTCTGGACGAGTTTCGCGTATAAAAATCCTAGTAGTGTCTAATGATAACTTCATTCTGTAATTTCACATATACTATATCGTATCGAATTTTCAATAAATTCTCTTCGATTGGTAGCAAAAATGATGAATTCGGCATAGCACGAGAAAGGCGTCTCAGATAATTTTCCTTGCTATTTTCGCCTAAAATAATAAATCAGTTATACGATAATATAAAAGAAATTAGCAAGGCGCGAGGAGAATTCGCAGCGAAAGTAAGTCTGGACTAGTTTTGCGTATAAAAATTCTAGTAGTGTCTAATGATAACTTCATTCTGTAATTTCACATACACTATATCATATCGAATTTTCAATAAATTCTCTTCGATTGGTAGCAAAAATGATGAATTCGGCATAGCACGAGAAAGGCGTCTCAGATAATTTTCCTTGCTATTTTCGCCTAAAATAATAAATCAGTTATACGATAATATAAAAGAAATGAGCAAGACGCGGCGAGAGAATTCGCAGCGAAAGTAAGTCTGGACTAGTTTCGCGTATAAAAATCCTAGTAGTGTCTAATGATTTCTCGCTTGGCCTGGTTCCGGACTTCGTAAATACACGTGTTGTGCACACGTACATTCAACGCTTTAACTGCGAGCCATGGCTCCGAGAAAGAAACGAACACGAGAGGGAAAAAAGGGCACGGGACGGTGTAAGGGCCGGCGCGGAGGAAGTGCGTCATTATGCCGTATATGTACGTCGAAGGTGAACATTCATTCTATTACCGCAGAGCGGCCGTAGAGGTCAACAGTTCAAACTTCTGGCTTCCTTTTCACGTGGAAAGAATCCGTCGCGGTGTTTAGGCTAACCTAGGTCATGTAGCTCGACGAATTATTTCATAGGCCGGAGTCTACCGGGGTCTACCATGAGCAGTCGACCCTCTCGAGGAGGCAACGCTTCAGAAAATAAAAAATTACCCGCAGACGCCAACAATAGCGCACTCTACTTTACTACACCCACTCGTCTGGACCAGCAATAGAACACAGGCTCGGCGGTGCACCACCGGGCAGACCTCTGCGTTCTAAGTCTGGTTATATTACGCGCGATTGTTCATTCAAAATGTCTTTGTCTCTGCATCGGCACGGTGCCGTGTGTGTGCGTCATTTGTACAAGAATTTCCCCCGACATTGTAGAATTTCTGAATCGCTTGATGCGACGGTTCGACGGAAAGAAAGGGTCCGCGACTTACGGGGAGTGTTAACGAAGTGGTCTTGGTTCGTACTAATTTAATAGAACTTACTATGTGTGTGCGTGTGTATCTAATGGAGTGATGCGCGGTTTAATTTACATGAAATCCATACGCTTGAATTTATATACACAATCCAACCCCACTCTCAAGCCATCATAGCTGAGATTATCCTGAGATTATGCCTATATATGGTTTAAATCGGATTACGTTTATCGAAGAGTTTCTCACAATATTATAGATTTCTTATTAATTAATCGTCGTGTCCAAACTCACAAGTTATCGAGATCTACGAAAGGGATTTTTTTAAATTTTTGTCACAGGCTCGAATAAAAAAATTAAAGAACGAGAGTTCATTACGTTTTCATGTCATTCCATGTAGTGGCAAAATTAAAAAAATAAAAGCAGTTTGGTTATTGTCTAGTAGACTGGTCCCTGCATCATCTAAAAATGAATTCAAGTCATTTGGTCCAGTTTGAAAAAATTATTAAGCTTTAAAAGGTGTACGAACGCTATTCTAGGTCACTGTATAACAAAATTAAAGCATTAGAAATGTGCTGGATTATTCCTGCTTCCGCAAATTAAAAACCTAGCATGCAGAAAATATTGAACGGAGAATTTATATAATATAATATAATATAATATAGTATAATATAATATAGTATAATATAATATAATATAATATAATATAATATAATATAATATAATATAATATAATATAATATAATATAATATAATATAATATAATATAATATAATATAATATAATATAATATAATATAATATAATATAATATAATATAATATAATATAATATAATATAATATAATATAATATAATATAATATAATATAATATAATATAATATAATATAATATAATATAATATAATATAATATAATATAATATAATATAATATAATATAATATAATATAATATAATATAATATAATATAATATAATATAATATAATATAATATAATATAATATAATATAATATAATATAATATAATATAATATAATATAATATAATATTATATATATAATTAATATAAAATAATAATATAATATATATATAACATTATCTCTGGAGAACGTTCATATTCGGGATGATGGAAATGGTCCTCGAAGGAGGAGTTGAACACTAATTGGAGAACATCCTTTCACAAAGTTCACAAATTGTATATACATACGGATATGTAATGACTATTCATTACAACATTGAAATTAAATGTGTAAAATTAGTTCGTCATATATAAGCCAGTACTTGACATAGCCATATAAGCTTTAATGAAGTAGATATATGCTTTTTACTAGAAGGGGAAATGCCAGGCTCCTAATTGGGAACCTGTTATAAATTTAAAAAAACACATTTTATATCCAATTTAAAATTTAATAATACAAAATGTCCTCTTATTCGCTGCTTTCAAGGCTTCCATTTGGTCATTATAATTATTCTCGGATAATATCCGAAACGATTTTCGTTTCAGTAGATTTTACAGATTTTTGTGAATAGTACAACGCACAGTGTTTTCCAGTTGTGCAGAACTTTTTATTTCGCATGACTTTTAATATTCAAAATAATGAAGAAACGGACCGAGATAACATTCATTACTTCTAATGCAATTATGGTACGAGAATGTTCTTTCAAATATGTTTAATATATACATACATGGCTGGATAATCTTTTAAGCACAACGATGGTGCCATATAAGAATATCTAGTTGTCCTCAAAATAATTTATTGCAATTATATACTCTTATGAATGTTTCGTACTCAAGTTCACATAAAGATCATAATATTACAGTTCGTTCGTTTCATTTTGACCTCGGCTGTCAAAAAAATGTCGACTACCATGAAATCTCAGCAAATATAATCTTGAATAAATGTTTTCGGCTATCATAATATTTGTCCCTCTGAATGTTTGCCTCTGACATTTTTTCAGCACGCAATCTTGTCAAGCCATTTAAATTAATAGAGCACATCTGTAACGTAATCGTAGACTTCTTAAAAATTCAATACCATACATAAGGCAGTGTTACGAACCGAGGGCCAGGCAGGTTGGGTGGCCGGAGGTTGCATGCAATTGGGATTTTTGATAGGGGTGCGTAGACCAGCCGATGCTTATTTCGGCACGGGTGGCTACCTTTAAGGTTAGGACAGGGTGCGTAGACCAGCCGATGCTTATTTCGGCACGGGTGGCTACCTTTAAGGTTAGGATAGGGTGCGTAGACCAGCCGATGCTTATTTCGGCACAAGTGGCTACCTTTAAGGTAAGGATAGGGTGCGTAGACCAGCCGATGCTTATTTCGGCACAAGTGGCTACCTTTAAGGTTAGGATAGGGTGCGTAGACCAGCCGATGCTTATTTCGGCACAAGTGGCTACCTTTAAGGTTAGGATAGGGTGCGTAGACCAGCCGATGCTTATTTCGGCACAGGTGGCTACCTTTAAGGTAAGAATAGTATTTGGAGAAATTGGTATTAGGCTGCCTCGTAACTTTGTAAGAAAGAGAAATAAAGATATACCTCGAGCGGTAAAGATATATCTTTGTGCGTTATACCAACTACTGCTTCGAAATAGGAAATGGAAATAATTGAACTTGTAACCAAAGAAAACTGGTAAAAGCTAATTTATTACGCGTTTTGGGTTTTTACAAATGTATGTAGGTGTTCGCGGACTCTATCGCGCTCTCAGCTTTTCGCACTGAGTCGGCGGGGGCTTCTGATTCGATATCTAATTACCGACTAGATTGTTCGAAGGAGAATTAAGACTCGATCTCACTAGAGTTTCCACGTCGACGAATGACTCGAAACTAGCCCGATTTCTGGTCGCGTTTGGGCCCTTTATATAGCCAGATTTTCTCTGGAAAAATGGCAGTGGGGGTGTTCCTATGTGGTCCGATTCCAGAAACGTTCGTCGTCGTACCCCTTGGAGGTACTCGACTCGCGATATACAAATGAACCCCCGGCTGGCTGGCGCCAGCCTGGCGTACGCCTTCAGAAAGGAATATAAAAAATTCGTGGGAAGATTCTCCGTACGTTACAGCAGAAACGATATTACAGCTTTTTCATCGTCCTGATTTGCGACGATGGTCAATGCGATACGGATCTCTCGCGGCACCATTTGACGTCAGGTAATTTGAAACAAGGTCAACACTTCACCGAGTGTGCATAACAGACGAGCCCTTCTCGCCCAATTCGCTTCGAGAATCAGGTTCGAGTGGCGGATTCCGAAAGGAAACGGAATAAAGAAAGCGCGACGCGTCGTCGTCGTCGGCGCCGCAGATCGGTTCGGCTCGATCCGGCCCGGCCCGGCCCGGCCCGTTCGATCTTCGCGATTCCGCTCGCCTCGACTCGTGCCATTCGTCATAGCCGCCTGGCCCGGCCCCAAATCCGACCGATAAGGAGGCACTTAAGTGGGAACACAAGGAATCAATTTGCACGTGCCGGCCTCCTTTTTCCTCTCGACGCGAGGAGGACCGTGGACGTGTTTCCTCAGCAGGCACGATCGGTCCAGGATCTCGCGAGAATGTCCTTCGAAGAGGCGGCGGCGCGCGGGCGAATTATCGATCAATCGTTCCGTGGACGCGGAAGGGGAGTAAAGGGTGCCGATTGAAAAATGAAGGCGCGAAGAGCAACGGTCGAAGAGAATCGTATGCACTCGCTTCGTGAGAGAATTCCTCCATGAGTCACTCGTAGCCCGATGCACTTTTTTTTCCACGGGAATTTCGACGATTTCTCGGGAGCCTCTCCGCGTTCGCGGCGTGATTTATGGAAGAAAATCGACGCGTGCCCCGACAAGCGGCGAGATATATTTGGTCGCCGCGCCGCGGAAATTGATCGTCCGCGGCTCCTCTTTTGTGTGCTACCTGAATCGATTTAAGATGAATTGTTTTTAATCTACCGGCCGAGACCGTTTCTGTGAAGCGCGCCAAACGAGCCGAGCGGGAATACCGAGGATTCTTCCGACCCTGCCGAGCGATGTCTTCGCAATGATTACACCGTGCAAGTTTACAGGAATTTGCACTGCAACGGATTAATTTTGTACAGCCGGAAGTCGAAGGGAACTTATTTATGCCGGCGAGAAATAACGAAGCAGTGTTATTGCGACGCGCGTTGCTTTCTTGACAATTTCCAATGGCCATAGCTGTGCACGCGTATAAAAACTCTCTCTCTCTCTCTCTCTCTCTCTCTCTCTCTCTCTCTCTCGCGATCTCGTTTAATTAATACTGCGGAGTTTTATGCAATTATAACTAGACTAATGGATCTTCGTGCCTGTTTTGATATGTGCAAGTTTTTCAAATGAAATTAAATGTCTATATTAACAGACGTTAATTGCGTTACTATTCTCCGTACAGCGCAAGGCACATTTCCTAGTTGCTATAAGAAACCATTTTCTTCTTCGGAATTTAAAAAACAATCGCGAAAATATGAATTTGTATAAGAATCTGCAGTCTATTTATGAGAAATGTCATCGCAATAATTATATAATCTATGGTTGACTGTAACAATATTATTACTTGACTGCATTTATTTTATGAATTTATTTTAGATTTTAAAAATGAAATTAAACATATGAATTAACAAGATCTAATAGTATTTTTATCTTTTTTAGTAAACTTTTCTTTAATTCTTGCTTCAGTAAAATAATGTATGGAAATGAAAATTTGCATAATGATCCGTAGCGTAGTTATTATACACGATAGCTATCGTATAATGATGTAAATTATGTAATCTATGGTTATTATTACGGCATCTTCGAAAACAACGTCCGCAAGTTGTTGCCTCTCGTAATTGTGAAACGATTGATATAAAATATTTCTACTTAAATAACGAATTGCTATTTAATTAAATTACTTATTTACAAATTTATTTATTTGATTGCTATCGTATACACTCTGCAAATCGCTAGTTTCCATGCGATTTTATTAAAAATACGATGTTATTAAAAATATGCAAATTGATAATAATAATACCTGTATTTGTAATCTCGCTTGGAATAGAAACGATGGTAAAGAGGTTTGATTTCATTCCATCGTTGCTGGGACAGCTTGAATTTAAATTTGAAAACTTGTTGACGGATAATGACGGATATTTAAAAACGAGTGGCGTGCTTGCTTTCAGTGTCAAAATTAATATCGCGATAAATCTTCGGAGCAAATGTTCATGGATCTAGAAGTGGAAATTCAACTCTGAAAGTTTGGATCTGCACTGGCATTCATAAGTTTCGAGCATCCTTCAGCCTCTGAAAGAAGACTTCCTTTTTAACCCTTGTGTAATGTCGAGATAATTATTGCGTTGGTATTCGCCGGCTTACATTGAATTGAAATGAAAATTACATTACAGAATTGCTTTATGTCTAGATAGCAAAGTTCGCGTAGGATTTATTCATGAGCTTCAATAATTTAAAAAATGTTTGAACGTGACCGTGTTTTCGCAGATTAAATTATGGCGATCGGGACACGAATTAATTAATCTTAAGTCGTAACATATTATGGATAGACAAGAGGAACATCTTTTGAGATCTGGATAATAAGACTTTATCAGGGAAATTTGCAGTGACTTTGCCCTAAATTTTGCCCTAAATTTTTCTGTTTTATATATCTATATATAAATATTATATATAATGAATTTTTTCTCCTGTAACAAGTTTTGCAAAGAGAGAAACAAGTGATAATCGGAGGGTGCTAGGTCCGGGGAGTATGGTGGATGCGACAGAACTTCCCAGCCTAGCTCTGCGATTTTCTGACGAGTCGCCGAAGCAGCATGTGGTCTGGCATTATCATCGGTAGCCGTGTTTTCACGATCGCGTCTCGCTTAATAATGACACGAGACATCTTCGTTTCAGTTTATTTAGGAGAGTGCATGCGTGTAAATGCAATGATAAAGACAGATAGTCGTATATGTCTCGAATCAACATGTGCGTATGGATTGAAACTTGAAGCGACACTATCGGACAGAACTTTCCGGTAGACCTAATATTTCAATATTATAAAAGAATTTGTGTCGGATAGCCGTAAAGTAAGCAATCGCGTGAATATGTCACTACCGTTTTTTATCCGGGGCAACTTCGCGTTCGTTTCGATACCTATGTGTTAGGATAGAATTGACACGTTGTAAAAGCACACATTCTAATTTTTCCGGCATTCGAAAGTCGCCAAGTCTCGCCATTCTTGAAATCGAAGGTATTTAAATCCAAAGTTGGATATTCGTAAAATGTATAATCTTCTCGTCGAAAAGTGTACAGAAAATAATAAATCTCGTGAGAATTGTACATGCGTGTAAATGCAATGATAAAGAGAGATAGTCGTATATGTCTCGAATCAACATGTGCGTATGGATTGGAACTTGAAGCGACACTATCGGACAGAACTCTCCGGTAGACCTAATACAACTAGTTCGACGATGCGTATTGCCGCGGGTGCTTAACTAAATCCGTTTCGTTCGCGGGGAACGATTTGGTGTTACAGTTCTTGAATAACGGCCGGGGAATATGGTCGCGGCTACGCAAAAGCGCACAATGCCGCGAACTATCAGCATCCTCTCTGTCCTAGAAAACTCTATTATATTCGCGACAGCCCCGAAGGCACAATACGAGAAACGGGGAGACTTTTTTTTCGTCGGCGTTCTTTTTCCGCCGGGTCTCGAGCAGGTGTGCGCGCGCGCGCGCGCTCTCACACCCTCGCCCCCGCCCCCTGTCGCCTCTCTTTTGCCCCCTCGTTACCGGGAACGTTCTCGCTGTGTGTCGTATATTCGCCAAATTTCCGGCACGTTCGCCGATAACCAGCCGGCGAAGAATGAAAAAACATTTGTCAGCAGCGGGAAGGAAGTTCGTTCCGCGGCGCGCGGGATTTATCTCCAAGAATCGTGTCGAATGCATTAAGGAGTAACGCCGGTCCCGTTTGAATTGAATTAGCGCCCGTGGAAATGTCACCCGCCGCCACACGGAACGCACAGTCTGAATGGAGGCTTTGAATTCTGCTGGTGTACGGGATTTATCACTGACGAGTACGAATCAAAAGATCTCCTCCTTTGCCCGAGATTTTCACGAGGTTTCACAGAACTTTAGGCTATTTCGAATTCTTCTCGTGGCAAACACGCGTGCTGGCAAACGCTGAACCTTTCGAACAATTTATATATCGGTAATTTATATAGCGATACTGAATGGAGTTATCAAAATCACTTGGTTGTTACGGCTTGTTTCGGCATTGAGGAACGCGCGCAGTCTCTTGGCCGTATTAGCGTGATCACTTGAATCACTGTTACACCTAATGACCGCAGACCATAAGAACAGTGCCTAATTTCGGTAAGGCGAAGCTTGGAAAACAAACTCGAAGACAAACCAAAGGCACAGCAATTGGTCATGCCATAATAACCGGCTCTACTATCCTATTATTCTCTGCTTCTAGAAGTACTACTGTGATCAAAAAGTAAGGTGAAATTGTCATTTAAAACTCCCGGACATTAGGAAGGCAGGCAATTGTTTTTTTCCTAGGTTGGTAGGACTGTCTATAACAATTGCCAAGCGTCTGTTTGTTAAAAGGTTTAATTATCTCCGAGTTACACGTGTATTTGTAAACGACCAAAAGTGAATTTTTCGATTTTTACAATGGGTGATTTTGTTGAGCAAAGAACTTGCATCAAATTTTGTTTGCGGAACGAATATTCTTGTGCGGACACGTTGAAAATGTTGCGGAAGGCCTTTGGTGATCAAACTATGGCACAAAAAAACATTTATAAGTGGTACAACGAGTTCAAAGCGGGCCGAGGACGCGTTGAAGACGAACCGCGCTCTGGACGACCATCAACGTCTACCGACGAGGGCCACGTCCAAAAAAATCGAAGATTTGGTGCTTGAAAATCGTCGACTGACAATGAGAGACCTCGTTGATAGTGTTGGAATATCATTTGGCTCAGTCCAAACCATTTTGAAGGATGTTTTGTGTCTCAAACGCGTCAAGTCTCGATTGGTGCCATGTCATACTGCATTGGTTCTTCGCGACTTTTTTGCCAAAAACTCGACTCATATCGTTCCGCAACCACCGTATTCGCCTGATTTGGCTCCGTGCGACTTCTGGTTATTCAGCAAACTCAAAAAGCCGATGCGGGAACGCCGTTTTGACACGATTGAGGAGATAAAAACCGAATCGAAGAAGGTCTTGAAGGCTATACCGGAAAAAGACTATTCCGACTGTTTCGAGGACTGGAAAAAGCGTCGGAAACAGTGCGTTTTATCGGACGGGGATTACTTTGAAGGGGATGAAATTGATTTGGAAGAATAAATAAAGAATTTACATTTTATAAACAAATTCACCTTACTTTTTGATCACAGTAGTAATTAGAGAATCTTTGCGAAGATGCCACATGCTCGAAGCATAGATGAAAAAAGTATCCGTTACGGTTTACCAGTTTCTTTCATCAAATTGCTAGTATCGGTATACTAATGCCGCAATGAGTACGTTCGGCATGCAAGATAGCTATGTAAGCAAGGGACATCGTAACTTTGAATTGCGAGTAACTTTCGAACATCTCCTTCCATCGAAGTTCGATGGAAGGCGGCAGCTAGCATCGAAATGACTCCTAAACTACGATCCCGCGGTTGAAAAACAAGACCCCGCCCATAGGAGCAAGTCAACGCCTCGGTATTGAGTGGAAGTTCGAATCATACTTCTGATCAAAGAGAAAACGGGATTCAAGTTCCGTTTGTCTTGTCTGGCGGCTCCGAGTCAGATCGATGTCGAATATCCGCAACACGTGGCCCGTGAATCCAAGGGGAAACTTGTGCTCGAAGAACTTGCCGAAGCCACGGAAGCTCTCGCCGAATTCCCAGCTGTGTCTGCTTTCAAGCAAACATACGAACCATCGAGAATCTTAATCCTTATTCTACTCCGAAGTCGTTTATTCGATGTCGATTTCGCGCGAACTGTTTTTATCCGTAAGAAGCAAGAACTTTTTCTCGCTTTGGAGAAATTGCGATTCAAACTGTCTTCGTGTCATATCTCTGCCGGCGTCGCTTGTTACAATTTCTTTTTATCGCAGGTCTCGCGAGACTGTTATTAAGGACACCAAGATGTACCGTGAAGGTGGAAATGGGAAATGAGAGGATCAAAATTAATTTCATGGCGGTGCCATAAAATCTTGAATTTAATTTCTTTTTCTATCCTATTTTTTTCAGATGAACTGAGGCTTTTTTATATTGTATCTTTAATCATTATATCTATAGTAACTGTAATTGATGTTGTGAGTTGGAAATTACTGCTCCTACCTTACGTATTACTGTCTGTTCAAAGTCCAGGTAGTTATTTCTAGAAGCTGGATAAAAGTTGCAACAATATGTTTGCGATAACTGCACTGCGAATTCTTATGAAAAATAAGAATTGTCTGCATCAACTGCTGGACATGGGAAAACAAACTCAATTCTGTTTCTTTCATAAATAATCTGAAGAGGTTGAAATTAATGGATCAATATTTTTATATTTTCAAGAATCTTTCCGCTATTCTAAATCTCATCTATTCAGTTTTGCCACAAATGCATAAAATCCGCAGAGTCTAGTGACACCTTTTGAAGTTTACGATTCAAGTTCAAATTAAAGTAAAGATGAAGATTCGAATAAATGGAATGGCATCTCAAAGTTTAAAAGTGGCATTAAATTCCACCAAATTACTCCGAACTTGATCTAAAAAATTTTTTTTAAACAACATGGTGCATTTGGGAAAATGCACTAAATCTTTGACAAAAAGATTCACCCAAAAAGAACACCCTGTATATACAGGGTGTCCCATAAAAAGATTTTCCTAAACGAAAATGCAATCCGCGGCTTTGTTTACGAGTTATCAACAAAAAACAGTGATCAATGAGAAGCGAGATTAACTAGCACGAGGCGACCGAGTCAACGAGCGGTGGAAGCTCAGTTGCGCTGATTGGCTCGGCCGCCTAGTGCTAGGCGAGCTCGCTTCTCATTGGTCAGTATTTTTCGTTAATAACTCCTAAACAAAGCCACTGATTGCATTTTCGCTGAAGAAATAGTTATTTCAAATGAGCTCAGGAATCACCCCTTTTTGGGTGTTAACGTAATTATGGGACTCCTGTATTATAATTAAATACTATAATTATATATATGATATATATTATTATATTATTATTATTATATTATATTATTTATATATAATTATATATAAAAATAATATAACATAAATTATATATATGATATATATTATTATATTATTATTATTATATTATATTATTTATATATAATTATATATAAAAATAATATAACATAAATTATATATAAATAATATATTATATTATTATTATTATAATATTATATATATTAATATATATAAATAATATATTATATTATTATTATTATAATATTATATATATTAATAAATATAATTATATATTATAATTAATTATACGAGGTGTTCCAGAACTCCTGTTATACCCAGAAAGGAGTGATTCCTTCGATGATTCGAAGTAATTTTTCCTCAGCGAAACTGTTCCCCGCGGCTTCGTTAACAAGTTATTAATGTAAGAAACATTGACCAATCAGAGAATGTGTCCGGTACGTTGAGCTCGCTTTCGCGTCACTATTCGGCCGCTGTAATCGCTCACTGGTTAACGAATCGGTAAGCAACATTTTCGCCAAGGAAAAAATGACTTGAAATCACCTCGGGAACCGCCATTCGCTGATTGCAACGAAAGTCTTTAAACAAGACGGTCTATACGACGGTCTATAACGCGGGTACGTTGATTTCGAGGGTTTAAAGTAAGCAGTTTCGACGACGAAACAATGTCTCATTCGTACAGATCCGTCGTTTCTTAGCAATTTAAAATATCTTCAGGTACAAGAGCAGAATTACCATTGAAAGATACCTCGATCGTAACTTTCTCTGAAGTTTGATAAAAGCCTCTGGGAATGGCCGGCGACCGAATGAAAATTAAAAGAACAATTATGCGTGATTCTTATTCATGGCGGCCGAGAGTATCCGGAACTTATATCTTATTACACCGTTATTCAACGGGCTCGACGTAATCCTCTCGGCCTTTCAATAAGTTCCCGTAGAAATTTTCGGATTTCTTTCGGCGCCGAGCCGTGCACCCACCGGCCGCGCGCCGCCTCGGCCCCCGTAACGAGCCGCCCGAATTCGCGTAACTTAGATTATAGCTTACGCGGCTCCCGGGCGGGCAAAGTTATCTGTTCTTCGCGGGGCGCGATTTAAAATGTATCCAACGGGCGTACGCCCGCGAGTTGCGAAGTTAACTGGAGCGCGCGTATAAATTATACCGCCGACCCGGGCCCGTTCGAACGAATCAAATCCTTCGGTCTCGAAACGCGTTCCGAATACAACTAATTCCACGGCGAACGCTTCCGTTTCCGCTTGCGCTTCCGCTTCGCGCTCCGCCCGTAAAACTTTTTCCTCGGCTCGCCGGGACGGGGGCTTGGTTCGTTGGGATTTTCCACGGGCGCGATTTGTTCGGTGCATTCTATGCTGTGTTCTTTGTACACCTCCCCCCTGTACACGCCTTTGCTGCTCCGTTATCTGTTCCTTTTCTTACGCTTCCATTATTCCCCCACGATTTTTCTCTCCTCCGCCTCTCCCTCGTTTCTTTCTCTTCATTTTAATCCGCTTTGTTTCTATAACTTTTATGCTTTCGTTTGTTTGTTTTTTCTTCACCGTTGCCTCTATATAGCACTCCCGACGCGGCGCCTGTTCTTCGCCGGGTTTGTTCTACCGTTTCTTTAATTGCGCGCGGCTATTGAATCGCCGGTGATTTATTGATAGTAGGAGTCGTCACTTCAAATACGCTCGAATAAAGTATTAGGTTGCTTCGAATGCACTCGAGTAAAATTCAAACGTGGCTACACAAAGGAAGAATAAATACCAATGGACCATGCAATCGGTCCATGTAACGTTCACTTTATGCGAAGATAGCGTAATGTTCCCTAATGTAAGAATCTCGCCGTGTATGAGAGCCTAGCTTATTGCAAACGTTTATTACAAATATCGTAGAAATGATGAGTGTATCATTATTTTCATAAATACTATTGAATAGTGCCAGCGCATCAAGTGGTGGCACAAGTAAGAAAAACCACGAAGCTACAACGTACGTAGTAGGTACTAATTGCCTTCGAATCGTGGCATGTGCTCTCCGAATTGCCTTCGAATCGTGGCATTTGGCCTCCGAATTGCCTTCGAATCGTGGCATGTGCTCTTCGAATTGCCTTCGAATCGTGGCACGTGATCTCTTCGAATTGCCTTCGAATAGTGGCATGTGGCCTCCGAATTGCCTTCGAATAGTGGCATGTGGCCTCCGAATTGCCTTCGAATAGTGGCATGTGGCCTCCGAATTGCCTTCGAATCGTGGCATGTGCTCTTCGAATTGCCTTCGAATCGTGGCACGTGATCTCTTCGAATTGCCTTCGAATAGTGGCATGTGGCCACCGAATTGCCTTCGAATAGTGGCATGTGGCCTCCGAATTGCCTTCGAATAGTGGCATGTGGCCTCCGCACTGTCTTCGAATAGTGGCATGTGACCTCCAAATTGCCTTCGAATCGTGGCACGTGGTCTCTTCGAATTGCCTTCGAATCGTAGCATGTGGCCTCCAAATTGCCTTCGAATCGTGGCACGTGGTCTCTCCGAATTGCCTTCGAATAGTGACATGTGGCCTCCGAATTGCCTTCGAATAGTGGCATGTGGCCTTCGAATTGCCTTCGAATAGTGGCATGTGGCCTCCGAATTGCCTTCGAATAGTGGCATGTGGCTTTCGAATTGCCTTCGAATCGTGGCATGTGGCCTCCGAATTGCCTTCGAATAGTGGCATGTGGCCTCCGAATTGCCTTCGAATCGTGGCAAAATATTAGAAATAAAAAAGTCAGGTCATACTTTTTATTCTAGCATTACTATGTATTCATATTAATTTACACCGGCATGTTGGCCGCTGCCTTTCTTGTCGACTGCCTCGAGTTTCCATAAAAATAAGCCGCGAGGCTCGAAGAATCGCGTCTTAGTATTCCCAGATCTGCCGGTTTCAATTCCGACCTTCGAACATTTCTGGGAGAAATTACTGCATTTGCAATTTGAACAAGCAAACCTGTTGTTAATGTTAATCAGTTAGGGTCTTTATTTCATATTTTCTTGTGTCTTTGTTTAGTTTTCCTATTGAATCTTATTTGTGGTCAAGAATATATTATTAATTAGTTTCAAAGATTACCTATTTCATTTTTCAGTCCAAGCTTTTTAAATTAAGCCTGCAAACCTCTATTATACTGATCTTATGGATGGTTCCCGGATGACATTAGTGCAATGCCGAATCTACAAATAAATCGAATTATACTTCCTTGTGCTTCTACGGTGATGATTCGGTGAATCGTGCTGTAAAACTTTAAACTGTCCTGCTCGATTTAAAATTACACTTCTCACCTTTATTTTGAGTCTCAATTAATTTCATTCCAATTTTATGCATTAAATCGGGAAGCAGAACAGATCCGCACATACTGAATATTATTATTATATTATATTATTAAAACTAATATTAACTAACTATAATTTCCAAACTCGATACACAATTAAATATCACAATTTATTATTTACTCGAAGAAGTTTCTATATCACTATCAAAAATTCGGAATCCAGCATCGTCTTATTCTTGTCAATCCCAAAAACCAAAGAAGAAATTTCCCAAAGATTCCGGAAATCTCGAATCCCTTAGAAGTATTTCAAAGTCTCCTTTGAAACTTAAGTGGAACTACCGACCAGTTCGTTACTCCTTAATAATATCGAAGTCTCATCCGAAGTCCAGGATCTGGAAAAATCGGAGAGCCAGCGTCCTTCAGGAGCCGGAATACCGTAAGCTCAATAACTCCCCATGAAAGCATCGAGATCCCTTTCGGAATTTGAAATCACGAGAAATCACGGAGAAGTTTCGCCCGGTGTGCCACAGATTTGAAAAATCGACGTGTCCACGAATCCGAGAATCTCGAAGTCCCTTCGATGTTTTCGAATCCGCGGGAGGTTCGCTTCCGAAGTCGAACGCCCTAAAGTCACTGATATCCGATACAACCGGGGACGTCCCTATGGTGATTCGTTGGGTGAAAAAAAACGGCGGCGGAAGTTTCGATCGTGAAGCAAAGTTTCCGTCGCGGTGTTCTTAACGGGGCCGCTCCGGCCGAAAATGATTGCTATGTCAGGAAGACGAGCGCAGCATCGGCCGATATTCCGCGATCATGAATATATCAGGCGTGCCAAGCTGACGTTCGTTCCGCCGTCAGAGGAAACGAGCGTCTTCCATTAGGCTTATTGGCTAATCCTGTGGCGGAGTTCGCCGCATCCAAGGCCGCTCGCAAATTGTTCAAGGATCAGCGGCCCGGTGACCGGCGGCTAGAAGAGCAGAAACTGTATCCATCTGATACCATCCAGAACTGTATCATCCCGCCGGGATATGGGTTCGGCCATCCGGCCAAGGAGTGGCTCCTGTTTTGCCCTCATCTATCTGAACGCTAATGATGCCGCACTCGTCCTCTATTCCATCTTCGTCCCACCATTGTTCCATCATCTCTATCGTATGCCCTCGCCGGCTCCGGCTACGAGTCATCTCTCCCTCTCCCCCCTCTCCCCTTTCCATCTCACTCTCTCTCTCTCTCTCTCTCTCTCTCTCTCTCTCTCTCTCTCTCTATCTTTCTCTATCTTTCTCTCTCTCTATCTTTCTCTCTCTCTTTCTCTCTCTCTCTCTCTCTATCTTTCTCTCTCTCTCTCTCTCTCTATCTTTCTCTCTCTCTCTCTCTATCTTTCTCTCTCTCTCTCTCTATCTTTCTCTCTCTCTCTCTATCTTTCTCTCTCTCTCTCTATCTTTCTCTCTCTCTCTCTATCTTTCTCTCTCTCTCTATCTTTCTCTCTCTCTCTCTCTATCTTTCTCTCTCTCTCTCTATCTTTCTCTCTGTCTCTCTATCTTTCTCTCTGTCTCTCTATCTTTCTCTCTCCCTCTCCCATCTCTCTCTCTCTCTCTCTCTCTCTCTCTCTCCCTCTCTCTTGAGATCTCTCGGAACTCGAATCTCTACCTTCGTTTCACGTACCGTGACTTCATTTCGACCGACAACCGATGGAAAGTTTCTTAATATCGGATGGGAGCTGCGACCTCGTACGAAAGTTCTAGGTACGTGCTACCAATGACCCGTCTCTTCGTCGAGGCGTCCGTCCACTACGACGGCCTGTTTCGACGTAGGCCGACGTCAGGGATCATCTCGGAACTTTTAATACCGCGTCGAAGAAGACGGCCGATGTAAGAATCTCTCGGTTCGGTCAATAACGCAGATGTCGGATGGGGGCTAGAGCCGAACTTTCTTCGAAGCGTCCCCTCTGGACAAATGGGTGAGATATTATTTCGAATATTGACAGTAGAATCGTTCTTGGAAATGATAAAATTGAATCTATTCGAGCTTCGTACGGTTTCTATTGTAATCAGGCTGCGGATTTTATGCGTTTATGATAGCAATTGAACGGGGACCTCGAATAAGGATCCGCGTTCCGTTTGTGACTTTATGCGACGACGCGGTTTAAAGTTATACTGAAATTGGTGGATAAGTCATTCGGACTGACATAATCTGATAGTATAGAGCCACAGCCTTATTCCATTGAAAGAATCGGTTTAATTGGACGTTCGTTGCGATGTAATCAAATACATAGTCACGAGTGGCAATAATTCCAAGTCCTACATAAAAATATATATATATATGTATTTTATACGCATTTCAATTCGAATACGATACACGTAATATAATGGCTAGATCTAATGTAATATAATATTATAATGTAATACTTTATATGCATTTCAATTCGAATACGCGCGATACACGTAATATAATAGCTAGATCTAATCTAATATAATATAATAATGTAATATTTTATATGCATTTCAATTCGAATACGATACACGTAATATAATAGCTAGATCTAATGTAATATAATATAATAATGTAATATTTTATATGCATTTCAATTCGAACACGCGATACACGTAATATAATAGCTAGATCTAATGTAATATAATATAATAATGTATAATATAATAATGTAATATAATATAATAGATCGAATGTAACATCGTGTTATCTCATCTTCGCTGTGTCGTATAACCCATCAGATTTCCCTACGAGTTACATCAACACGTGTAATGAGTTATAACCAGACCGCGAATTTTTATGCAAAATAAAAATCGTCTGCACTGATTGCAAGGCACAAGGCATTTATTTTCTTCTCAAATCATTTTAACGAGTTCAAAATAATGCAACAACATCGTCAAATTCTGTAAATATGTTGACCACTTTGCGCTTGATTTATTTATTTTTGTTATAACTGCAGTCTACATGCAGTCGCGTTGGAAAGTATATCGACACTTTTTTAAAATGCAATAACTTCTATAAAATGATTTAAGGACCAGTCTGCTGGACAATGACTAGAATACTTGTTTTTAAAGTTCATGAGATCTACAAAAAGCATTTTTTAAATTTTCGTCATAGGCTCAAATAAGAGAGTTAAAAGACATGAAATTTTGTATTTGTTTTGTCCCAAGTAATAGCAAAATTGAGAACAGTATTTTAGTCATTATATATCTACTAGACTTGTCCTTCCATAATCTAAAATAAAATCGGAGTCGCTTAGTTCAGTTTGAAAAAAGAAGTTACTGCGTTTGAAAAAGTGTCAACATAATCTCCGACGCGACTGTATTATAGTTTCAAGGAAATACGACCGCAACAACATGCGCAAACGAATCAGTGATTATTGTTAAATCACTCTTGATTTTGTCGAACATTCTTTAACTGCTAATTAGTAACTTTACAATTAGCTTATGTTGAATTTTCGACGAAAATTCGATGTCGTAGCTAGGAGCTAGACAGAACCTCGGATAGATAGCCTGTTTTTTCGAACGCCGGTCCCCGGTCCTCGATCGTATGTTACCGAAGAAACATTGCTGCGTTAAAGTACAGCCCACCATCGCCAAATAGAAATCCCTTTTTGGCACAATACCCAAGTCACGGAGAACCAATTGCACTACGTAACAAAACGAATGAGAATTTTGGTTTGCTTGTGCCTCCGTTTAAACGTAGCCGAGAACCAAGAATTTCCCGGGGTCCTCCGGAACCAATTTACGTTTCTAAATGACCGTGGTGGTCGCCATGGGACTTCGCTCTTGCCCCCTTCCCGACACTTCGAGATTCCACAATGTCTGTGACAGACTCGAGAAACCCGCGAGAAACCCCTGACTCTCTAGGTATCAGCCTAAAGAATTCAAACGTCTTTCTCCTGGTTCTTCTGATCACTTAAATATTCAATAGCATCGCTTAAGTTATTGGAGACAGAAAATTCGAAATAACTGTTTCGAACAATTCGTGTCGAACCATTGTTTTCGATGCTGTCACTTGAAAATAAAAATAATACCGATCCACTTGGAATAATAGTAGACATTTCAAATACTGAATTATTGCGTCATTCTTTTTTGTTTTAAA
This sequence comes from Megalopta genalis, assembly GCF_051020955.1. Classification (NCBI taxonomy): domain Eukaryota; kingdom Metazoa; phylum Arthropoda; class Insecta; order Hymenoptera; family Halictidae; genus Megalopta; species Megalopta genalis. The sequence continues at coordinate 2,171,796 of NC_135030.1, forward strand.
TATGACGAAAGAAGTAATACAATAATATTGGGTCTACGGGAAAGTTCTGTCTGATAATGTCATTGCAAATTTCAATAGATATACACATATTCATGTGAGACATGTATTTTTGAAAGATGTTGCTCACAAATTGCCATCACGCTGGCAAGAGGTCATAAGTAACGTACAATAAATATTACTAATATAATATTAGTAATATTAGGAAATTATAATGTACAATAAATATTACTAAATTTATGAAAAATCTATTATTTCCTTTCATTTCTCAAACGGACTGAATTTTCCGGTAGGTCTAATATAAAACGAAAGATTGCATTTTAAGAAACCTGCATCAATTTGCTTCAAGCAAAAGTCTCTCATTACCAATATGCAGTGCTTGAAATAATATGCAACAAAAAGATGTTGTTTCAAGAAATTTCTACAGCAATTTCTGTGTTCAAAATATTCGTGTCTAATATTGTCGCGAAAAAAGAAATAATCGTTCCATCCGTGTGAATGATCGAGGAGTTTTTTCAGAAATATGTTTCTCTTATTATCGGATATCGGATAATCATTCAACATAGCCGGATAGAACATTTTATCTTGCAGAAATTACAAAAATCATGAATGAAACAAAATTATGTGCATTTAACTAACATACAACTACTATTAAACATTTTTATGTCTTCAACCATAATAACCTTGGACATTTATTGACAGACACCTTGTATGCTTTGGCTTACTTAAAAGATTAGAGTAAAAATTGATCTTTAAGATCGATAACAAGTTTGTGTCAGCCATTTTCCTTGACAATCAAACTGCTACAGACATTTTAAATTACCATGCTACTATTATTAGAGTCATATTGTCTCCCTTTCTTTATATTCACAAGATAAAGCGTGAAAAGGTAAAGTTCCACATCACGCGTATTCTTTCGATTTATATTGAAATTTCCAAACTATTGTCATCTGAGCGACATCAATTTCAGATGCCCTCAAAGTCTTTCTTATCTGATAGAGTAGAGGATATTTTTCAAGAAGACGTAGGGCAAATGTATTGGGCTGCCGATTTCAGTTATAGATGTCTCTCACTCCCATTTTTATGATATCCGTAAATGTTATATTATAAAATTATTATTATTATTATTATTATTATTATTATTATTATTGTTATTATTATTATTGTTATGTTACCAAGTGTACGAGTACAGTAATTTCTCCCTAATTTGCGCTCAGATTTCGCATAAAAAAGGACAATTTTGGGAAGAGGAGATACAATTATTGGGTTGGCAACTAAGTAATTGCCGATTTCGGTTATAGATGTCTCTCACTCCCATTTTTATGATATCCATAAATGTTATAGTATAAAATTATTATTATTATTATTATTATTATTATTATTATTATTATTATTATTGTTATGTTACCAAGTGTACGAGTACAGTAATTTCTCCCTAATTTGCGCTCAGATTTCGCATAAAAGAGGACAATTTTGGGAAGAGGAGATACAATTATTGGGTTGGCAACTAAGTAATTGCCAATTTCAGTTATAGATGTCTCTCACTCCCATTTTTATGATGTCCGTAAATGTTATATTATAAAATTATTATTATTATTATTATTATGTTATTTTTTATTATCCGTGAATGTTAGCAACTGGACAAATTGAATGCAGCGGTCAAGGAAAAGCGACCAGAATTGGTCGATCGTAAAGGTGTCATTTTCCAGCAGGACAATGCTAGGCCGCACGCGTCTTTGTCCACTCGGCAAAAATTGATGGATATTGGTTGGGAATCGATGTTACACCCACCATATAGTCCTGATCTCGCGCCATCGGATCACCACTTATTTCGATCCCTGGACAACTCCCTTCGTGGTAAAACTTTTAACGACGATGACGCTGTAAAATCTCACTTAACTCGGTTTTTGGCCGAAAAGGATCAGACTTTCTACGAGCGTGGAATTTTCAAGTTGTCGGAGAGATGGCAAAAGGTCATCGAACAAAATGGAAAATACATTACAGATTAAACTTCGTTCCAAGTAAAAAAGAATTTTTTATTTCATCGAACAAATCGGCGATTACTTAGTTGCCAACCCAATATAAAACTCGGTCAGTAGGGCAAATTTATAAACGTTGCGAATAAGTGAATACTATTTTCGGATGATATACGTGCATTATATCTGAATTATGACATGACAAATACAACAAGCATGGCCATATATTTCGAGTCCCCCTGAAATACGCAGTAAACTGGCTGGTATCATGGTCACGGTAAACAAAGGTAACACGAAAGGATGCTGTATTGTCTTCTCTCTACGTTAAATTAATAACACAGTGTCAGCTTGGATCGCGCTGTTGTAATAGAGGTACAAAACAAATAACCGGGTTCCATGGTATCTCATTCAATGTATTGCCTGCGTTCCATGTTTTACAAAGCTCGACTTACAAGTGAACACATCGGATACAAACGTGCCGCTTTTGATGATTGATCAAATGCTACTCTATTATTTGTCATCGTTAATGATGAAAGGCTAAAAGCAGCCTTCAACATGGAAAATTAAAAATACACTTTTCTGCATTGAACTGCAATTATTGCGAACATAGCTTTTTTAGTTCGACATGTGTAATTCGATAGAATACACGCAGAGATGGTTTATTCAAGTGGCGCAAGTGAATTCGTATAATTACCCCCAGGAAATACAATATTTTTACGCTGAACGTGTGATTTGTCGGAATAAAAGCGCGAATCTGCATTAAATAACATCTATTATTTGTAGAAACAAAGGGCACGCACATTCGAAATTCAAAAAACAGCTTTATACAAGAAATACCGCTGCGTTTAATCGAGCGTCGCATACCGCGGGATTAAAATTCGTAATGTTTATATTTCCGTCCGAATTTTTGTTAATTTGGAAGTGTGATTTAGATGAAAGGGAGGTAACACCTATAGTATTTCGCGACTACATTCGGAATACTTTAAATTCGGCCAATGAATGGTTACATTCAATATTTTAACAAACATATATATATTTCGATGATACTTTCAATGATCAGCCGAAATTGTATTTGATTCCAGATTTCGTAACGTAAACAGCGGACATATATACAACGCATCCAGTTTTGCCGAAATTACGTACAAAATCATGAGGTACTATTATATGTCCAATATATACATATAAGTTGTACATTTTTTTTGTACATGGTTTTGGCAATAATGGATGCGTTTATGAGGTACTATTTTAGTATATATAATAATAGTATTAATATTAATAGTATAATATTTAGTATATATATTAATAGTATTAATATTAATAGTATAATATTTAGTATATATAAATATTATACTATTAATATTAATATATATAATATGTAAGTATATTATATATACTAAATATATACATTAGACTATTATTATATATATAATATATATAAGTTGGACATATAATAGTACCTCATGATTTTGTACACAATTTTCGCAAAAATGGATGCGTTGATAAGAGATATCTTTACAGATATCTTTTTTCTTACAGATATCTTTCTGATAATATGAGATCCACAATATATGTATACAATAAATTCTTCCTAATTGACGCTCAGACTGTACACAAAAAATGGACAATTTGAAAAGAGGAGAAGTGACTATTTGAGCCTTTTTCCAAATTGTCCATTTTTCTGTACAATCTGAGCGTCAATTAGGAAGAATTTACTGTACACATTTATTTTCACTTTTATATCTCAGTTACTATGCATTTTATACTCCATTTGATGCAATACTTTTTTAATGATGAGAAGAAATATAAACTATTCCATTTAAAAAAATTTGAGGCGACCTTCGTATCTTGAGAAAAAAAGGAAAGTAACATATAAAACCGATTCGAATACTATATGTTCGCCTGCAAGCCATGCGACTTCCATCAGAAATATAAATAAATAAATAAATATATATATATATATTATAATATAATAAAATATAATAAATATAATAATATAATAAATAATATATAAAAATAATATAATATAAAATATAATAAATAAATATATTTTATGAGTTACTTAATGTACTCGCTCTGTATACTTATGCCATAATTAAATCAGAATTCAAACAGAACGAAAACTAAGCGCAACGCGTGAATAAACGTTCCTCCCGCATTCCGGCTAAGTCCAAACAACATGTACATATATTTTGTTCTCGAAAAGATGCTTTTAAATGTCGAACAAAAATTATTCGGATCACGCCTTCGTGAACAAAAACAGCCAAGCAATCGTTGTCCACGAAGTATTTAACTGCTTCAACGAGTTCATCATGGAGGCCGGAATAACCGTGAATCTCTGTCGCGTTGGAACAAGCCTGCCATAAAAAAAATACTTCTTCCCTATGATCGGACACTATGAATACGCTTGGAGAGGGCCGTGGTTTAACGAGGGCAACGTTTATACACGGTCAAAATGAACATTCAACGGACCGGTGTTTATAATCCGGCGGAATATTCATGGACGCGCGTATTTCGTCCTTAAACGGGGGGAGGGAACTTTCCCGGTGCAAGAAGAGATTTCCCAGCCCGAAACGATAACACGTTTCTGGAATTGAAACTTCCCGCGAAAATTAGCCAGAATAATGATAATGCTATGTGGGAATGATGAAGGGTGGAGGGGGCGCACAGGTGGGCGGGATGACGGTCGGACGAAGTAGGAAGTAGGAAGGGGTTGCCTTTCCTCGGTGCATTATTTAGTTACTCACGGCGAAAGATTGCGGTCATAAAAAATGTGCACGCGTCCGGCGGGAAGAATTTTTCAGAGTCATTATATAAGGGGAATATTCATTGCGCCCATAACTCTTCTGTAACGTTGCATTTTAATAATACACGAAAAGACTCTCAGAATTGAAAAATCGCGCCACTTAACTCCATCGCCGGCCGGATGGGCCGAATGCAAGCCTCGGCGCAGCCTCCCCGGTTCCTCGATTCTGTATCGTCTTCTAATATTTATCAAGCCGGTTTTTCCCGACGGGCTGCGTCTTGACGGCTTCTTGAGCGGGGGACAATGGCGAAAATTTCTTGTACTTTGGCCCAGTTCGGGTAACGCTCCTTTCTCCGGTGCAATTCTACCATGCTCCGGCGAATCAAAAATTTAATGGCTTGGAATATCCGGGAAGTAATGGGGAAGTTATGAAAATGCGGTGAAATGCAAGCGCGTGTTCATGGTTGCAACTAATCTGCGGATTTCCGTTAGATGAATGTCCCAATTTTGGATCATCTAAGCGTTGACTGGGGTAGTGGAGCCGGTTACTGTGCCCATTGCTGTGCCTTTCGTTGGTTTTCGGATAGAATTGACTTTAGAATTATCGAATACAACATATTAAATTTTGGAATTAAGAAATAGACGAAATGAAAGAATGAAATGTCTTGTTCGATAAAGTTGATCGTGCCAGAAAACAATATAACCAAAGGCACAGTAAATGGTCACATCACGGTAACCGGTTCCGCTACCTTTGTTAGAAACGAAGGTGTAAATAATCTTTCAGGATTTTAAATTCCTATAGTAATGAATTATTGCCTTAATCGTATAGCAACTAGATAACAAGGAATCAAAAAAACAGCATTTAAAAAAGCATAATACTTGATTGTTTAGTAGTATATAAATATATACTAGTAATATAACTAATACTAGTATTTACTAGTATATATATATATATATTAATACTAGTATTTACTAGTATATATATATATATATATTAATACTAGTATTTACTAGTATATATATTAATACTATGATACTAGTTAAATACGGTGATTGAAATGTCCGTGTTTTTTATTACGAAAAGTAGCCACGTACATATCTTTGTTTACCATTTGTACCATGTTCTGATAACGGAAACACAATGAAAAGAATTCAATTTTTAGGTCGTGTTAACACGTGGTTGCTTAATCACAAATAGGATCCCCTTAGAAATTCAACTGTACCGATTTATGCTCACCTATTTTCTAATAGTAAGAATGAAACAGAAAAGTTTTCGTGTGCCATACACAAATTATAAACTATATATAATTATAAATTATAAATTCAATACTATACACTTTTCACTTTCTTTGACTCGATTTCTTCATAATCCTCGATCGTTACTTATGGTGTGTTCGCAGTTTGTATCGCTCGTCTTGTTTCCAACTTAGTTCCGACTTAGAGAATGTAAAGTAAATTGGTTAATTATTAAAAAGTAAATTGGTACATCCATCTTGCACGTATTTAAAGCGTGTCTCAGAAGTATATATAATTCCGATAATTTTATTCCTATTCTCCACTTGCGATAATTGTGTAAAAAAAGGCGAATTTGCATGAAATTACGTAATCCTCTGACTGACTAATTTAGTTGACTCTCTAACGGGGGGGGGGGGGGGTGAGTTTTTGATCTTTCGGCATGAAATCGCGAGATAGTTTTATTTATTACACAGATGTGTCCTAATAGTACCATTTTACTTTTTTGTTAAATTTTACGAGATATTTAGATCGCGAATTCCACGTTGTCCGCGGATGGTGGCTTAAGATTGTTCAGCCATGCGTTCTTCGTACAAATGTACATTCACAAATCCAAGGAATCATGTAAAAAAAGTACTCGTAAAACTTTCAGCAAATTTTAGTTCACTGAAAACTAAACATGATGTAAACTGATTGTTCATAAAAACGAATATACCATAATAATCATGAAGTGCAATAAATTATATTTTCTATTCGATTCTCTATCTATATCAACACTTATAGTAGATTCTATTTTGAGTAAATTTGGATTGCAAATAATCGTTTGCGGCGAGATATAATTAAAATGAATTGAAATCAGTCTGAACATTTTTGTATTGATATAAATTTTTTAACGAGGCTTTAGTGGCGAGATATAATTCAAATGAATTGAAATCAGTCTGAAGACTTTTGTATCGATATAAATTTTTTAACGAAGTTAAAAATGAGGCAAGAATTACACTGAAATATTGCTAAACTGCGTCGTATGTTTGCGAACACCATAAATGCGTGAAATCCGCAGTCTGGTTACGGCGGTGATTCTACGTCTGTATGCAGCCACATTTATTAAAGCTCTGTTCTACCATTTCTCAAATAAATGTCTACTACATTATTTATCTCTAAGTACATGTAGAAACATCCTATAAAAAAGCTCCCCGTTCCAGACTCGAACCAAAATCCCCGTGTTTTTTAACATTGCGCTATACCGTATTTTCGCTTTACATTGTTCATTTACAAGGATCAAGGATCGCTTTACATTGTTCATTTACGTTAACATTAGTGTCATCAGCGACCAGTCGGTTTATATGCGATAAATTAGTTATAAGTATTTACTTTAGTGTTAACATTGACATAATATGGCTTGTGTAGAAATATGGCAAATACTATTGGAAATATTATGGCAAATACTATTAATTTCGATACTGATATTATTAAATTAAATATTATTACATATTTACTATTTATTATATTTATTATATTATTATATTATTGTATTATTATATATTATATTATATTTATTATATTATTATATTATTGTATTATTATATATTATATTATATTATTATTATATTATATATATTATATTATTATTATATTATATATATTATATTATTATTATATTATATATATTATATTATTATATTTATATTATATTTACTATTTTATTTACCTATTATATGATAAGGTAACAAAATAACGTGATTTTATTTCATCCACAATATTATTAAAAATATTGTGCAGTACTGTGTAAATATATTGCAGTGAATGTTTCCAGAAAGTGTACCGTTATAATTTATGAATATAATTAATTCTCCTTTTATAATATAAAAGCACAGAAAATAATAAATCAAATTGTAAGACTATTGAGATTGTATATCTGTTAAATTTCTACCAAGAAGTAAATTGCATTTAAAAAAGTATGAATTTACCCAACGATCTGATTCTGATTTGCGTCAGAAATTATTGAATGTATAATTACTAGACCTCAGATTTTACGCAATCATGACAGAAATGTGTGGATGGAATACAAAATAGCGATACGAATTGAAAGAGTTCAAGAATGTCAATATATTACATCTAATTAAAACTATATTAGAAGAAAGTAGACATTTCTGTTTGATTGATGTTGTTCACAATTGATGCAATAAACGTTTTCTTTTTTTTTGGCACAAAGATCCGCAGTTCAATTATTAGACATCCGAACAAACAAATGAACGATGCATGTATGATAAATTTTGTTGTACTTCTAACCGTCATAAATTTTCAAACAAAATCATACGTACCGGAATAAGCTTGCATTATCAATCCGGAATTTCATTACGCTTTAAACATAGCATCACGATCGGTACGCGACTGATCTCGAAATATACAATTTGGTAAAACAATTCAAGAACGCAGAAAGAAAGAACATATTTACCTTTCTCTCAATGAATCTTTTACGCTGAAATGTTCTCATTCCCTTATTATTCCTTGCGCATTCGTCGAACCAACGTATAAGCTTCTATCTTACCTGTAACAAAGAATGCAAACACGGAGAGCGTTAGAAACGCAGTCGAACAATCAAAATCTGGTGAAATCCGTCATAATCATCAGTCATATATTCGGAAGCTTTTATCTGTACGGGACAGGGCTGGTTAAACAAATATACGTCGAATAGATTCGATACATAAAACAGTGTCAACGATTCCGCCGGTATCGTCGAAAAAGACAAATCGCACGGACGTGTAGACCGATTGGCTTTCGCTGGCAAACGACGGGCCATTTGTAATTTTCCGCGGATCGGATACGTGAAAAACCGTGTTTTGAGAAGCATCTTTGTGAAACCACTTTGTCGGTCCCAGAGAAACACTTTCGATATGAACGAGAACCATCGAGACCGTTCAGAAAATATCGAATCGTACGTCTCTCATTTATCTGTTTTGTTCTATCGTCGGAACAAAGCGCCGGCCAGAAAAGATGATAAAATTGGAACACCTTGTCAAGTGGACTACTCGATTGCTCATCGATTCCGATCTATTTTTGCCTGGTTTGTCTTCATATAAATTATGGAGCAATTTCTTTCGTAAAAATAGCGGTCGTAGAGTCGACAGATATCGAATTGCTTCTTCAGCGCGAGGAAGGTCGAAAGAAATGAATAGACCGCGGATTTTATGCGTTTACGACTAACATGAGCAGGTGCAATTTAAAATAGTGGAAAGATTGAAAGTACAGTGGTCGAAATAATGATCAGTTCGTCCCATTTTTCTGTTATAATAGCGTGTTTTACGTAACGTTTTATTGTTTTTTTTTGTTATTAGTGGGTGATTCGTCGCGATGCATTTAGCGAAGCACATAATATTACGCGGATTTGGAAATTGTGTCTTCCACATTTTCAATAGGACATTTCAACAAGAGATGCTTACAGGAACGGTGAACAATACGCAATCGTTAATGAATTAAAAAATAGCATCAGAGGCGTGGCTTCAGATCGGATCAGAGATTCTGCAGAAATTGATGGACTCGGTGCTGCAAAGGATAATATTTGAGGCCATAAGTAAAGATGGAGGACCAACTACATATTAAGTTTTCTGCGAAATTAAATACCTTCTAATTGCATCTATGATAATTTGTTAAACAGAAGTGCAGAAATGTTAAGTGAACCTACAATAATTATTGTGCGAAAAATTTCTAAATTTTTGTAATATTGATACAATAACCGTACCAATAAAAATTATACTATTCAAATAATTATGCGTTTCACTGAATGTATTGTAATGAATCACCTGCTAAAATAACAAATAGCAGAAACGTTATGCACAACGCACTGTTATATCGCAAAAATTAGATGAAACTTCATTATTTCGGCCACGTAGTCAAGCATGCGTATTCATTATTTTCAGCTCACTGAAATGATTCAAGGAAGGACGATTTTTCTGTTTAAAAAGAAAAAAAGTTTTTATTTCATTGAACAAATCGGCGATTACTTAGTTGCCAAACCAATATCATTTTGGAAATTAATGTATCAGAAAACGATCTCGTTAGCCAGTTCGCTGACGATATCAAACGCGACGCAAGCAATAACATTGACTTACTTTTAGTAAATAGCACTTTGTACGTGCTGGAGGATATTAGCAGGGTATCAAAACGTTTGTCGGAAACTCAACAAACACCGCGACCGCAAGTAAATAAACGTCGAATGATGTTTGTGCAGCATTGGAGTGTAGATTGCATTTAAACCTCAACAAGCACGATGTGTCTCCTATGGATCTTAGAAAGACGTTTCTAAACAGAGAAGGCGAATGGAAGGTGCACTGCGAGCTTTATAAATCATGAGTCAAGCAAACTAATAATTTATCGTTGTGTTGTCTGATCAAATGTGATACGATTCAATTAGCATGCTTATTATTTGCTACCAAATATTTGATTTTCCTTCACCGTTAACCGCGGACGCGGAGTCTGTCAGATTCTATTGCAAATATTATTATTTACAGTATCTCTATCATAATTGGATGTGGAAGTTATTACTTCGAATACCGTCCCCTTTCCTTATCGCATGTACAATACAGGGTATACTTAACCCTAGAAAGATAACCATATGACAACGTACGTAAAAGATAACCATACGCTTCAGAGGCGCATGCTTTTCTAAGGCGTCAATTTTATACTAACAATGGATATTTATTTAAGTTAATCTAGTCATTTTAAAGGTTTGGCATTATTGTAAAAATAAAATGCATTTATATTATACGTTTTTATATTTTAAGTAATTTTAAACTTAAATCACTAGACCTCTATGAAAAATTAACAAAAATCAACAGTCTTCGCAGGCGCCTCTGCGACGTAGGTTATCTTTCTCGGGTTAAATTCTGAGCAAAAATCAATGTTGTATTTATTTTATAACAGGACGCGGAGAAAATTCTGTCCCTATATCTGTATATATTTAAATTTAGCTGCTTTGCAAATAAGGACACTTTAATTGAATATCCTACATATTTGATCGCATTGCAAACATATTAACGAAACTCAACAATAAAATTTGCATTAAGTATTCGGTTCCTTCTACTACAATACAGAATGGTTTTCCAAGCCATTTCCGAAAATTATTAATGATCGTCGCACACTCGATTATTGTAATATCGTTACACGCATTTTATATAAAGCCGGTTTTAACTGACTCGTCCATTTGAATGATCGATGGCAGATTTTCTACCTTCAATAATAATAATTTCAATTCTTTGTCTCTTATGGCCCTCTTTACTTCCTTTTTTTCGTATCCGGTAGTCATAACAATGTCAGCGTTTTTCATTCCTACCTTCTGCAATTCAATAACTGTATTTATATATATATATAAATATTATTATATAATATTTATATATTTTATATAATAATATTATATATATAATATTATTTATATATTATATATATATATATATATATATATATATATATATATATAATATATAAATAATAATATAATATATATATATATATATATATATATATATATATATAATTGTATTTATCGGTTTTCATTTTTAACCTGAAAGAGGATAGAAACGTACACGAAGAGTACCAATAGATATAGAAAAAACATAAAGATATCGAGGAACAAAATAGATTTTAACTGAAGATTTGCAGAAAAAAGGGTTCGGAAAGGGGCAGAATTATGTATACATATTTTAGTGAGTAGTTGACACAAATTCGAATGCTAGCAATTAAGACTTAAAGTGAATCGAAGAGCGAAATTTTTTTATCTGGAAGGTAATGCTACATTAAGCTTGAAATATCGAGGACGCGAAGTCTGTCCTGCTATAAAATTTTAATAAATCATTACGTGCGATATTTTAATTCAGAGATGGATAATAGTCGACGTTTTCGTTATCGACCTAAAACCGAAATTAATAAGAGATCATCAATCTGAATTCTGTTCACAGCCTGGTTTAATCTGTGATCTTTGTTTAATAATTTGTTCGAATGAAACAGTCTCTTACAAATAAACTGAATTAACCAAAATAAATGGAAAGCCTTATGTGGTTTGAATAGACCGGTAGATACCACCGGAAGATCTCTGAAACTAAGAAAGTTTCAAGGTAGGAAACAATGTTTACGATGAAATTTTGTCGCATAAAAGGATATCGTAGTAACCATTCTTTTTTTTTTTATAGCATGTCGCCCGGAAAGTTTGTGCCATTCCTGCGCTGTGTATTTATTATCCTTTCTCGCTGCGAAATAAAATCTTGCTTCCCTTGGCGACCGTGCAGTCCTTCGGTAACGTTTTACACAGATTGTCTGCGTGGGGTCGATGCCATTCTCAGTTGTTTTTTTTTAGAAGATACAAACAACGTAAAAACCAAATAAACTGTACTTCGATTACACGATATCTAACGCGTTGAAAATATGATACCACTTCGATTAAAATGTTTTATCCTAAAAGGATCATGTATAGAAGTTACCGTAAAAAGTTTTAAAGCAGAACGTCAAATACGCGACGAGTTTTTGGAAAGAAAATAAATAATAGAACTGGTCAGAAATGGGAGAAAATTGCAAATATAAATGAGAAGTTCTAGTAATAATAAAGTAATAATATAATATATAATATATAATATATTATTATATAATTATATATTATTATTATATTATATTATATTATATTATATTATATTATATTACATTATATTATATTATATTATATTATATTCTATTATATTCTATTATATTCTATTATATTATATTATATTATATTATATTATATTGTATTATATTATATTACATTATATTATATTATATTGTATTGTATTGTATTGTATTATATTATATTATATTATATTATATTATATTATATTATATTATATTATATTATATTCTATTATATTATATTATATTATATTATATTATATTATATTATATTATATTGTATTATATTATATTACATTATATTATATTATATTGTATTGTATTGTATTGTATTATATTATATTATATTATATTATATTATATTATATTATATTATATTATATTATATTATATTATATTATATTATATTATATTATATTATATTATATTGTATTATATTATATTATGTTATATTGTATTATATTATATTATATTATATCATATTATATCATATCATATTACATTATATTATAATATATTATTATATTATTATTATTTATATAATATATAATATAATATAAAGTAATAATAAAGCACTCGTAAAGCAACGTGTTAATTATAACTCGCAAATTGAAACATCGCGAACTTTCCAAACGGTTCTCTTTAAAAAGCGTTTCCCCACGTAAACTATCTAACTTTAAGAACATTTTTCGATTTGCGTCGATTGTGTGACAGGAGCTATACCGTATGACAGCGAAGTCGACGTTGTTTTTATAAAAATAATTCTGACCTTTCTATGAAATAAAATTGTCTGACAGAAGTTGTACGGAAATTGATTTTCAAAAGAATTTCACCAACGATATGAATCCATTGATATCGAAGTGGAAACAATATTAAACTGAATCGTACTTTATTCTCTATTGTGTTTTCAACCATTGTTATTCATTCGATTGCGCTCGCAATCGCGAACTTTTCATGCATGTTAAAATTGATATAAATAAGCAAAAGGTTGCACACTGTATGACAAAAATGAAGTCCGTTCTAAGAGGTATTTATTTGATTTCTTTTTATTGGATAACGTAGATTAAATTTTTTTAAGTACATTTCAACAAGCAGTTTTTGAAAAAATATTTTCATGAAATAAATTGAAATTTTTACGATTATAAAATGTAAATATTGTTCTATTTTCATTTAGTAACCGCTATTATTCTTCTCGGGAACGATTTAAATAATTTTAAAGTTATTCCAACAATGTTTTTTTTATAATGTAAGATCAATCACCAAACCAGTGCGAGCACGCTTTCTAATGAACAAATTCAAGTTTTGGACAAGGCAATATCATTTTTTGAAGAAACAATTCGAAAATGCCAATGATATAAAAAGATATATTATAGATGAGTAAATACAAAAAGAAAAATTCAAAAGTTATACAAATCAATCTCGAGAAGAATGATTGGTATGATTAAATGTAAAGAGGATGCCACGATATTAACCAAATTCATTCTATTTGTTTACATTTTCCATTTCCAAAGGAATCAGCTATTGTTTTATGCGTTTGATTATATGCAATATTCAGATATTTTCAATATAAAACCAACCCACTTGCAGAAATTTAAATTCAATTCATCAGAATATTATTTTAAACAGATGCACTTAAAAAGTATCTAATTTACATTAACCAATGAAAAGAAATTAAATAATTCTCGGAACGATAATGAGTATTAGTGAAAATCGTTTGCTTTTAGAGTTATTAAACGAGAATCCTCTTCTAATGGATCGAGTCGGAGCGGTTCGGGTATTTTTATAAAACGCTATATTTACAAATTTATTAATAACGGCTCTTAAAGCAAATAGAGGAACCGGACAGAATTCAGGTCCCCGCGGAGGAAGATTAAGAAAAGCCAGTGCGTCCGAACAAGTAGCTTTCAGTTTCTCGTCTGACTATATCCGGGGCGACTCTACTTAAAGCGAAGGAACGGGCAAAAAGCACGTGCGGAGGCGGGCCGAGAGAAAGAAAAAGAGAGATGTAGGTCAGTTTTCTCGAGCCAGCTTGTATAGGCAGCCCGCTCGAAATAATTTAGTGGCGATCGATGCCACCTTGCTGAAAATAGAGCTGCCTAGTCGCGGGGGATGTAATGCCACGTGACAATCCGCCTCGATGTGTGCACACGTTACTAATGGCAATCGCCCTTTCTCTTGCTCTGTCGCCCATCCCTCCGAATCCAATTATGTTGACATCCAGTGTCCGCATTCTCTTCTACCTGACACGACACGCATCTCCAAGTACACAGGGAGACGTTCTCCTACATACTGATAGTACCTATCGTGATTATACGAATGACTCTGGATTTCCGACACGGATTAACCATTCATTTTACCGATGAAATCGTTCCTACGTAAGCTCTTCTCCAACCCTTTGCGCTAACAGTTCTTTCGCAGCTACGTCGATCATCAGTTCTTCGTCCTTTACAAGTCAATCAGTTTTCGAATTGAAATATAACACAATTTTCATGACGAGTATACTCGTCAAAAACAGCTACAATTGGTTAAAAGTAAAGCAAACCACAGATTCCCTTACGAAAAGTGCTAAATACCTTGCAAAGTTATAATCTACAATGAAGTCGATTAAAAAGTTACCCTCTCTTTAAAGTTATTAATAAGCAGAAATTTCGATTACAAAAGACGATCTTTTAATAGAAGACAGCTTCGATCTCGACAGTAAAGAATTTATAGATATTAGGTCTACCGGAAAGTTCTGTCCGTTTTTGAATCGAAATATAACACAATTTTCATACACTTAATAATATTTATTGTAGAATATACTTTCCATCGTTACTTATGACTTCTTGCTAGCGTGTTAAACGCATGCACAAAGCAAACATTCTGTGTCATAATTTCCTTCGTAATCACTTTTCCATCGTTTAGAATAATTCCTTCTTCGTCATCCGTCGAACTATCACTTCTGCGCGTTCTCTTTTAGCGTTCCTTTTGGAATTGTCTTTCTTAGTTTCGCATTACATTATAATAAGAACTTTCGATGATCCCATATTTGTAAACAATAACATGTTACATATTATAAGAAATCTTCAAGTTAATCTTCAATCTTTAATGATATATTAGGTCTACCGGAAAGTTCTGTCCGTTTTTGAATTGAAATATAAGACAATTTTCATACATTTAATAATATTTATTGTAGAATATACTTTCCATCGTTACTTATGACTTCTTGCCAGCGCGATGGCAACTTGTGAATGCCATTTTTAAAAAATGATTTATTTTTAGTGCATGATGTTTGACTATTAAAAGAATTGCATCACATCACGCATCACTTTCAACTTGCTCCAATAATTAGAAAAACAACGAGTTACATTAATTATATTAATTATAATACGAGACTATTTTTACTTTGCACATAGGTTCGCTGTCTGGTATTATTATACAGGGTGGAGCATTTTAAACAGGTCACCTGAATAACTCGCTTGTTTTTTAAGATATATATATATATATAATCCGGTATAAGGAATCTTCAGGGTAATCTTCAATCTTGAACGATATATTAGGTATACCGGAAAGTTCTGTCCGTTTTTGAATTGAAATACAACACAATTTTCATACATTTAATAATATTTATTGTAGAATATACTTTCCATCGTTACTTATGACTTCTTGCCAGCGCGATGGCAACTTGTGAATGCCATTTTTAAAAAATGATTTATTTTTAGAGGCGAAGAACTCGACTAGTGCTTGGTTGACATCGGCTTCGGTTTTGAATTTTTTTTCCTGTAAAAAGTTTTGCAAAGAGAGAAACAAGTGATAATCGGAGGGTGCTAGGTCCGGGGAGTATGGTGGATGCGACAGAATTTCCCAGCCTAGCTCTGCGATTTTCTGACGAGTCGCCAAAGCAGCATGTGGCCTGGCATTATCATCGGTAGCCATGTTTTCACGATCGCGTCTCGCTTAATAATGACACGAGACATCTTTGTTTCAGTTTATTTAGGAGAGTACATGTGTGTGAATGCAATGATAAAGAGAGATAGTCATATATGTCTGAAATCAACATGTGCATATGGATTGAAACTTGAAGTGACACCATCGGACAGAACTTTCCGGTAGACCTAATATTTTTTTCAAATTTCTCGACGCTTGAACCGGGGTCTTTTTAAAACAAAAGTATTCGTATTTTTTGTGTGCTGAAAAGATATTTTTTCAATTGTTACGAGCCGAGCAGCCAGGCGGTTTTACGCGTCCAGAGGTTTTATGCGATTTTGGAGTTTTGATAAGGGAATTGCGTGGACTAGCCGATGTTTATCACATCAGCTGGGCGCCACTATAAGGGTAAATGTTTCGTGAACTAGCCGATGTCAATTAACTTTCTGGTGGACCTAATAATTGATTTCACACTTTTCGTTCAAAAATCGTTGAAATCGTGAAGTTCCGTTCTTAGGAAATGGTTGAATAAATTTCTCAATACCAGCATACGTTATAATAAAAATGAATGAAAATCTAAAAATCTTGTAATTTGTATACATAATATACATTTGTATCAACATATAAGTTTTTCAGTTTTTAGAGCTGGATAGGTTTAGTGTTAGTAATTCACTTATACGTACTTCATACTTGTTGCGAAAGGAATTCGAAACATGCCGAAGCAATTACTTTAACAGATTTTATTCACGTTATGTAGCTCGAATTCTTCAATGCTTGCGTTTCCAATCCTCGTATTCAATAAACATAGCTGCGGAGAAAATAGTATTGAATCTGCGTTCTGCTGGTTTCAAATTTACATCTTGCTGGATATCATTCGATAGTCTGCAGTCTAGTGATTATCCATAGATTTTCAGATTTATGAAAGGACAAGACACTTTATGCGTTCTTCGGTCAGAACACAATGAATAAATTGAAATAGAAAATCCTTAACTTTTAGCACTCGGATGATTTTTTTTTATCTACCCACCAGCAGCTGGGAGCAAACTTTGTTACACAAAGTCGAATTGAAATGAAAATCTACTATTGTGAAATTTTATAGGAATCAATAAGTGAAAGCTTTTGTGTCCTTATTCATGTATTATCTCCTGTGTTACTCCACCCACAAGAAAACAATTAATACTACACGATGTAGCCCGTCCTACGAAACTTTTCTAGCAACATTGTTTTTAATAACTATAACTCCTTCCAAGATATCCTGCTGTACTCGCACAAGGAAGACACCCTGTAGAGTGATCTAAAAAAGTGTATTGTTTTCAGTCATTTTCGAATTTGATTCTCCAAGTCCAAGTGGCTATGAAAAGGGTACAAACGCTTCTCGAGCCCTAAAAGCGAGCGACTAGGCGAGTCGTATTTTAAATATTCGTAGTTGCAATTAAGTGACATTTTTGCTAAACGTGCATATGAATTTATTTGTTCGAACTGATTCTATCGTTTCATAAAACATACGCGAACGAATAACATGTCTCTACGTTTCGGAAAGCTACGGATTTCACGCGAGTCGTGTAATTTATGCCGAGCACCATGCGCGGAAACCTGACTCTACAGACCCAGACTGGGAGATAGACGAGGTAGATGTGTGGAGACCGTCCACAGGTGTGTTTAAGGACTACGAACCTGGCATCGAGCCCTGAACTTTCACCTCCCGTGCTTTCGGTTGTTTCGAAAATTGAGTTTGCGACGGATCGCCGCAGTCTCGTGTCTCCCGCTCCCCCTTTCCCGACGACCGAGCGGAGGAGAAGCTTTTACGCAAAGGATGCTCTTGTTTCCGGCTGCCTGTCCGCCGAATTTTATAACTAAGACTGAACACACAGCCGCGATCCGCGGGTTCAACGAAATTTTGCGACGTCCTGTCTTCTTAACCTCTGTCCGGAAGGAAGCCGAGGATTTTAACGGCGACGTTCTTCCTTTGTACTTCACGGAATGCTTCTCAAATTCACGTTACCACATGTAGTAATTTCTCCCAGAAATGTTCCAAGGCCGGAATTGAAACCGGCATATCTGAGAATACTAAGTCGCGATTCTTCGTTTTTATATAGAAACTCGAGGCAGGAGGCAAAGAAAAGGCAGCGACCGGCATGCCAGTGGCTGTAGATACCTACTACTGTGATCAAAAAGTAAGGTGAAATTGTCATTTAAAACTCCCGGACATTAGGAAGGCAGGCAATTGTTTTTTTCCTAGGTTGGTAGGACTGTCTATAACATTTGCCAAGCGTCTGTTTGTCAAAAGGTTTAATTATCTCCGAGTTACACGTGTATTTGTAAACAACCAAAAGTGAATTTTTCGATTTTTACAATGGGTGATTTTGTTGAGCAAAGAACTTGCATCAAATTTTGTTTGCGGAACGAATATTCTTGTGCGGACACGTTGAAAATGTTGCGGAAGGCCTTTGGTGAACAAACTATGGCACAAAAAAACATTTATAAGTGGTACAACGAGTTCAAAGCGGGCCGAGAACGCGTTGAAGACGAACCGCGCTCTGGACGACCATCAACGTCTACCGACGAGGGCCACGTCCAAAAAAATCGAAGATTTGGTGCTTGAAAATCGTCGACTGACAATGAGAGACCTCGCTGATAGTGTTGGAATATCATTTGGCTCAGTCCAAACCATTTTGAAGGATGTTTTGTGTCTCAAACGCGTCAAGTCTCGATTGGTGCCATGTCATACTGCATTGGTTCTTCGCGACTTTTTGCCAAAAACTCGACTCATATCGTTCCGCAACCACCGTATTCGCCTGATTTGGCTCCGTGCGACTTCTGGTTATTCAGCAAACTCAAAAAGCCAATGCGGGGACGCCGTTTTGACACGATTGAGGAGATAAAAACCGAATCGAAGAAGGTCTTGAAGGCTATACCGGAAAAAGACTATTCCGACTGTTTCGAGGACTGGAAAAAGCGTCGGAAACAGTGCGTTTTATCGGACGGGGATTACTTTGAAGGGGATGAAATTGATTTGGAAGAATAAATAAAGAATTTACATTTTATAAACAAATTCACCTTACTTTTTGATCACAGTAGTAGTACAGTAATTTCTCCCGGAAATGCGAAGTTTTTGGGTTGCTGTGAATATCCCTGTGCTAGTCCTACGCCTAAAAATTTTTTAGGCGAATTCCCGAAAGACAACACAAAAATAGTCTGTTTGGGTGAGAGTCAGGTAAGAGAAATAGCGGAGCGGTTTTCTAGCATTGTGATGCTAGAATAAAAATGATCGCTTAATTCTTTTTATTTCTAACTTTTTGTCACGATTCGAAGGCAATTCGGAGGCCACATGACACGATTCGACGGAGGTTGGTTAGGTAATTGGTATCTCCTCGGTTTTTCCTATCTGATTCACATCCAAACAGACCATTTTCTGTCGTCTTCGAGAAATCGACGTCACATGCCGCATCATATACTTGACCAACTCTATCGAGCCTTTGCATCGACGTAGTAATAAATTACATAGGCGTAGCACTAGCACAGGGAAATTCACAGCAACCCGAAGTTTGGCATTTCCGGGTGAAATTACTGTACTAGGTGCATATAAGTACCGACATTCTTATCACTATTTTCTTTTGTCGACTGCCCTTTCTACAGGGTGTCCCAAAAATTCCTCGGATCATTTGAAGCAACTTCTTCCTTTACAAAAATGTTCTCCGAGGCATCGTTAACGAGTTATTAACGAAAAACAGTTACCAATGAGAATCGAGTACGGCTGACGCGAGGCGGCCCGGCGCACGAAGCCCAGTTCCGCTCATTGGCTCGGTCGCCTCGCGTCAGCTGAGCTCGCCTCTCATTGGTCACTGTTTTTCGTTAATAACTCGTTAATGGTGCCTCGGAGAAAATTTTTGTAAAGGAAAAAGTTGCTTCGAATGATCCGAGGAACCCGTTACTTTCGGATTGCGAGACATTTTTGGGACGCCCTGTATATAAACGGTCGCGAGACTCGAAGAATCGTGTCTTAGCGCGACGTGTTTCGATTCCGACTCATGGAGTAAAACAACGAACTACCAGAAACGGTTGTTTATTCTCTTGAAAAATATTTATAATTTGATTTAATTCTTCTAACAAATATGCAACATAGATAAATAATATTATTAGTATAATGAGAAAGCATAAAGGATTCACGAAACGACAAGTCTGTATGAAAAAATATCTATTTTTCTAAGCCTAAAGTAAGTTCTGTTCTCGAAACGGTATTGATTTCCGATACTATTTTAATAAAAAATAAAATACAAAAAAACCTGCATACAGAGCAATTGAAAAACAAAGAAAACAGAATGTCGCATAAATTACAGATGCTTCTGCAAATTTCTGTTAGCAATTCCACTATTGGTTTACTAACTCTAACGTAAATAAAAATTACGTTTGCTCCATTCAACTGTTCCAGCGTATTGGATTTTGCTGTAACTCCATATTGCTTTTTTCGATTTCAAAACACTCCACGATACCATGACATTCCATGTTACGTAGCAACCTCTGTATTAGGATGCGACCAAAGCTTCTACAGAGGAGTATTACAAATTGCTTTGTTTATATGTTAATTGAAAATATGCTGTTTCTATAAAAATAAAATCCCGACGCGGAAATACGAAACAATTCGATATTTGAAATTCTCGTAGTTTCAGACGAGCTATTACGCAGCAAAAACTCATGTTTCAAGCTGTGTTGGGCAAACGTCATTCAGAAATAATTAGATTTCGTATGTGCCGCCAGAGACATGAGATTACATATCACTTGTATTAATAATCGACAGATAAACAAAAACACTGTTCACTTACAGAATAGAGTAAATCACAGTTTTGTAATAACATCTTATTATAACACAGATTACGCCATTGCATGATCTTGTTGTTGATCGCATTTGTCCAGCAGCAAACGCGAATAAGGAACGACGAATAATAACTAACGACTAAAGGTTCGCCAAACGAATAATGAATGACTGGAATAATGAATAACTCGAATCGTAATTAACCGAACAATGGCTGATTATTCATTCGTTACTTTTAGTCAAGTAAAATTCTACTCGAATAATGCCCAACGCTGGTTTCAAGTAGCTCATTCCGAACGCATGGTAACATGCAAATGCAAAAAAAAAGTTTCCTCCGATGCGTAACCCGTTCACTTCATTGGGATCGCGAGCACGATCGCGCGCGAGATGATCGATCGAATAATTCAAGGAACCGTGCAACAAATGTCGAAACGTCGCTGAATATTCATCGGGCGCGGGCTTGTTAGGATGCAGCCGTCGGTTCGGTTGTAACGAACGCTCTAACGTCATCATTATCGTGATAATAATGCACGCAGGCTCGCGGTTTATCAATTGCGGCGTCGTTGTCGCTCACCGATCGGTTTGCTCGCCGGAAACGATCCGGCCGGATGCAGAATTTCTCTGGTACGAAGAGCGCCCCCCCCCCCTCTGGTTGTCTCTTTCCTTCGGCACGACGTAATTATCATGTCGATAAATTACACCCGGTAAGCGGCTTTGATTGCCTCTGCCAATTAGCAGCGACGACAACCGGCCAATCTCGGTCGAAGCCCGACGGAGAGCGGAGATATTTAAGCGAATATCGTTCGGAGATGTTTGACTATTTGTTGGAACGGCGATCGATGCAAATACCGTGGTAATTATTACTTTATGTACAGTCGCACGGAAAAGTTTCCCTACGCCTTTCAATATTTATAAATCGCGATGGAAAGAAGTTTTTTCTGGCCAAAATTAAATTCTTGAAATTTCGCCTTTTATAAACAAATTATATTATAAATAAATTATATTATATTATATATTTATATATATTATGTATATTATATATATTATATTATTATTACTATATTATATTATTATTATATTATATTATTATATATATTATATTATAATATTATATTATATTATATATTATATTACAATAATTATATTATACGCATCGATTGACAACCCATCGAAGCTTCAAAATCCCAAATATTAACCATTTTAGATGATTATGTGTACTCTGAACACAAAATTCCGAAATTCAAAGTAAAAACAATTATTCTAAGAACTCATTATAGAGCACGAAATAACCGGTTTCATTAAACGTTATATATATACGATATTATTTATATTATAATAGAAATATATATATTAATAGACATATCTTCGTTATTTGTGGCAAAACTATCTTGATCCGTTAGTTCAGTTTTCAATTAACTTTGCTTCACGTATTAAACAAAACGCTGAGATTGCTAATGGTTGTAAATTATATAAATTTTGTATAACCATACAAAAAAATTGATATTATTGTATAGGATTAAATAATCATAGAACATAATAGTGAATTCTGAAATTAAAAGGAGGAAGGTTAATTGGAAAATTGCAAAAGGTTAATTGAAGATTAGACACTACTTATAGAAGATAATATTTTGCGTTGGTTTATGTAAATATAGACAGATAAAAAATACTAACTGATAAAGTTTCTTACACAAGAGATATACCAAAATTTTGCAGTATGCGTTGTTATAATTATAATCATTATTCTCATTTAAACAAAATTACCATATGTTTGTGTTAAGTTAAAATCTCCGGAAATGTCACTTACTCAATAAACAATAGAGCAGTGAAGAATGAGAAGAAGAACAATGAAGAAGAACGAGCAGAGAAGATGAAAAGACTAAAGAAACAGAAAGAAACACCAAGTCAATGACACCGTGGTCAGCGATAAACTATACGAAACGGATGCAAAGAGGTAAACTAAACCAATCTACAATAAAATAGCAAGGAGAGAAAACTGGAAATGATAGTAAGAGATTTCATACGGCAATGAAGAATAAATCGATATTAGAGGTAAGAGAAAGAGAAGCTTTATTGAATCTGGTTGAAGAAAAAGGAAACATTGTGACATTTAAGAGAAGCACGCGATGAGACCAAAGAAATTAGAAGATAAAACGGAAAAAGAGCTAATGGAAGATAAGGAAGAAGGTCTAAACTGGATGTAGAAAACTGTAAGAAACAGAGAAATAAGAAGTGAAGAAACTAATGAACGGGGACGAGTAGTATAAGAGAAACATAATGTCCATCTGTAACATGCGTTAATATGTCTTTGCCATGTATAGATTGTAGTTATGTATACATGACACAAAGCTGGCGGAATTGTTCATATAACCATATTATTTAAAATATACCAAAATTATTAACATGGGAAATTAGACTTCCCTTTATTTGTTCTTTCATTCCAAGAAATCACAATTCTCGCCAAAATTTTGATATCGTTCCTCGAGAAAATTCAAGTCGTTTGGTCCAATTTCAAAAGAATTATCCCGTTTTAGAATTCTTCCTAATTGACGCTCAGATTCTGCACATAAACGGACACAATTTGGGAAGAGGAAATACGATTATTAAAGCCTCGCTGGCTTTTTACAGTTACGGATTGTCAATAACTATAAAAACGAGCCGCGAGGCTCAAATAATCGTATCTCCTCTTCCAAAATAGTCCATTTTTGTGTAGAATCTCAGCGCCAATTAGGAAGAATTCGCCGTATATACAAAACTCTACAAGGAGTTTCCAATAAATGAAGGCTTTTCGGTGAACCTAAACCGTTCCATGAAACAGGAATCTACTACTGTGATCAAAAAGTAAGGTGAAATTGTCATTTAAAACTCCCGGACATTAGGAAGGCAGGCAATTGTTTTTTTCCTAGGTTGGTAGGACTGTCTATAACAATTGCCAAGCGTCTGTTTGTTAAAAGGTTTAATTATCTCCGAGTTACACGTGTTTTAGTAAACGACCAAAAGTGAATTTTTCGATTTTTACAATGGGTGATTTTGTTGAGCAAAGAACTTGCATCAAATTTTGTTTGCGGAACGAATATTCTTGTGCGGACACGTTGAAAATGTTGCGGAAGGCCTTTGGTGATCAAACTATGGCACAAAAAAACGTTTATAAGTGGTTCAACGAGTTCAAAGCGGGCCGAGAACGCGTTGAAGACGAATCGCGCTCTGGACGACCATCAACGTCTACCGACGAGGGCCGCGTCCAAAACAATCGAAGATCTGGTGCTTGAAAATCGTCGACTGACAATGAGAGACCTCGCTGATAGTGTTGGAATATCATTTGGCTCAGTCCAAACCATTTTGAAGGATGTTTTGTGTCTCAAACAAAGTCTCGATTGGTGCCATGTCATACTGCATTGGTTCTTCGCGACTTTTTTGCCAAAAACTCGACTCATATCGTTCCGCAACCACCGTATTCGCCTGATTTGGCTCCGTGCGACTTCTGGTTATTCAGCAAACTCAAAAAGCCGATGCGGGGACGCCGTTTTGACACGATTGAGGAGATAAAAACCGAATCGAAGAAGGTCTTGAAGGCTATACCGGAAAAAGACTATTCCGACTGTTTCGAGGACTGGGAAAAGCGTCGGAAACAGTGCGTTTTATCGGACGGGGATTACTTTGAAGGGGATGAAATTGATTTGGAAGAATAAATAAAGAATTTACATTTTATAAACAAATTCACCTTACTTTTTGATCACAGTAGTACATCTCGATCGTAAGAATAACTGATGGAACGGTGCAGGTACACCGAATCCGGGAATCCCGTAAATCACCGAGGAACCACACGTAATTGAACTCTATCATTCCGCCAATTATACGAGCCGCCGAACCCGGTGGTTATGAAGTAACAGTGATTAAACTAATCCTAGAATCTCGTCGGAGTTTCTTCATACATCGTCGCGCGATAACGTAGTGCTACCGACCAGATCAGCGTGCGGATAAACTGCCGCGGAACCGAATTTGTGAGTCGGCTCGAAACGAGAGACGAAGCGAGAGCGCCACGATTCGCTGCGTTCACGGGGTTGAATCGCGAGGGGTTGGTATCGCAATTGGCGGTGATTGTTCACAGAGTATTATGCAACCGCCACCCCCCGGCCAGACTGTATTGAACGCGGTTCTTCGGACTCGGCCTGTTTCCCAATTCTCGCCCGATCGCCACCTTTCCCGCTCCGCGGAACTTCGAAGACGGAAATGCAGATTTAACGGGGAATGTCCAACTTACCACGGAAGGTACACAGAATGGAGGGGACGGGAGTCCACGGAAATGCGGCCGGGCTAATCCTCCGTTAATTAAATGAACCGCACAGCCGCCTATCCGGCTGCGCCTAAATCCTTTCCCCCCGTCCCCCCTTCTGCGCCCTGACACGCCGGCTGGACGAGCTAACGAATTTCGGTAATGTTTTCGACATTAACGTCATCTAAGTTTGGGATCTTCTTGGAAACAGTATAATCGCTAGTAGACTGCGAATTTTTATGAGAAACGACAATCTTCTGAGACACTTGTAAGGAATTGTTATTCGATAAGTATATGTATTGTATATTATGTTATTTAGTAACTTGAATGAGTCGAAAAGAGTGTAAAAATATCCTTAACACTTTGACGTCCGTTGTCACGTACACATGACTTCGTCAAAATTCGAATGATTAAAATCGATACAGCGCAGTTTTTAAAAAAATGTATCATAATTATGTTATTGACAAAATATATCCTACCTATAACAGTGATCGACTATATCATAATTGCACCATTAGAAATGTGTATCGTAATTACATTATTAACCATTTACTTGCCGCTTCACCCACATGTGAGTGACAGAATTATTGAAAATTTAATTTTCAATTGTAACGTGCTAGTAAAGTAAATGTTTCGTGAACTAGTCGATGCTTCTTTCATGACCGGACGTCACTAGGAGGAAAATCGTGGACTTGCTGATTTCTTACATCGCCGATAGGGCGACCATAGGGCAGGAAATTTCCGATGCTTCTTCTCTCATCACCTGGTCGTCACCAGGAATAGAAGTGTAGCGGCACACGGTCGGCGACCGTAATAACCATAAAACTGTCCGCTTGCAGATGTCAAGGGGTCGACGGAGAGAAAACGTCCTTGACGTTTGCAAGAACCGGAAATTCCTTTGTCTCTTTATTTTTTATCACTGCCAGATGTACTGCATGCCTGGTCGCGGAGAAAGCCGCCGGCCGCGTACCGCTGCCTGGCCGAACGGCCAGCGCGCCCCTACAGCGAGGGTTCATCGATGGCTGTCTCCCCCGCCAAACTAAACGGGGGTAAAAGAAGACAGCGAGTCCCCCAAAAAGGCCACGCCTGTTTTAGGGGACTCGCTGTCTTCTTTAAAAAGGCCACGCCTGTTTTGGGGGACTCGCTGTCTTCTTTTACCCCCGTTTAATTTGGCGGGGGAGACAGCCATCGATGAACCCTCGCTGTAACAAAACAAGCGTGTAGCAAAACAGGCGTGGCCTTTTTGGGGGACGTAATACAAATAAGAGACCCCAGTCAGTCAAGGGGTCAGTCGATACTTTTCAGTTTAGTTTTTCTGAGCCCTCAGAAGGATAGAGATTAGAGTTTGATTGCCTCGTAATTTTTAGAAAGAAGCGGTAAAAGTGTATCGCTGTGGGTTCTACCAAATACCGTTTCGAATCAGGAAATGGAATAATTGAATTCGACAACTAAATAGACTGGTAACAGGTAGTATATTGCAAGCTTTCGGTCTATTACAATTGTTCGTGTACGAGTGTAAAGCGGATTCTAGATCGCGTTCTCAGTTTGTCGCACGGAATCGGCGGGGGCTTGCAACCTTGTTACAATATACGTATTGTGTTGAAATGCTTGAAAGAGAATCAGACTCGATCTTGCTGGGATTCCTACGTGTGCAACTGACTTGGAACTAAGCCCGATTTCAGTCGCGTTTGAACCCTTTATACAGTGAGTGAGTCGCATAGTCCCCACGATTTTTCAGTCCTTTTCGATGGTCTGACAAACAAATGTTTCCTGTCGAAGTTAATTTTAGTATTTAACCGATAAGAAATTGCAATTGTCTGAATTTAAAAATTAATTAATTTTCGATAAAATTACAAGCTCATCGTTGTTGCGTCCAGAGACAAGGGCCATAAAAAGGTCCCACCATTGGGGAAACCCTCTCAGGCCCCAACAAGGGTCAAGGCAGACATCCCCCTCCAAGGGGTGATTCGTGCCTCGACCAATAATAAACAATCTACCTCCATCCACGGGTGCTCTTCCACGACTTTCCAGCGTTGGAAGAGCATTCTTCCACCAGCGCTCGCAGAGAGTACAACACAAAAAATAAAGTTCTCTAAGACCACTAGAGACCCTTCCACGTCATTAATTTGCCGTAGGAAGCGCGAATCGAGCGTACGATAGTTCGGTCGCGCATGCACGTTAGGCGACTAACCGAACGTACGGACAAAACAATCGTTATATTTTTAAACAAGACTAGGTAATTTTAACTTCATAGTATCGCGGACGAAGTCGAGACGAATTCAACGACTTGCTAGATGACAACTTTCAGATGATATTGAAGGAAAAATTGCCGTGAATCGACAATTATTGTCAGACCATCGGAAGGGGCTGAAAAATCGTGGGGACTAATTTGCGACTCAGTCTGTATACCCGAAATTTTCCTGAAAAACGTTAGCGGGGGATGCCCATATATGTGCCCCGGTTTTAGAAAGTTTTCGTCGTCGTACCCCTTCGAAGGCACTTGACTCGTATATACAGAGCGAATCCACTGGCCGGCGCCAGCCAGCGTACGCTTCCAGAAAGGAGCCAAAAAAATGTCCGTAAATTCACCGTACGTTAGAACGGACAAGAGATAAAAACTAACATATAGAATTCTATTCAATACTATCGAATAAATATGAAATCGTATAAAAACTTTTCTAGATAAAAATTGATCGGGAGAGGATTTTATTCGAATGAGAATTCATTCGAATTGGATTTTATACGAATAAGAGTTCATACGAATTAGACTTCATCCGGATAAGAATTTATTCGGACAGGAATTCATATGGAAAATAATCGATTCGAATTGGATTTTATACGAATGAGAGTTCGTACGAATTAGACCTCATCCGAATAAGAATTTATTCGTACAGAAATTCATATGGAAAATAATTGATTTCAATAAATATGAGAGAATGTAAAGTGCTTTTTATCATAATTTATTGATTTATTTATTTCGTATTCCTTTCTCCGAATAGTGGTGGATCGGAAAATTTCTTAGCTTTTGGGTAGATTGATCATTGGCGCGTAACATAACTCATAATTCCACAAGTAGTTGAAATTGAACTGATCCTAAATATATTCGTATAAACACATTCTAATAAAATTACATAAAAATACAAACAGCCAACAACTAGTCGCATTATTATTTGAATAATTTTACGTAGAATATATTACACAGAATATATAATGCATAGAATAATTTATGGCGAGTAATAAATACTCGTTATCGAAATAAACTATTCGACTGAAAAGAATTCATCTCTATTGGATTATTTTCTCTCTTTTGAATACTCAGAAGCTTTTCCTTCTAGCATATAAGTTACAAAAACGAATCGACGCCGAGAGTCTCGCCAGAGTACCATTAGATAAACAATGATTTCATATGTATATAGAACAGAGTGCTCTTTGTCTTTAGGTGACGTTTTTGGTTTCGTCTTTGTGAATAGTCTTCAGTCTCCTGGAGCAATCAGGAGAGTAAAGACGGTCCTTCCTCGTACATCAAATTAATAAACTAAAAGGGATAAGTTTAATTCACTGCGTTTTACTTTTATTTATCTACCCATTTCCAATAATCTCAATAATGCTCAACTGTGTCTAAAATCACGTTAGACGTTCGACAGAAGATGTCTGAAGCGGGAAATGAGAGATTTTTAGTGTCCATCAGCGAAGTGCCACAAAGAGCTCTAATAAGATCTAATACATTAAGAACACATCTCCGGAACAATCGTTCGGAGAAGGGACCGTGGCTGACAATACATTTCCAGGGACGATCGTAATTAGAGAGAAACTTGACGATTTAGTGGCCGTTCGCGCTCCGCTTCGTTGGCTAACCGGTAACTGCGAAAGACACTTTAAGGACCCTCTTAATGCACCTGACTACGCTGGGCTCCTTTGGCTCTCCACCATTACGCAACCGTGTCGCCGAGAACGTCCTGAGGAAGAGCGCGAGGATGATTATCGTCTAGTGACTTGAGAAGCTGGTGAACGACGACGGCGGCAAACCACGGGACGGTTTCAGACGGAATTTTCTACGAGGTGTTGGTGAACGCTCGGTGAAAAATTAATGAAACACCGGCTGCCCCGGCGATCCTTTACCTTCCAGTCCCATTTTCCATCGAGAGACAAACGAAAAAATACTTCGCTCGAACCTAATACCAGACCAGGAAATTTCAGTTTTTAGTGATACAAATAAAGACCGCGGTGTTTTATGCTAAAAATTGTATCCGTCGATTGCGAAATATTGAAAAAAAATAGCAGTTCGTTACTTGATTGTTTTAATAGATTGAAAATAAGACCACTGACCAGTGTTTTTCGTTAATAACTCCAATAAACAAAGCCGCGGATTGCATTTTCGCCAAGGAAAAAGTTACTTCAAATGACCACAGGAATCACCCCTTTTCGGGTGTAGGGTGCACAGCGAGTGAACCCGATACTAAAACTCCGCGATTACAAAATCTCAGGTTGTAAGACCGATTACGCTAAGCGACGGAATTGATTAGTGTCGCTGTTCGTCTAATTAAAGATGAACAGCTGTTTTAATTTTGAAGAATGGATTGAATATAACCAAGTGATGATTGCATGAAATCCTATCACCAACTCTCGCGAGGAAGATAAATATTTTGATGCGATGAATATTGCAAATTTGTGCTAATAAAATGAAGATATCGCTATCTTTACAGTTAGTATTTATTACATTATTAACTTTAGTACACCCGATACTAAAACTCCGCGATTACAAAATCTCTCGGGTTGTAAGACCGATTACGCTAAGCGACGGAATTGATTAGTACCGTCGTTCGTCTAATTAAAGATGAACAGCTGTTTTAATTTTGAAGAATGAATTGGAAAATGAATTGAAGCACTATAAAGCACTCGATTCAATGGTCGAAGGTTGAAAGATTATCCGAGTAGTAGACTAGCGTGGGCTGGAGTCTACTGTAGTTGACTGAAGCTGAGTTGACTGACTAATTGAATAGTAGACTAGCGTGAGCTGGAGTCTGCTGAAGTTGAAGAGTTGAGTGCAGTAGACTAGCGTGAGCTGGAGTCTATTGAAGTTGAAGAGTTGAGTGTAGTAGACTAGCGTGAGTTGGAGTCTACTGTAATTGACTCAAACTGAGTTGACTGACTAACTGAATAGTAGACTAGCGTGAGCTGGAGTCTGCTGTAATTCACTGAAGCTGAGTTGACTGACTAACTGAATAGTAGACTAGCGTGAGTTGGAGTTTACTGTAATTGACTGAAGCTGAGTTGACTGACTAACTGAATAGTAGACTAGTGTGAGCTGGAGTCTGCTGAAGTTGAAGAGTTGAGTGTAGTAGACTAGCGTGAGCTGGAGTCTACTGAAGTTGAAGAGTTGAGTGTAGTAGATTAGCGTGAGCTGGAGTCTACTGTAATTGACTCAAACTGAGTTGACTGACTAACTGAATAGTAGACTAGCGTGAGCTGGAGTCTGCTGAAGTTGAAAAGTTGAGTGTAGTAGACTAGCGTGAGCTGGAGTCTGCTGAAGTTGACTGAAGCGGATTGACTGCGATTCAGAACTTAGTTGAAATGGACAGCGCGTGTCTGATGAAACAGAGTCGCGGACTAGAGACCGAGCGAGAATGACTGAGTTTAACTGACACTGACTGACGAATGACCAATGACCGATGACCGACGAGTGACTAAAGACTAAATGACGAGTGAACTGACAAATGACTAAGAGAAGAATCGGTTTCGAGTTTTTATACCGTTTCGTGGACAGAAGACTAGAAATTGATTGGCCAGTGACGCGATGGAAGGGGATGTAAAAGCGACGTAGCACGCAGTGCCGCAAGTAGCAAGAAACCCTGGATGGGCGCCGAAGCGGTGGGTGCTAGCGATCCTGTTATAAAAAATGCTGCCGATGAAGGTGTGCATTATTCGAAAGTGCAGAAATGACTTTATCGCCGGAAAGAAGACGGCTCGAAAAAATCATAAACTTAGAAACTGCAATGAAGAAGGCTATGGCTCTACGAAATTGAAAGCCTAACGAACGTGACCTTTTGTCGATTGCACGTCGTTCGTTGAAGGACTGTTAATTTGTCTCACCGAGCCGAAGATTCCCCGTCAATAAATGTTTTTTTAGGGATAAAAGAAAAATGTAATTCGTCCCGGAGAAAAATCACGAAAATTCCGTTGAAGGACGGAACATCGGGTGTTAACATAATTATGGAACACCCTGGTATAGACAAAGATATTTGCGCGTCAAGGAGTTGAAGGCATAAATTCGATGTGAAATGTTTCATAAATAAGAATGTTGAGTTGGGCGCTGTTGTTTCAGCGACACGAGTTTCAATTACGAATATACGGGGTATGTAATCGAATCAGGTATCATACCGAAGCGCGGCTAAAGTTGAGTGGATAAAGGGAGGAAAAACGTTTCTGGAGACGCATCCGGGTAATACATACACACTTAGGGGTATTCTTTATTCAAGGAGAACCTGCCGGGCCAATATTCATACTTGTCTACGTTGTTCTGGCAGGCATCCAGTCAGCTGCGAGAGAGCAAGGTTATTCACGAAAGTCGCTCGAGATTTATGCAGCTATTATTTCCAACGAAACGTGCGCGGCTCCCCTCTAAATGCGAACACACTTCATAACCATTCGTTTCGCTACTAACTGCTATCTACGTCGCTAATAATACACCATTAACGCAGCATCGACCGATGACGAAATATAGCTCGCGAAACGACTGGCATTCGGGGAAACTACTTCTTATCGGGACGAATGAAGACTTCGTCGATTAAAAAGTCATTCTTCCTGGGGAACTGCGAAGTTATAGCCAGTAGTTTATGGAATGCTTTTATATTTGCCTTATTCGAGAATCTAGAGACGGGAATGAAAAGTTTTATGGATTAATTTATGGAAAGCGAAACGAAGCATAGAAGAGGATACTACGGAACGGCCATCTGCATCAGCTTGAAATGCTGATCTCTTTGAAAATAATTCGAAATTGAGAAAACCTCGATCACACGGTTATTGTTTTATGCAAACAGTAAAAGACGCACTGCAACTTCGTCTTCGCGTAGGCTAAATATTCTAGCCTACTGATATCAGTTTATGTTGGAACCATTGTCAGTCTCTCTCGTAAAAATATTCAAATACTTTCTAAAATGGAAAATCTTTGAATTTGAACGTGGTGTTAGAAAAACAACGTGTGAGAATATTTTACTGATATTACAAATTGGAGAATGATAAAAGGAATGAAACAATAATGTCTTTTAACTTATTTTATTTGCACTTTTTTGTTTGCATAATTTATGAGCATCCTGGATACATGTATACGATTATTATATACGATTCCTTATCCTCCTATCTCCTGTATGTACTTCGATTTTGTTATGCTCTTCGCTCTTGCAATCTCGTAACGTAGCGTATACGACAAAGAAACAATGTCAAGAAATCTAAACATTCTTGAAGGACTGCCGACGAAACACCTAGATAATGTTGCAAGATGCCATTGAAGTAAATTTAAATATACTCCAGTTACATTGTGTGATGTTCAAATGTCATTTTTTGCGGTTTGAATTATCTTTTTTCGACAGAAGGCTTCAATTTTCATCTGAGAATTAATAATATTAATATTCTTATTTAATATTAATATTATTAATATTCTTATTATTAATTAATATTCTCACCTAAATTTATCCATGAAACCTAATGCATGTAAATATTATGTGTAGTATAATATTAATAAACAAATACTGTAATATTTACGAAACTAATAGCGTTTAGAGGTTCAAAATTGTAAAAATTTATAGAATTCACAGATTAAAAACTGAATAGAGTTTAATATAGTTGGAAACGTATACAAATATTATATTTGTATAACATATAGAATATTATATTTTATTTATTATATTATATTATATTTAATGCCAAATTTATTATATTATATTTAATGCCAAAAAGTTAATATTTGAACGATAAGCACGATATGTATAACACAATCATTGTTTAGAATAGTTTGCATAATATTATATATATTTGCATATTTTATGCGATGTTAAATACCTTGATTAAACACAATTTTATGAGTTTGCGTATTTTTGTATATAGTCTGCAGATTATACTACGTTTAAATTGCTTTCTTTAATCACGCTTAAAATTCCCAATAGTTTAAGGACAGAATTGTTCTAAATCACAACTGCCTAAACTGATCAGAAAGCGTTGAGAATAATCAATTGTGATTCTGTAATTTCTTTGCAATTCTATGATTCTCAGGATTGTGGCCATTTAAACTGGTATCGTCTTTGGCTAGCTGGGTCCTTCGCATTCCCAAGTCCTTCGGTATTATGGACCTTTGCATTCCTAACACCTTGAAGTCATAGCTCCTTGTATACACGACGGCATTGGAATGCCGATCTCAGGGGAACTTGGAAATGGATTGAACTACTATTCATCAAATTTCTAACAATCTGACAATACTTTTTTCCATAGCTTTTATACCGCTTGATATATTTAATAAGCTCATACTTTAGCTTCAGTCATTGCTCTTTACAAGATATTCGGCTTAAGAAACGAAAACAAAAAAATGTCTACGTGACACACTACTCAATGGAAACCAGAGATGGGCAATTCAGTACTTTATTTAGATAACAGTCTGTCCAAATAAGATCTTGTTCGAATAAAAAATCATTTGAATGAGAAGTTTTATTTATTATTCGAATAAGAATATATTCCTACAGGAATTAATTCGGATGTAGTCATCGTACATTCATATTATTTACAACACATATGTGCTTGAAAAATTAGGTAAAAAAACGGACAAAAATTATTATTCGGGTATTATTATTCAAATAATTTCTGGAATCTCTTTTCGAATAATTTATCGGAATAAAAAATGCAGAGCTATTATTATTCGATTCATTTGAATCGAATATTCTACTAAATATTATATATATATATATTATTATATATATATTATATATATATATTATTATATAAATATTATATATATATTATTATATATATATATATATATATATATATATATATATATATATAATATTTAGTAGAATAATATTATATATAATACAATATAATATAATATATATATTATATTATATTATATTGTATTATATATAATATTATTCTACTAAATAGAGAATTCGTTCGAATAATTATCATCGATAAATAAATTCGAAACAGTTCGAATAATGACAACGCATTACATTAGGCTTAAGTATGAGTCATTTCCAGAAGCAAACTTATATCGAGCATTTCTCCTCTCGTTTGGCGAAAATTGTTAATCGCTTCAATCGAAATGCATTCGGTAAATTGATATGAAAATTGATCGGTCCGGTCGACAGTTAAACGGGAGTGGACGATTCGATGAAACGAAAGAGAAAAGAGCAGAAACTGGGAAGAGGAGTTGAACGGAAGAGAGACAGAGACAGCGAGAAAGTCAATTGGCGGAACGCGGAAAAAGGAGGAATTCCGACGGGGCAACGTCGCACAGACGAATTAATTCGCAGAACTCTCGCCGGAGACACTCGACCGCGTTTTAGTACAGTTGCTAAGCCTCGAAACCTCGAACGTTTCGAAAAGTACGAAGTTCGACGTGCGTCGCGACGCGTTTCGGAAGTTCGAACCCTTCGGGAATCTCAAACGAATCCCGTAAACGTGGGTGGGATTGGGGTAGAGAGAGAGAGGACGGGCTCGTTAAGTACCGGCAATACTTGTAACACTCTCGAGAAAGATTTACCGTGAAACGATGCACCTGTAACGGAACCAGCCCACGCTGCGGTGACTGAGCTTTAATCTATGGAAATGGCTTCGAAGTTGGGCAACGTTCGCTGATCGATTGCGATTAACAACCAAACTCGGTTTACGAAACTGCCTCTCAGCCCGGAGTCTTCTAATATGCGTTGCAAATTTTATCATATTGTTTGCATTAGCTTCGGAAAGCCCGAAGTGCCGGATCAGCTCGTGATCGCAGTAACTAAAAGATATTAACCCCTTGCCGTACTTTGACGAGTCCGAGTCGTCATGAAAATTTCTATTATTAACTCATCGAGTATAGATGTTGTTTTGTCCTTTAAAATTGCAATAAAATTCTATTCGTTTGTCGTCAATATTTAAGCATTCAAGTAAATTTAGGTGCACAATAAGCATTAATTTCTTTTTCTTTCTAAGAAATTATTAGAATCGAAAAATTTCGAATCGCAGTAACTGCGAAGAAAATGGTATGTTAAGGGGTTAATACTCTAACCCGGACCGATTTTGACAAAGATATAACTGATAAGAGACGATTCTATTTTAACAAGAAGTTTAATTTTTACAATTATTTCGTCTACAGTCTAATTTGACAATCAGTAATTATTAAATCGAGCCGTAAGGCTCGAATAATCGTATCCTCTCTTCCCAAATTGTTCATTTTTGTTTACAAGCTGATGGAAAATTAGGAAGAATTCACTATAACTTCAATCTGTTTCTCTAAAGCAGATTGTAGTTTGACAAGGTACATTAAGATGTTTTATTTTAACAAGAAGTTTAATTTTTACACAATTATTTCGTCTACAGTCTAAAGAGGTTCTTACAACAATGCAGGGTTTTTTACGTGCTCTGAAATTGCTTTAATGCACACCGCGGTCTTTCTCTTCAGCGGTGTCAATAACCTAGGAATAAGTGAAACTTTGATTACCTCGTATGGAATTAATGATGCAATTAATTTGAATTATCTGAAACAATATGAAAGATGGTTGCTTCTTTCTAACACACGTTGAGCGTTGACAATCAACCACTAAAATTCCTACAGAGTCAACGCAATTTAATTAATTAAACCGGAACTAGAAAGTTAAAATTTATTACAATGGATTACATTAGAATTCCTTCGCATCCTAGCCAAATTCAATTTGTTCGAATATATTGCAATGAAAATGAATTTTCGAAATATGTAAAAAATTAGCGTCACCCACATACACTCATACGCGAAAGTATTCGAACGCTTACGTTTCTAACATTCGATTAATAAAATATATGCGTTAAACCGAAGCAATTGATATAATATGACACATATAACAAGGGATGGGTCTTAAGACTGCGCAAGCAAAATTAGAAAATAATTCAACAATATATAGCGTTTTTACAGTACATTTATACTTTCGTGTATGAGTGTATGTACAAAATGTATTATGCATTTTTTTTCTTGTGTAAATTCGCTTTCTTATAAACGTAACAACTAT
Organism: Megalopta genalis; assembly: GCF_051020955.1. Lineage (NCBI taxonomy): Eukaryota > Metazoa > Arthropoda > Insecta > Hymenoptera > Halictidae > Megalopta > Megalopta genalis. The sequence continues at coordinate 2,208,610 of NC_135030.1, forward strand.
GTTCAAGCAACTATAAGAACGACGTTTGTATCGTAGATCTTTGAATGCAAATTTCAATGATATTCAAATATGCTTTCGTCTAAATTTTTCGTTAAATTTTTGCGTAAGTGTATAAATTTATAATGGCATAAAAATTGATACAAGGTTCTACACTCTAGTAACACTCGCGTCTGGCAGTGTAACTTCACAAAACTTCATTCGGTCGGTACCTTGAGTATATCGCTTTGCTACGTGTAGACTTGTATGCAGAAAACTTCCGGCATAACTGACATTTCTCTTGAAAAAGAGTACAAAATTCAAAAGGGAGCCCCTCGCAAATGCACCGGCGCATATTACGAAATTTATAAAGATCCCTCAAAAAAAAGAAAAAAAAATAAAGAAGTGGAAATAATGTACATATTTTACGAAAAGGTTGAACACACGAATACCGCCACAGAAAAATCGCGGGAAGAAACACATTTCACGATTAAACGCTCTAGAAATGTGCAACACGTTAACGGCTATTTCATTTGTTCAACGTTAACATGTAACGCACATCAACAATTATTCCTATTTTTAATAAACGTATTTTCTACGATTATGAAAATTTTATAGCGTACGTTCGTTAATTAGTACAAACTGATGCTGTTTCTATATGTCTCGGTTGTCAGTTTCGTATAATTATATATTTATAATATATAATATATAATATAATATAATATAATGTAATATAATATAATATAATATAATATAATATAATATAATATAATATAATATAATATAATATAATATAATATAATATAATATATAATATAATATATATATTTATATAATTATAATTTTTATAATTTTGAGGAACAACTATTGCGTTGTAGGAAGTTCGTTTCCTTTTATTAGGAATCTAATTATTATGAATTCTGTCAGTAGTGCTCAGATGCTGTAAATAAATTAGCGAAACGCCACATTAAAATATAGATAATTTAAACGGCGTTGAAGCAACATCTGGACTGAAAGGCTGAGGACATTTCAGATTGTAAATGATTCATGTACACAATATTGACTATAATAATTCAAGCACAGTAAACGATCGTGTCATATCACTGGACATTGAATTTGTATACAGTTCATCATTTCAGTAGATGAACCTTGACCTTTGCAGTTAATAAGTACAATGAAATAATCGCGATCATTCATAATCACAAGACATGCATTCACATTTTTCCCTTCTCCTACTTCCTTTTTCCTGCATTTTTCCTTTCGCTTCGTAGAAGCCTAGCAGAGCGATTATCGCGAGCTGGCGAAATTAAAGAGTACAGTAAATTCTCTCTAATTGTCCGCGAATTTGTAAACAAAACTGGACAAAGAATACAATTTTTAAGCGAATCTTTATAGTCGTTGACGATCGGCGTGCACAGAAGTAGTCGGAATACCGGTGTATTTCTCGAACACGATGAAATCTCGAAATGCAAGATATGGAAATCGAGCGTGTTCTTATCGCGAACCTGATACTGGTATATCCTCCATATATATACCGAACCAACTCTCCCAACGATGTCCGCCGAATTCCGTGAGCCACCGTACGAGGGTATCATAAGACGTGTAGGTGCCGTGGGTGGGATTCTTCGTCCAATTACACCTGTCCCCCCTCGGTAGGAGCGCAGCGTAACGTCAGTGGCCCCCTCGCCGGGGCCGAGTTAATTCTTGGTCATAGCCCAATCAAGCCCCGATAGGAGAGATAAAGGACGAGCCGAGGGAGTTAACCAGGGTGGAACCGCTGCCAGTTACGGACGACGAGCCACGGAGCAAGAGGGTGGCAATGCCGAACTCTAAGTACTTCTGATAGGATTTACCTCTCTCGGAGCGCATTCGTGGCATCTGCGCCAGGTCTGGGCTGCCTTCTCGGAGGCAGGGATCGGCTCCTCTCAGAGACGGGCCGGGCCGGGCCGAGTCGGGCCGGGTCGGGCAGAGCCGGAACGGAACCTCGTAAATCAGTAATCAGAATTCCCGTGGGACTGTGAGCCGCGGTCACCGCAGCCCCTGCGCTTCCGAACACCGGGGATCGTGTCGCGACCGGAACTGGAAATACGTCGAACCTTTCAAACCCGCTCCTCCTCCCAGTCCTACACCGGATTCGCCCTCTCTTGGTCTTGTACTTTTGTTGGGAACGAACAGGTTTCCCTCGGACGGAGAATTTCTTTGGTCCGTAATGCAGCGAAAAGAGAAACATGCTCGCGAACGGCGTACACCGCGGTTTTGGTTACTCATGGGAAATAAAGTTAATCTCTTCTTGTACAATATTCTTCACGATTGCGATGATTAGAAGGTTTTTTTGTCTCTGAGCATTTTAGAAGGGAATTTAGAAGAAAGGGAGCATTGGAAGGGAAGACGAAGCAAATTGAGTAAAATTCGTTCGTGGGTGATTTTATTAAAGTAATTTAAAAAAACGATTAATGCTGCGGTAGGAAACCGGATAGAAATAAATTGCAGCTCATACGTGCCGGTGATTTTGATAGAGTTTTAAGTAAACAAAATTTTGATAAAGTTTCGAATAAAACCAAAAATATTGAGATTTTCATTCGTTTCATAATGTAGCTGTATCTGTATTTCAATATTATCAGAGAATTTGTGTTCATAGTCGTGTAAGTCATAGAATTGAGACTGTAATAAGCACACATTTCAAGTTTTCCGGAAAATATTTAAATCCTCAATTGAATATTCGTGAAACGCATAATCTTTAAAAAAATTATTCAACACAATTATTCAATTTACATCTTTATGCATCACGCGAAGACACACGTGGCTTGTTATCGATATTACGATGGAAATAGTACTACTAAACAATTTATTAAGCTAGTTTCAGCTGCAAATTATGGACTTTTGGAAATCAATAAATGATCGCTGGTAGATAATGCGTCAACTAGTTCACTTAAATTTACGAAGTTCAGCAGCCGGAAATAAAATTCTCGGTGATTATTATAAAAAGAATACAATATACGTGTAAGAAACAAAATTGCAATTTATGAATCATAAGTGAGTAAGTAAGTCCATTTGTTGATCGTACTTTTTAATAAAATTCACCGTTTTTGTTGAACGCAAATCAATGACTGGGATTTACTCTTGATTTTTAAATTGATGTAAGTCATTGAAGTATTCAAACGTTATAATTCCATATTTGTTATCAAAAAAAAGTTACAATGGCAAATTTGACGTTGGAGAATCCTACAATATACAGGGTGTCCCAAAAGTGTCTCACAATCCGGAAATGGCTGGTTCCTCGGATCATTTGAAGCAGCTTCTTCCTTTACAAAAATGTTCTCCGAGGCACCATTTAATTTTTAATAATATTAAGTACAATATACATCGTGGAACGATTGACTTGAAACACTTATTCAAACATAATCTCGAAAACAAACAAATCTCATTGTTAGTTCTACTGAAAATCTATAAAACCAAATTAACGAATAATCGTTCGCTGTGTTATAGTTGTTGCTAATAATTTTGTAGTCGATGTATTAAAAGGAAAAACGAAAACTTCATGTATGATCCGAAACCGTTTCAAATTCGTATTATATATTTTTTCAAAATATAATGTAATAAACAATGAAAATAATGAAAGTCACTGTACTTGTACAGTCAAGGAAAGCAAAATTAAAAATTCACTTATTACTATAGGTTTTCAGTGACTGACAATATCAATCGACGTAAAAATCACAAGTAAAGAGGAATAACAATTTTGTAGTATAGCAAGTTTTGTAACAAAGTATTACAATAAACGTGCCTGTGATCGACTTCGTATTCGAAATATTTAATAAACTTCAATCGAGTGTACACAATAACGAGATTCAGCTGAAACGGAGAAAAATCGAATTAAAATTCGGTCGAGAAGCTCTCACGCTCGACTCGTAATTATAAACAATTGAACTGTAAGAACAATTGTCCCCTAAATTCTATTGGTACCCGGTCCAGAAACGAAGATTGTTCTGGAATCTTGCCATCATCGGGCCGCTCGGTAAAGAATTAAACGTGCCAAAGGACGAAGCCAAACACAATCCTCTCCTAATTTAGTACGCGACGGCTAACAAAGGTAATAATCAAAGAGATATCGAACCCATTTGTGCGACGCTAACGTAAACTACAATTTATCAAATGCCCCACCGTCGAGCGTTTCTGTGTTACGGAATATGGAATTCGTATACGGCGCGCTTTATTATGCATACGCAATTAGCAATAATACGGCTCATCAAGTGTACAATGTTCGAAACGTTGCGTGAGTTGGATATTGTTTCCATTGAAACAATAAAACGGCTGCGATTGATACTTCCATACAAAGGTCTGCGGTAAACCGACGCCCCCGTCCGCCATTTGTAAAATTACCGAGCGGTGCGCTAAGAGTTTAAAATGTTTGGTTGGACGCGGTGTTGGGAACTCGAACCACTTTAATTTCAGAGTTTCAGGTTTATTAACCAACGCCGCAGTCCTTAACCTGGAATATCGTCGTCCGTGTCTGCTTAAAAAACTGATGCTTCATTGAAGTTAAAGGAAAAGTTCCGATCATTTACTGAAGCAGCTGACGAATACGTTCAATTAACTAAAACTGATAAGGTCGTTGCAAACGACTAGTTTCGAGATTGTTGATTGACGCGAGAAATCAGATTTGTTGGTTTGAGCTGGCAGAATGGATAACAATTTTCCGAAGGAATAATGTGAATAAATATTATTTTATGACTTTTACCATAAAGCCTCAAATAGTATAGTATATAGTTTTACCATAAAGCTCTCCAATAGCACGTATTTATTAATGAAATCTGTGACACATGGAAGATGCCAGTGAAAATTAAAGTTAATAGTTAACAAAATATTCGTTTTGTTCGCACTGAATTGTGAACCTCATTGAATTAAAAGTTGAACCTGAGACTAATGTTTAAACAGGCTTAATCAATTCTACTTCGAAGAAAATGTTACATTGTTAACCGTACCGATCATTAACCCCTTAATGCACAATTTAAAAAAAAAAACCGACCAAAAAAAATCAATTTTTTTTATCTAAGAAAATACATATTTGGACCTTAATTTCAATAAATATGTAAAAAAAATGCAAAAATTACTAAAAATTCAATAAAAATAGTGGATAAATAATTATAGTGAATATTGAATCGCATTGCAGATCGAATTTTGTACCCATCGTACTGTTTTTCAATTACCAGTTACTATTTTGAAGGGGAAGGAGGAGACGAAAAAAGAAACTGAAAAATATTTACTTTTACCTAAATTTGTAATAATATAATAATAATATTTATTAGCTGAAAAATATATAATAAACTAAAACTATTCAAAATTTTCTTTTGTATGGTAAATTTCAAAACAAGGTGCAGCACATAGCCCAACATTCCTTATTTCAACATTAGAAAACATACCTTTTATACACTAAAAATCCAATTTACTCTCTATAAAAATACACCATAAAACAAAAACGTTTTTATATGTTGACACTAATAATATTTGTAAAAAATAAAAAACAATTGTCTTTGAAGAAATTCACTTTGATAACGTCTACTTTACTTCACGACTTGCTCACGAATAATACACTAAATGTTCATAAGTGCCATCCTAAAAGTGCATATTTTATTCCTGAATAAGCAAAAAATAGAAAGAGATCGGAGATAACTGGAGAGTAATAAATAAATTAGTCATAACAAAACTCACAAAAGTGCCAACGCTAATTAGATACGCAATAATGGATATAGATAGATAGAAACAATTACCAGGTCAGAGATGCTTATAAGCGTCACCCTAAAAGGCCATATTTTATAATCCCAAATAAACAAACTTTACAGCTTACAATACAGAATTACACGATGAATATCAATAAATTGAATGTTTTCCTTGGTTTTTATTAAGTTATTTTTACTGCCCGGATATATTCGAATCTGAACATTTTAGCGACATAAGTTGCGACGCCGACCGTATATATACGGGTCTGCACATTTTGGCCGGTTTTGCACGCCCGTGTTAATACGTTTCTGCGCGTTAAGGGGTTAATCACTAAAAAAGAAAACTAGTTAATTATTAGCACGCAGCTCGAGGAGTTGAAAGATTGTATGAAACATAAATTAAAATGAAACGTTGCACAATACGAAATAGAAATTTACTTTCTATTGTTCTCTCTATTCCTCCGTACTTTTAAGACTTTCATCGTATTCGAAGTAATAAAAGAACTGCAAACACAAATCAAACGCAAATCCGCAAAGAAAAAATCCATAAAATACGATAGACAAATTTAGAAATACGTGTCGAGGTCGGTGCATAAAAAAAATCTCCCAAGAGAGACTCCAGAAGTCGCCAGCACGTATTCGGATTCGCATTTCAAGCATCCCGTGGGAGAAGAAGTGAATAGGTGGAATCGTGGAAGAACCAATAGGAAATTGGGCTGTTTTCTCGAATCCGCAACACCAAGTAGTATGATGCGCAATCTAACGGATATACTTTCCAAGCATTAGTAAAATAGTACTTCGAAAAATTAAAGAATCGTCGTAGTAGAAGACCGAAGATTTTCGAAACTCAAAGAATCGAAAACAATACACGAAGGAAGAAAAACGAAAAGACAAAGAGATACGTGAAGACAGAAAATATAGTACAAAATAGAAGAAAACATGCGAATAAATAGAAATTACTCTTAATAAATACGAATTATTGGTAGAGAAACAAATGCAAAGGAAAGTGAGTTTTTCATGAAGCATAAAATTCAATATATTAATCATAATTGAAGAATCGATGATTTTAAGTTATATAATATATATATATATATATATATATATATATATATATATATAATATAGGCTATATTGTATAAATAATATAAATATATAATGTAATATAATAATATAATAATATAATATAAATATAATATAGCCTATATTATATATATATATTATATAACTTAAAATCATCGATTCTTCAATTATGATGAATATAACTTATAATTTAAGTTATATAATATATATATATATATATATTATATAACTTAAAATCATCGATTTATATATATATATATATATATATATATATATATATATATATATATATATATATATATATAGAGAGAGAGAGAGAGAGAGAGAGAGAGAGAGAGGGGGAGAGAGATAATTAGTAAATCGATCGATGTTATATCGTTTTCCATAATAAAATCATTATTCGCGCAGAAAAATTCAAGTTCCCATTGAAATTAACTCAAGTAATTGTTACAGTTTTGAAGACTTAGCGATCATTAATATCCCTCGTATCTTTAATACGAAACTTTTTACAAACGCTAACTACAATTAAAGTAGTTGCGCGAACACTGGCACCGTAACTTCGCTATTTCGGCCGAAATATGTACGGAATATTTAACCGAATAAATTTGTTTAATGAAAATCAGCGTGACGCTTGTTTCGATGCCGAAACAGTTAACTAGTTCGAGAAGTGAATTTTAAAGCGGGTTGGCGACTAGATTCTTCAAGAAACGGCGAATACTGCTTGGCTTTAACAAGATCCTTCGTGTTAGATCATCGAATTTGATATTCTCAAATCATCCGATGACTTCAATATTTATTTCAGTGATTAGGCATTTCACTGCGGTAGTTATCGTTTCACGTAACCCATTTTTGCGCGATACAAACGAGATTGCGAATAACCTTAAAACCGACTCTGTTAAATTGACTCTGTATTACTACTAATAGTTGCGACTTGACGGAGTTAATTCGACGTCACGTTATCACCAATGATATTAACATTGTGCCGTCCGCAGATCTTAGATATGATTCTTTTGTTTGACGCCGGCACAATAGCTTGGAAATTTTAGACTTTGAAAAGAATTTCGGAGATGGCGGTAATATAAATTCCTAAAATTAAAATATGTCCTTAAATATGTACTTAATTGTAATATATATAATAATAATATATAATTGATAATATAATAATATAAATTATATATATTATTTATATTATTATATTATATTATTATAATTATATTATTATTATATAATAATATATTTAATTATTAGACGTATTAATATTAATATATTTCGGAGATGGCGGTAATATAAATTCCTAAAATTAAAATATGTCCTTAAATATGTACTTAATTGTGATATATATAATAATAATATATAATTGATAATATAATAATATAACTTATATATATTATTTATATTATTATATTATATTATTATAATTATATTATTATTATATAATAATATTATTATATTTTTATGTTATTAACATATATAATTTAAATTAAATAAAAATAATATAATAGTATAAATAATATATATATATAAAATTATAATATGTACTTAATTCTTGGTTAAATAAGCACAAAATGATATAGTTAGTTTGCTGCCTTTTAACACCCAAGAAATATAGTTCAAACGTTATTTCAGTTTTTTCAAATGGCACCAAAGTGGTACCACCGGCATACAACAGATAGTTTTTGCATTGTTAATTATCGAGACGGTCAAAATGACCGATTTAACATTTCACGTTTCAAAGTTGCTGAAATTATAGAAAACTCTTTCATAGAAAATGACCAAACAGATATCTTAATCCAAGGATGTATGCACTATAATAATAATAATAACGACGAAAGACCCAAGCAAATACAGTCTTTTCATCGTTACAAGGTAACACACGAATTAACGAATAAATTAGTTAGCCACGTCAAAGGTATCCAATAAACACATAAACGTCCGCGGTGTAATTACTGGAGCTCGCAATCGCGGATGCTCGCGCAGAGATAAACTAAAGTGTTCGTCATTCGAGGCAACGCTCGTACGAATCTTCGAATTAACGGAGCCACCATTCCCTTTCATCCCGGTTCACTTTTTATTAGAACAACCGAGAGCTCTTAATTTATGCGTGTAATAGCCGACTATCTT